>NC_141150.1:137395604-137756854 GCF_053477565.2 Lygodium microphyllum | reverse complement strand
TTTTTTAGGTTACTAAAGTATCATATATTATCACTTGCAAATACCATGCCTAAGTCTCATGATAATGCGTGACATGTTTTATGAAAGCTTGGCATGGATTACAACAGCATCCATGCACGTGTCAACAATTGTGTACTATTTCAAGGAGAATACAAGACTATGGAGACATGTCCAAAGTGTGGTGCTCATAGGTATTGATAGTACTTGCAAGGGCAATCCATCCCTCAAAAAGTTCTTAGACACTTTTCGCTTATCCCCCGTATACATCACATTTTTCGTACGTCCGGTATGGCGAGCTTGACACCGCGCATGGAGCCACATTGACTCTACCTTTCCAGGCTTTGCCTGAGAGCAAATGAATCTTCGGCTTAGTCTTGCTATGGATGGTGTGAACCAATTCGGTCTACGCTCCACTTCTTATAATGTGTGGCATGTAGTCCTTGTTAACTATAAGATCCCTCCATGGCTTTCTACGAAGAAAGGACACCTCATCCTTAGATTGCTCATTCCCCGCCACTACAAAGTCAAGAATATGGACACCTCATCCTTAGCTTGCTCATTCTCGGCCACTACAAAGTCAAGAATATGGACATGTATCTTCATCCATTAGTCGATGAGCTTAAGATTTTGTGGGAGGAGGGGGTCGCCGTGGAAGATATGAGCAAGTGCGATGGTTGACGGTCTGCCAATATTCGAGCAATTCTCATGTGGACTATGCATGACTTTCTGAGATTCGGGGAGTGCTCAGGTAAGTAAGCTTCTGTTCTCGTTGGTAATATCTATCATAACCCGTTCAAGTTTGTATTCACTGAATAGAGGTGTTGGGATAGGTTTGGTTACCTCAGGTTATCATGCATGTCCATTGTCTGGGCCACAATTAGACTCTTGAAGGTCACGAACCAATAAGAAGATGGTATATCAAGGGCATGCCACTTTCTTGCCGGAGAGTCATGAACTGAGGGAAGGTTTTCTTGGATGACCTCCAGCATATGAATGAACGCCCAAAGCTGGTACGAGCTGAAAACGGTCCACACAGAGTCACATCCAAATGGAATGCATCAATTCTCAATTTTCTACGAGTTGCCGTATCGGATCCACTTATTGATCAACCACTTGTTGGATCCCATGCATTTTTTCAAAAATGTGGACAGCTTGCTATGGGACCACATCACAGGAAAAAGAGACTCTACAAGGGCACGAATGGATTTAAAGGAGGTAGGTAAGATGGAGGCGCTTTGGCCGCAGTCAAAGTGTTGATGATCGCTTGCAACTACCTCGTGCTCCTTGGGTTTTGTCCACTAAAGAAGAGTGCCTTGTGAAGCAAATTATCAAGTCTATCTGCACTCTGATAGATATGATGCGTTCATTGAGGTCCGCATTTTCTAAAGACGGTCAATTATCAGGGCTAAAATCACATGATTGGCATAAGGCATGTCAGGTTTGTACTACGAATGGATTGTAAGTGGCCTGTGTATTTTGCTATTTGGAGTATAGTCGTTGTTCGTAATGCTTCTTCATTTGTGGCAGTTTGTACTACCAATCGCGATCGCATGATGCCTTACTCCAGAAATACGCGGAGCAATTTGCAGGTTGTCAAATTTAGTGCAATGGATCTCACTAAAGGAGATCAAGATATCCTCTATTGAATCTGCAAGGCAATGAGCAATGGAGACGATATATCTCTTTGAGAAGTACCTGCCCACCAACATGCTCATGATACAAACCCACCTTCTGGTGCATCTTGTAGATGCAGTGGAGATTGATGAAAACCCTGAAAGGCTTTGTGCGACAATCAGCTCAGCCAGAAGGTAGCATGGTTGAAGGTTGGTTGGTGTCTGAGGCATTAGTGCATATTTCATAGTGGCTACCAATGGTGGATTCAGACAACATCATGCTATGGTCGCTGAAGGACGATGATAGACTGACTGGAGATGTGGTGGTTGAAAATAGGGTGGAAAAAAGAATGGATGCTGCAATGGAGGAGAAAGTGAATCATTTTTGTATGTTGCGCCATGCCTCCATGGAGACGTGGCTCGCTAGGTACGAGCAAGCCAGGAAAGATCGAGAAGAAGTGCGATCTGAATTTCAACGTAGTACATGCCATCGACCGATTCGATATCTCGAGGGCATAGAGGAGATGCCACGGTTTATGTCAACGTGATGGTTGCATGGAGCTTTGAGCATAGCATCTCACGAAGGGGCGGAGGTCTCAACTGAGGAGTTTGAATTCTCGAGGGGGTGTAGTCCAAAGGTGACGTTTAGGGTTTATCATATCTAGATTTTATATACGACAACTAATTGATTATTTTAATGTATAGTACAAAATATACAGTATAGCGTGATCGCAGGGACAGCATTTCCGCATAAAGCGTATCGACAAAATGCACTCCACAACAGATTGTGATAGACCATAGGGTACTTTATAATTGGAGTATCCACCTACTCAATTCACTGACAGATCGCTTATAAGGGTAACTTTGTGGATATTTGGATCTGCACAATGAGTTGAGGGATGAGTGAGGAGGAGCTACAAGAGATCTTCACACATATGTCTCCAGATCAGATGGCTTGATTCAGAGATATAACGGACCAGGAGCTATCTCGAACACCATCAGGTTGTAATGTAAGACCTACTTTGGTGCGCTCTGATGCTTCAGTTTCTAGTAAACGAGGTCAACAATCGAGACTTGGGCCGGATGGAGGGAGTGGTTTTGGGGGATGCTACAGAGACGTGGATGCAGTGAGCCTGCGGTCAGCTTGGGATACATGTGCTACTCCTCGCTCTTATGCAGGTTTGAGAGAGCGTGGCTATTGTGGAGGTACCGACGCAATTTCTATGTCTCGTCGTGCTGCATCACCTATGGGATTTGTCACACCTGTTGGGACGTCTACTCCAGTCACTCCAGCCTTTGCTCAGCCGTTCGCAGGTGGCACCCCTATGGGTGCTACTCCGAGAGATACTACCCCCGTAGGTACACCAGATGTATAGGGGTCTCTTGGATATGCCCAGGAGCGTGGTCGTATGTGGGAGAGGACATATCTTAGGCATATCCCAGAGGGGTATGGATACCTTGTAGATGATAGGACAAGAGCCATCATCATGAATGATGAGGGGAGGAGGGTGATGGCTTGTATGAGAGAGTTATGCTAACAAGTTTTTAAGCACGTCTTGGATCATTGGAAGAACATACCGGAGGGGAGCAAGGACTACATAGTAGCATCCTTGCATAAGGAGTTTCCGGTACCCGTCATAGCATATAGGTTTTCCACATGCTGGATGATGAAGTGTATATATGCGCACATGTCACACAGATGATCAGACACACGCAAGGCACTTAAGAGTGGGACCTTAAAGCCTGAGTAGCTAGATGCAGACGATTGGCGCCGACTCAAAAAGGAGGCTACAGATTCTCCAAGATGTTGGAGACAGCAATGCGAGGTGGCGAGGGCACGATTGGAGGCAGGGGTGATCCATCATCTTGGGAGTGGCGGCCACAGGACTTATCTAGAGGACTTTATAAGTTTTTCTTTTATTCTACTTGCTTTTTTTTTTGCAATATCCCTTATACAGACAATCATGTTTCTAACAGTTGTATTTTTTTTTCTTTGCAGCACTCCATTACAAACCGTGATCCCACGAGCCTAGAGACTCAATATGCAGAGAGACACGGTCTCACTGCATTGATCGACTGATAGTATTGACGCGACGGCCCAATAAGTCACTCATCTTTCTTATTCGTAGTTGCTAATTTTAATTAAAATGCATTATTGTATGGTGGATTGATGTGTAGTTGCTTCTTTTTTTGCAGAGTCCGTTCGATGCTCCTTTGTGGCGTGCACATCCTCGTCTTTTTTTTATCATGTGATTTATGTAGGCATTTGCTATGCACTATCTTATTATCATCCTTTGTATCTTGCCATGATTGTACCTTCACTTTCATTATGCGATCTTGTATTTATTTTATGTATCAGTCTTATGGATTCAAGTACACTTTGCCTTCATGAAAATGAGCATTGTACACTTTACTGTAACTCTTTTGTATGGCACAAATAAAGCACATAGTGTTATTTCAAATGACAAATTCATGGGAATACTTTAGAGTCCACCTTAAAAAAAGTCATTTGCCAATGCAATCATGCCGCATTGATTTGAGTGTGGATTGAGTTATATGGATGCTTGAGTACAAACCGTGTGCCCTGCCCTGCATTCCCCAAGGGAATATAATAATATATACTAGTGTTCTGCACGCGCTTCGCATGCACAGAAAGCTAGGCCGCTTCGCGGCAGCTTCACTACCTTCGCTCAACAATCCATTTCTCATCTCTCTCTCTCTTTCTCTCTCTCTCTCTCTCTCTCTCTCTCTCTCTCTCTCCCCCCCCCAAATTCCCTATGTCTAATTTTCTCTCTCTCTCTCTCTCTCTCTCTCTCTCTCTCCCAAATTCCCTATGTCTAATTCTCTCTCTCTCTCTCTCTCTCTCTCTCTCTCTCTCTCTCTCTCTCTCTCTCTCTCTCCCCCAAATTCCCTATGTCTAATTTTCTCTCTCTCTTTTTCTTTGCCTTCTATTTTATTTTATTTTTTCCTCTCCCTGTTCTCTCTCCTTTTTTTCTCTCCCCTCTCTCTCTCTCTCTCTCTCTCTCTCTCTCTCTCTCTCTCCTCCCCGCTCTCTCCTCTCTTTTCCTTCTCTCTCCCTCTCCTCTTTTTTCCTTTTTTTTCTTCTTCTCTCTCTCTCTTCATTCTCTTTTTAAAAATTTTCTTTTCTCTCTCTATCTCTCTCTCTCCTTTTCTTCTCTTTGCACTTTTCTTCTCTCTCTCTCTCCTCTCTTTTCCTTCTCTCTTTCTCCTCTATTTTTTATTCTCTCTTTTTAAATTTTATCTTTTCTCTCTCTATAATACTTCTCTACATGTTCTCTCTCTCTTCTTCTTCTTCTTTCACTTTCTTCCCCCCCCCCCCCCCTCAATCTCTCTTAAAGTATGTAAATTTTATCTTTTCCTTATATATAATTCTCTCTTTATGTTTATATTCTCTCTCTTGTCCTCTCTCTCTCTCTCTCTCTCTCTCTCTCTCTCTCTCTCTCCGTCCCCTTTTCTTCTTCTCCCCTTTCTCCTAATTTTTCTTTTTTAATTCTATCCCTCTCTCTCTTTTAAATTTTATCTTTTTATTCTCTTCTTCTCTCTTTTAAATTTTATACTCTCTCTCTCTCTCTCTTCCCCCCTCTCTCCTTCTCTCTCCGTTCCTCTCTCTCTCAAAAATATTTAAATTTTAAAAAGACTTTTCTCTTTTTTCTTTTTTCCCATCTCTCTTCATCTTTTCCTCTCTCCTTATTCTTATCTCTCTCTCTCTCTCATTTCTTTCTCTCTCCTCTTTTTTCTTTTTTTTCCTTCTCTTTAATTTTTTTTTTCTTTTTCTTTTAAATTGTATCTTTCCTCTCTCTATAATTCTCTCTGTGTTCAAATTCTCTCTCTTCTTCTTCTTATTTTCTCTCTCTCATTTTCTTCTCTCTATCTCTGTCTCCCCTCTGTCCTCTTTTTTTCTTTTTTCTTTTTCTCTTAAATTTTATATTCTCTATAATTCTCTTTCTCTCTGTTCCCTCCCTCTCCTCTTCTTTCTTTTTTGCTCTTTGTGTGTGTGTGTGTGTGTGTGTGTGTGTGTGTGTGTCCCTCCTTATTTTAATTAAACAAAAAGTTTACATTAAAAAATTTAATCTCAGAGAGAGAGAGAGAGAGAGAGAACCTAGGCCCTACGTATGAGAGAGAAGGGGGAGGGGAAGAAGAAAAATATTTAATCAAAAAAAACTATTCTCTTTCCTCTTTCTCTCCCTTCTCTCTTCGTCTTCTTCTTTTTATCTTTATTCTTCTTCTTCTCTCTCTCTCTTTTATTCTATCTCCTTCTCAAAGTGTGTGAAAAATTATGTTCGAAAAATTTTAAATTAAAAAAATCTTTTAAAATGTTTAATTTAAAAAATTAAATTACAAAATTTAATCTAACTGAGAGAGAGAGAGAGGAACTTTTGATTTAAAAAGGAAGTTTGATTTAATTAAAGGAGAGAGAGAGAAAGAGAGAGAGAGAGAGAGAACTAAGCCCTACACATGAGAGAGAAGGGGAGAGGGGGAAGGAATTTAATTAAAAAATGAATGGGGTTTTAATTTTAAAAAGAGAGGTGAGGAGATGTGTTTAATGGAAAAAAAGGAAGATGAAGAGAATGAGATATTATAGGTGAGAAAGAAAGGAGAGGAGGGGGTTTTGATTAAAGAAAAGAGGTTTGGAAAAAGGGGTAGGTTTGGGAAGCCCTCTGGAAGTTCGAGGCTTTCCGAACCTATAGCTAAAATAATATAGTAGTAAGATTACAAGTGAGAAAGAGAGGAGAGGAAGGGGTTTTGATTAAAGAAAAGAGGTTTGGAAAAGGGGGTAGGTTCGGAAAACCCTCTAAAGGTTCAAGGCTTTCCGAACCTATAGCTAAAATAATATAGTAGTAAGATTACAGGTGAGAAAGAGAGGAGAGGAGGGGGTTTTGATTAAAGAAAAGAGGTTTGGAAAAGAGGGTAGGTTCAGGAAACCCTTTGGAGGTTCGAGGCTTTCCGAACCTATAGCTAACATAATATAGTAGTAAGAAGTAAGAAACATGCCCAAAACAAGCCTTTGACATTTCAAAATATTAAGGAAATAGGACTTGGGTTCTTTGGCATTTCAAAATGTTAATGGAATAGGACTTGGGTTATTTCAAGAAAAGACTTCACAAGATTAGTCTAGATGCTCATGTAAGTTCATACTTACTCACTCACGACTCGCGCATCTTCATCTCAAAGAAGAGAAGAACATTGATGTTCTCATAACATGAGTGGAAGGACTAATTCCTCGGTATCATTTTGGAATCATCCAAGCCACCAAAGTCATGATTGGTGGAAGCGATTCAGTAGCATTTTAATTTTTTATGCGAACAAATTTGTAATGTGCCTTGAGGGATGCGGAACACGTGGATCAAATTCACAACACGCCTGGAACTCAACCCACACTAAATTTGGATCAAACTCATGTATGATGATGTACGCCTCGAACTCTAGCCCACAGTGACCCGATCCACTCAATCCCTGATTCCCTAACCCAAGGAAGAGCTTAATTTTGTCATGACTCATGGTGTGGAATTCAAGTATAGTAATACAGATCATCATATCGGTTTCCAAAGCTAATAATTCGATCATGCATGTACATTTGTATATAATTTACAAAAATCAGGGGCAGTGGCTGGAAGTCCACATAGAACTCCAGTCAACTGCTCTTGCTGTGGCTGCATGAACTGCATGATGATGACGATGGTGGTGATGAAGCGCCGAATGATCTGTACTGGCAGTATTATCCTGTACACAGAGGCCAACTTCTTGAAATAGATGTTCCCAAAAGAAGGTGTCACCGATCTCCATATCCTCCCAGCCAGCTGTCTGCTGCTGCTGCTGACCAGCTGGCAGAGCTGGTCCAGTACCAGCGGCGCTACCCGGCCGGCTGGTGGCAGCTGCAGCAGCTAGCGGAGCTCCCAGAGCACTCCCACCGCCCACCATCTGTACTGATGGATTGCCCTTCTCATCATCATCCTCACCAGGTGGTCCATCATCATCAGCCGCCGCACGGCCATAGAATTCCTCCACTGCTGGCATGGAACCTGCAGGCTGTGCAGCTGGGGCAGCAGCAGTACCAATGAATGTATTATAATCGGATCCAGCCCAGTCCTCAGGGATTGGGTGGTTGAGATCTACGATCGATAACCTCCGTGCGTGATAATGGTGGCAACGCCGATGTTGATGATGCGGATGAGGCTCGGCCTGCACTGTGCTCACATGCTGATGATGATTTAGACCATGATGAGGCCGCGGGGGCGACCGCTGCTGTTGTCCTGCTGCTGCAGGCGCAGGGGCTACCCCAATTCCTTTATTACTACTCTCAAACTTGTTACTGTTGTTGATGATGACGTTCTTATCACTCTTACTATATACATAGATATTTACATTTTTGTTGTTTGCAGAGATGCCGTTGCTGCTGTTCAGCAGCTTCATACCCTTCGACACAATGTAATTGCTTAGACTATCGGCCTCCATAGCTGGCCTCGTGACCTCTTCCGTAACAGCCTGTTTCTTCACTGCTGCTGCGCCAGCCTCATGCAGTATATTCTCACCTGCACCGATTGTGCAGGGATGATTGACATTGCTGGCGCTGTTCAGCCCTGGAGAGCATGTACTGTAACTGCCAGCATCCGTGCCATTGAGATTGATGTGGAGGAACTTCTGGCGGCTGCTCTCATCACTGCTCATCGAATTCTCTCGATGCTGCGCCTGCATGTCACATGATGAGCTGTGCTCTGAATGATGGTCAGTACAGGCCTGCACAGGGGCAGCAGCGCCGCCAGGGGTGGACGCATCGCCTGCACTGCCATATGTTGAGACTGATGATGACCCCTGCAGTTGCTGCTCCCAGCTGTAATAACCCAGTCTACTCTTCTTTCCCATAATCCCCTGACCAGCGTCTTGCTGCTGGATCAGCTCCTGCTGCTGCTTCTCCTCACTTTGATCCAGCAATTGAGCCAAAAATGCAGGGGAGCACAGCGTCCTTGCCAAGAATGCGGTAATCTGCTGCTGCCTTGCTTCAGTCGCCTCCAGGCGGTCGGCTATGGCCTTTATCTCCTGTTGCGCACAATAATGTTCATTCCCCAGCCTCCCTAACTCCATCATTAGAATGTTCTTGTCTTTCCTCAACCGATCTAGCTCCACCGACCCTGCGTATTGATGCTCCACATGATGACCACAAAGCAGTCCCGAGCTCGGTAGCTGTGCCACGTTAAGGCTTCCTGCTGCTGCCTGCTGTAGATGATGAAGATGCTGATGATGTGCTCCTGCTGTAGCTGCTGCTGCAGCTCCTGCGGATGAGGTTGAATTCGATGCGGAAGAGGAGGAAGGTGACTTCCTCCTGTGGATGTTCCTCAGCCTGAGCTTCTGGCCTCTTATAAAATCCTCATGTGCAAACTCCCATCTGTCCGGATCGACCTTCCTGAATCCCTGCATACAGCAGCAATTCATGTACTATCCCTGATGATCAATTATGTAGTATATCAGTATATAATTGTGAGTAAGCCTATTGAGACCAAATACAGCAGCCGTTCATGTACTATCCCTGATAATCAATAAAGTTTTATATGAGTACATATTTTTCTGAGCGAGCATTTTGACACTAAATACAGCTGCCATTCATGTAGTATCTCTGATGTGATCAATAATGTTCTATATGAGTATATATTTCTGACGGGCCTATTGACACTATTGTGCTGTAGGACGCAATATATTCACAAAATAACGTACTTAGTGATTGACCATTGTTCTAATAGTGATAGGTGAAATGCAGGAGCAGCAGAGGGAGCGAGTTACTAAATTGATATGGTGTTGTGATACACATAGAGGTATAAGAGATGGAAAGATTACATAGGTGTTGAGCTGGCGCACGAAGCTGGAGAAGTTGTTATGCTTGAAGAACTTGGGCAGGAGGAGGCGCGAAAACTCGTAGAAATCCCACACCACAAAGCTGTTGCAGGCGGGGCTCCACGACACAATGCTGTCGGTGAGCGGGTCGTCCACCATCTCGTAAGTCTTGCTCACGAATGGGGGAGGAGGAAGGTGATGGTTGTTATTCAGCAGCTGCACCTGCGCCTGCTGAGATACATGATTCGCCACACCCGATGATGTCGATGCCCTTCCTGATATCGATCCCGTTGCTGCTGCCGCTGCAGTGGCACGAGAAGCTATCACTGTCCTACTACTACTACTGTGATTGCCGCCGCAGCTGTTCTCCATGTATATGGATAAATAGATAGGTAGCTGAGTCGAGAGGATGTCAACGGAGTATTAACAAAAGAACAAGAAGAAGAATTGAGGAGGACTAGCACTGCAAAATGATACCAGAATCGACAGACAAGCAAGCGGCACAAGGCAGGACGGTTGTACATATTTATAGACAGCCCCTTTGTGTGTGTGTGTGTGTGTGTGTGTGTGTGTGTGTGTGTGTGTGTGTGAGCGCAGCCGTGACACGACACGACTGCTCCCACTTCAGAGGAGCCGAACCCTAAACCAGTTGCAGGCGGTTTTGATGATACTGAATTTTCTTTTTTAACGTTACAAAGAGAGACTCCACCCTTAACCGTCCTACTCCGCCTGTCTGTCACATGGATAGAGCGTGCCCCTTTTGGAAAACCACCTCCATGTCCACAATCTCCTCGTTGCTAATTTCAGCGCAGGCCACTAGATTTGCCACTCCTCCCGTTTGGCCGTCCTTCGAGCTAATGTAACGTATTATGTCACCCTCCCCTTTTAATCTTATCAAGCTTGAAAATAAAAGTTTGCAACCTGATTGGCAGATTCATATATTGCGTTATTGTGGAGTGGACAACAAATATGTTGGTTTCTATGGAATAGACACCAAATATCTTGAGTTTTTATGGAAAGTCCATCAAACCACCAAGGAGATGTTCCCATCACATTGGAAACCTGCAATTTGTGAGGTTTGTAGTTCCAAGAGTAGGGTACATGAGGTGGGAGATGTTCCCATCACATTGGAAACCTCAATTATTGTGAGGTTTTGTAATTCCAAGAGTAGGGTACATGAGGTGGATTTCTCAAATTTGAATTGAAATTGGTTTGAGCTTCACTTCATAAGTAGGTTGGGATCAAATCACATATATCATAAGCAACTCCTGGCTTGAGCTTCGCTTTAGAAGTAGTTTGAGATCAAATCACATGTAGCATTAGCAACTCCTAGTCACTTGTACAAGTAGGACATAGCCACATGAGTGACTTAGCTATGAAATATACAAGGCCCTAATTCAAATGAAACAATTTATCTCTTTCAAATAAAAGTTCCCAATTATGACACCCTAATCTTGTTTGAAGGCACCTACCTTTTAAGATGATTACTTTTGGGTAGTCCTCCTTTTAAATTTTTTGGTGGAGTGGCTCTCAAGTGACTATAAGTCAACTAGTAGGCATGAGGTCCATGTGGCCTAAAAACATATGATGCACCTTCCAATTAAGAGCTAGTAGTTAGACCCTCGGGTGATTTGACCCATTGTGTATCAAAGTTGCAACCACTCTTATTTTGAAAATCGAACATGCAACAACACCATAGCTCATGCTTGATTTGCTCTCATACATAGGAAGGAGTGGCAACATGGCAGTTGTTTTCCAAGTAGAAAGAATAATAAACCTCTATTCTTAGAAAATTAAGTTCAAAAATTGGCTCATGTATCTACTCAGAAAAAGATCATAAACGAACAACCAAGGAAGGTTTTCTATTGTTCCTAGTTTTGATTATGATGTGAACAACTCTTAAATTTATTGTTAAGCCAACTCTTTTGACTTATTCTTGGCCTACCCCATAAGAATTTAGTGGTAATATAGTGGTCTAGAATTATAGCCTTTTTGCATGTGTAGAGTACAATCATAAACAATGGCTTTCTTATAAATAGATTTTGCAACCTCTTTGCAAGCAAGGCTGGCCATTGATCTCATCAAAATAGCACTATTTTTTGTCATTTAGAAGGTTAGTTTTTCTTGTTCAAAAAAGAACTAGTGTTAAAGACATAAGGTATGAAGACAACATTAAAGCTCCATCAAAGGAGAAGCTAAATAACTTAATCAATCTTTATTATGAGAGCCTTTTTAAAGAATATGAAAACCGCAAGGTATCAAGAAATTTTAAGATTTGTATTAGGCATAATATGTAAGAGAGTCATGATATTTTTTGATATGCTTAAAAGATAATTTATGATTTTCATCCATTAACACATGAAACTTTTTTTGTTGTTATGCAGATTGAAATTGAAAACCTTGTCAACTTCCTGGAAAGAGCCAAGGGATCTAAGCCACTCAAGCTTAGAAAAAGTCAATGTCATATTTTATTAAAATTTATTTATGATTTTCTGTGGCAAGCATGGCCACATTGCAAAAGAGTGTTGGAAGAAGCAAGCTAATCAGAAGGGTATACAACAAGGACATTATGCATCTTCTATCCATGCAGAGCTTTAGACTGGTGAGAGACTCTTTGCTATGACTTATGTACGCAATAAGGGCAAGCAACAAGGAAAGTCTGATGATGTCTGGTATATAGATTCTAGTGCCTTAAACCACATGACACCACATGGTGAATGGTTTGATGAGCTGAAAACAAGTGCTAATGGCTATGTATGTACTGGGGATGATTCTCAACATGACATAGCATACAAAGGGATTGTTCCTTTGGTTATGCCTGATGGCAAAAAAAAAACACTTGCATGATGTATTGCATGTTCCATCGATCACCAATAATCTATTATCTGTAGGTCGGATGGCTAAGTAGAACCTACATGTATGATTTAAGACAAATGGCTGCTTCATAGAGGAGTATGGGAAAGGATGTGGATTGGTTGTTAAAGGTCGCAGACATGGTAGGATGTTTACACTAGATGCAAACATCCCTGAATTGAATACTACTATGTTTACTCATGATGGGGGCAAGTATCCGAATCATTGATATGTGGCATAAAAGGATTGGACAGATAAATGTCCAAAAGGTGAAAAATATGCAACATACGGAGCTTGTTATAGGGCTATCAAGGTTTAAGTATGCTAATTTGGGACATGTATGCCCAACATGCTAGTTTGGGAAACAAGCCAAGTTTCCATTTGCCAAGAATACATGGAATAGCAGCAGGTCTTTACAGCTTGTGCAGTTAGATATCTAGGGACCTGCACTAAGAATCTTTTCTACTTGCACCCATTGGTAACTGTGATGTTATCTTAGATATGCCTTAGCATTACAAGATTAGACCTGCTCTTCCTGGTTTTGTTAAGAAGACCCTTGCATTTCAACTCAAGGGTCAGAACATAGTATGCATTGCTTATGCTGGAGATTGGCATGTGCCAATGGTTAGTCATGTTAGGATTTCTAAAGAAATGAAGAAAGTTATTTCTACGTATATGATTTTTGTGAGAGAGTCAAAAGAAGCTAATGACTCAAGGGCACTTGATGCCTCTAATGGACACACAATACCAACTAATGCTTCTAAGTCTTAGACTTTAAAAGAACCACTCTCTTTAGACATTATTTTGTTAAACAATATGAATATTGTTTTACTGATTCACTCCCAGGAGAGTTGCCTCTTAAGTGCCTAGAAGATCACACAATTGATCTTATCCCAGGTAGTTCACTACCTAACCAACCGCCTTACTTACCAAGTAAGTGCAAGTCAATAAGAGGAAATCCTAACACAAGTAAAAGAATTGTTGGAAAAAGGGTTAGTCCAACCTAGCTCTTCTCCATACTGCTCTCCAGTCTTACTTGTTCAAAAGAAAGATGGTTCTTTCCATATGTGCATAGACTATAGATCTTTGAACAAGATCACAATCAAGAATCGTTTTCCTATCCCAAGGATAGATGATATTTTGGATAAGTTGCAAGGGGCTAGTATCTTTAGTCGCATTGATCTCAAGAGCAGCTATCACCAAATATGGATACCACCTGAAGATGTTCATAAGATACCTTTTCGTACAACATTTGGACTATACGAGTTTTTAGTCATGCCATTTGGTTTGACTAATGCACTTGCCACATTCAATCGAATGATGGAGAGAATTTTCAGACCTCCGTCAAAGTTCACATGTGTCTTCTTTGATGACATTCTAATATTTTCACGGTCTGAAGAAGAGCACAGAAAACATATATCTATTGTTTTTTAAGAGCTTCGCAAGCATAGACTATAGGTCAATGCTAAGAAGAGTGGATTTTTCCTTTCGAAAATTCATTACTTAAGCCATATTATTTCTCACAATTTGGTGAGAATGGATCCTGAGAAGATTCGAGACATTGTTGAATGGCCTACACCTACTTCTGTACATAAAGTTAGAAGTTTCTTGGGCCTATGTTCATCCTACAAGAGGTTCATACAAGATTTTGCGTATATTGCATCTCCTCTACGTGACCTTACTAAGAAGTGAATATCTTTTCGCTGGGGATCAAGGCAACTACAAGCCTTTGAAAGAATTAAGTTTCTTGTGACTCAAGAACCAGTTCTCATAGCTCCGGATCTTCAAAAACCTTTTGAATTTCACTGCAATGCTTCTAGGGATTGCATTGGAGCTGTGCTTAACCAAGAGCATCATGTAGTAGCATTTGAGAGCTGACACCTCAAGGACCATGAGCTATATGCTCCAGTATATGAGAAAGAGCTTATGGCAGTGGTACATGCTCTTCAAGTATGGAAACACTATTTACTTGGTGCAGATTTTGTTATTAAAACAGATCACCAAAGTCTAAGATGCTTCCTCACTCAGAAGAAGCTCTTAGAGAAACAGATGCGTTGGGAAAATTTCTTATCTATGTTTCATTTTCAAATCCTTTACACATCTGAAACTAAGAATGTGGTAGCAGATGCTCTATCATGGCGACCTCGAGTGAATGTGATGCCAGGAGGCATATTCCACGATGGATTCCGTAAGGTTTTGCGATGGATTCCGTAAAATTATATTTGTTTGCTTATACACAAGGTGGACTCCTTGTGCGAAAAGTCGATGGGGACACCTATCCTTTTCGGGCATCTTATTAATTTAATGTGCAAGTGGATGATTCCATGGCGGGTGATTCCGTAAAATACATATTTAAATTAATGGACGTTTATGAGTTTAGAGTGCGCACCCATAATAAATTAAGGTTAGGATTGAGTTTTAACCAATTTATTTATTTTGTAGCTAAAGATTGCTAGGTATTCACTTTTGTCAGTTTAATTTTATTATTTTCTAACAATTGTGAATGCTTCAGTTGATATGTAGAGCAGGCAACGGTGGCATTGGAAAGCACTGGGTGATAACGTGTATTCAAGTTATTTAGAAGAAATTATCATTTTGATGGGCGCGCATCTTAGGCGTGGCACCAATATTTATTTTGATGCACTTACTTATTGAAGCGCCTGACATTTATTTATTATTTTGTATGCACATGGATGCACAATTTAAATATTTGTTATTGGGCATTGTATTTGGGCACAATCTGACTCTTTGGGTGCCCAATCGCTTTAATTCTTTAGTGGGAGAAAAACAAACACAAAAGCTAAAGTGTGCTAATTGAAAATTGGGCTATTTTTTTAGCTTGGAGATGAATAATATATCAAATACATGCTTTGTGAAGCGCTCACACAAGGCATGGGGGGATATTGTACTCAATTAGTCTTTTGCTTCATGTCGTGCAAGTCTTCTCTCTTGTTTTTTGTGCAAAAGTAGAGTTCTTTTATTCTTGGGGACCTTCCGGTGCTCGCTACGTACGCATACAGCATCCGATTTGTGCACTAGTGGTCATTCTTTAGTGGGACAAAAGCAAACACAAAAGCTAAAGCGTGCTAATTGTAAATTGGACTATTTTTTGAGCTTGGAGATGAATAATATATCAAATACATGCTTTTTGGAGCGCTCACACAAGGCATGGGGGGAGACTGTATCCAATTAGTCTTTTGCTTCATGTCGTGCAAGTCTTCTCTCTTGTTTTTTGTGCAAAAGTAAAGTTCCTTTGTTCTTGGGGACCTTCCGGTGCTCGCTATGTACGCATATAGCATCCGATCCGTGTACCAGATTGCAATCACAAATGTTTACCATAACGAGTTCATGGATTTATCCAAAATATATGCAACTGATCCCAACTTCTCAACCATATGGGATCAGCTTAACTCAGGTCAGTCAATTACACCTTACTCGATTTGAGATAGTTATTTGTATCATCATCAAGAAATTTGTGTAGCATTAGCATTGCGACACAAGGTAATGGATGAAGCACATGCATCTCCATATGCTGGACATAGGGGTATTCTACCCACTACTCAAGCATTGGAAATTAGATATTTCTTTTGGCCCACTCTTAAAGCTGACATTGAAAGATATGTCCACGAGTGCAAGATATGCCAAAAAGTAAAGTATGACAGGCATAAACCACTTGGTCTACTGAATCCATTACCTATTCCCAATGATCCTTAGGAAAGTATAGCCATGGACTTTATCATGGAGCTTCCTTGCACACAAGCAGACAATTATGCAATCTAGACTATCATTGATAGTTTCAGTAAGCAAGCTCACTTTATACATGTGCGAAAGACAATCAGAACCAATCATATGGCTAAGCTATTCCTTGCTCATATTTTCAAGCATCATAGCATATCTAAGTCCATTATAAGTGATCGAGATCCCCGCATGACCAGCCTCTTTTGGCAAGCTCTCTTCAAGAACCTCGGGACAAAGTTAAAGTTTTCATCATTTTATCATCCTCAAACGGATGGGCAGAGTGAAAGTGCTAATTCTATTGTTCTGGACCTTTTGAAATCCTATGTCTCTGATAATCAAAGAGAATGGAAAAAGTATTTGCCTTTAGTACAGTTTGCATACAATAATATAGTGCACTCTAGTACTGGTAAGGCACCCTTTGAGATCATCTATGGCAAGCCTCATTTACCACCCATTCTTCTTACAAAGGATAAGATCTTTGCAACATCAGATGAGTTTGTTAGAGACATTGATACAACTTTCACTCAAGTAAAAGCTGATATCCAAACGACACAAGAGAAGCATAAAAGCAAAGTAGATAAGCATCGTCGTAAGTTAGATCTCAAGTTGGGACAGTATGTTCTTCTTAAGTTTGAGAAGGCTTACTTGAAGAAGCAGAAAGGTCAAAAGGGTAAAGTGGTTAAGCTTTCTAATCGCTATTATGGCCCTTTCAAGATCACAAATAAGATAAACGATGTGACTTTTTGTTCCGATCTACCAAGTCATTGGAACATTCATAATGCTTTCCATATAAGTTTGCTACGTCCCTGTATTAGAGAACCTCCAATGGAACCAATCAAGGAAGATTACCTGACATAGAAGAAATAGAAGAGTTCCTTGTGCCTGAAAGAATTTGCACCATCAAGACAAATTCTCTTAGGTCAAGTAAGGTATTACGGAAGTATCTCGTTATGTTTAAGAATTATCTCCCATTGGACGCTCAGTTTATGACTGAGAGAGAACTACAAGACTTTCCAGATCTTCTTAGGGACTATGTATCCCCTCTACAGTTGAGGTCAACTATTTAGAAGACAGAGGGATATCACTAAATTGATTGCTTATTATGCATTATCTATTTAATAAATTTATGTCAATAAATTAATGACTAGCTTTTCTTTAAGCGTTGATGATTATCTAGCATGGTCATGAGACCATTTAGAGACTAGTATTCCTAGTGTATCACTTAATGGGGTGATCTGAACACTGTGATGGGGATATCTTATACAGGTAGTACAAGTTATGAAGGGGGAAGGAAGTGTCTGCCAAGTATAAGAGTATACACAAGAACCAAGGAGTTGCACATAAATGAAGATGGATTGAGTTCTTAGAAGAGGAAGTACATTAGCATTATGTATATGTATTTATGTGTGCATCCGAGGATGCCTAGGAATGTTTACTTGTGTGTAATGAGCATTGCCTTCATTTGGCGTCATCCTCTCCCTTACAAGTCAAGGTTTAAGGTCTTTTCTTTCATTAAGAAAGACGAGAGAGGTAATTCTCTCACTAAGAAAGACAAGAGATGTGATCCTCTTGAAGTGAGGAGAGAAGTGATTTTCTCTTTATCAGGTCTAAAATGACACAAGCTTTTGTGTGGAATTCAATCTTAAGGTTGAGGCCCAATGCAAAATAATGAACTCTCCTTATCTATGGCTCAAGGTGGTTGCATAGACCACAAGTTAAGAGTACAGTTTAAAAAACTATTTTTTTTATTAAATAGACATGGTGAATCCATTTTTAAAATATCTCGCGATAGAAAGCCGATCTCTAAAAACAGCTTGTGTGGGTATTGGAAAACAGCAAGATCTACAACTTTCATGTTGGACATTTTTCTATCCGAACAACGCACAGAGAGAGATTTCAAAATTGGTGTTACATAGTAGGTCCTGGAACAGCTACATCTTGCATGAAGATCAACCTTTCCAATCTTGGCATTCAAGTCTCTCTCCAAGAAGAGAAGCTCTTGAAAGCCTTTAAAAGAGGAGGCTCTCCTTGGGTGTGGGGGAGGTAAAGCAAGCATCACTTTTCATGCATCCAAGAGGAGCAAAGAAGCTGCAAGTGCTGCAAAAGCTCTACTGAAATCAAGTGCTGCGGAAGCTCTACTAAAATCAAGTTCCAAGAGGAGAAGAGAAGGTGCGAGTGCTACGAAAGCTCTCCTAAAATCAAAGCTCCAAGACGAGATCCCTACATATATTATGTAGGAGAGAAGGAGAGACTCAAGAAGGATCAAAAGATGTCAACCTCCAAGTTGTGCAAGTGTTGGCCAGTTGTATACCATGCAAGGAACCGTGATCTTATTCCCAATATCTACAAGTAAGAACTGGCTTATGTGTAATGCAAGATCTTGCTCCTTGTCAATAATACAACTCCACAAGGGGGGGGACTGTCCCATCTTCCAGTCCCTAGTGTGTTGTCAATCTCTCTCTCTCTCTCTCTCTCTCTCTCTCTCTCTGTGTTGAGTGTTGAAATGACTTGTTTTTTGGCTGATTTTTGTTGTTTTTGAGAGCTGAATGGTTGATTTTATGAGCTGATTGATTGGTTTGGAAGTTGTTTGAGAGTGTTTTGGATGATATTAATTGTGTTTTGGAAGTTCATGATGTTTATTAGTGGTTCTATGATGTTCTGATAAGTTCTGATTGGTTCTGTATACCTTCTGTATAGCTTCTATTTTGATCTGTTTTGTTCTGATTGTCTTTTGTAAGGAGGGATGGAGTATTGATTGATGAAGATTGAGATCTTGTGAAAGTTTATTGAATGGTTTGTGAGATTTTGGAATGGTTTGAGTATGAGTTATGTAGTTTTGATGACCTTCTGTAGGTCTTCTGTAGAGCCTCTGTTTCTGTTTGGTTCTGTTCTGTACTGTAGCTGTTCTAGTACTGTTCTGTGACTGTTCTATATGCTTATGTATGTGTTCTGATGGATGAGAGTGTAGCTTGGGAAAGTTTTCTAGCCTTGGAAAGAGGTGAATACAAGTGCAAAGGAGCTGAAAGAAGTGAAAGAAGTACCTGCTGAAGACTCAAGTGAAGACTAGAGTGAAGTGACAGTAGTGAGCTATGAAAGGACACTGTAGTGGCTCTGGTGACTCTTCATATCAGACATACCTCTTGGGAGGGGTATCCACGACCTAAGAAGGATTATTGAAAGTGATTTTGAGAGATTGTAGTGAGGATATGATGTATTATTGATAGAGAGAGAGAGAGAGAGAGAGAGAGAGTCAGAGATAGCCAATTCTACTAAAACAGAGTGATTGTATATGAGAGATTGAGAGAAAAGACTATGAAGATACTGAAGATGAATACTATGTGATGTATTTCCATTCAAAGATGGTGTATTCCTTTGCTTTCTTTAATCTATTGATGGATTTTGTGAAGATGTTGAAAAATATGGTTGATTCTATCAAATCCGTGGGAGATCTACATGATGCTGCATGAAGATTTGTTGTGCCTGGTGTTCTTTTCTTCATTGTGATCATATGAAACATAATAAACAAGCTTGTTGATGTTACAAGATAGATTTTCTTGCAAGAGAATTCCCTCTTCCTTGGTGTTCCTCTTGGGGCTCCATATTTTTGGTGCGCAGCCGAGGAAACTTGCCATCAACAACAAGCACCAGAAGAGGCTAAAAATGAAGGAATTGGCATTGCCAAGAGGAGAAGAATTCAATGGATGTTTGTAAAGTTCCTTCTTCCACTGAAGAGTTGGAATTTCTCATAATCAAAGCCACTTTCCACAAGAAGTTCATCCCACAATGGCAGAAACACATCACCATCATGATGTATGCTCTATGTGGTGGACAGTTTCCTCTTCCTATTGAAGCAGCAGAAACTTGCATCTTGGTGGCAAACTGTTTGGGAATCAACTGAAGAACAAAAACAGAGAGAATGACCATCCATGGAAGATTTGGCATTCATTGAGAAGTTTCCAGACAACATCAAGTGGGAGATTGTGAAGAAGCTTCAGGAGTCTTGGTCTGTAGAGGTTCACAAAGACAAGAAGGAAAAGAGTTGGAATTTGTTCGTGGATACTCAACAGCAAGATACATGGGATGCTTGGTGTACTGATAATCTTTTGTTTGTTCAATTAGCAACCCACTGGAAGTTGGTAGACAGAGTGTTTTTCACAGCATACACTGTTGAAACCATCAGAAGCTGGCATTACTATGATGATGGCACCACCACAATGCTCAGACGTATGCATTTTGACACCTTCAGAACCGAATACCTTCCTCTGTGCAGTGGAATGAAAGCAAAATTCAGGGACGTTGAAAAGAAAGAAATAGAAGAAATATTGGCAAGAGAGTCCTCCAGAGACTGAAGCCTTCTGTTAACCCTCTGTGGAGCACTAACAACATAGTGGAGCCAACCCCCTGCTAAATGACGCAATAAAGAGGCAAGCGTTAGAACGAGTCCAGAGGTACGTGAGAAGAGAGAAAGCAAAAATCAAGGCTGAGAACGAGCTCGCAGCAGAAGCCGCCTTTGACACCCTTGCGGAACTCTTTACAAAAGTCCCAATGGCACATCAAGCCCTTCCTCCTCCTGCTGGAGGTCTACTTCCAAGCCAGATCCGTCCTGGAAATATTGATGACAGGCCAGCGAATGTAGTCCCATTGCCAGTTTTTAAGGGAGAGTACAATGAAGACCCCAATCTTCATGTAGCAGAGTTTATGGTAGCATGTGTGACTAACAATGCCAGAACCCCTGAGCATTGGTTAGCAATATTCCCCGCCACTTTCAAGGGCGCGGTGTTTCAGTGGTATGAGAGACAAGCAGCAGGAACTTTTGGCACATGGGACGACCTGAAGTTGGCCTTCCTCACTAAATTCAGGCGTGAAGGTTTTGAAGAGCGGATGCGAGAGGAATTTATGAACCTAAGTCAGTCTTCTGGAGAAAGAGTAGAAGCTTATGTCTCACGAATGGAATCCATCCTGAAGAGATGGACTAACCATAATTTAGATGATGGTATTCAGAAGGGGGTGTTTCTCAGAGGATTACAACCAGAAGTCCGTAAGTTTGTGGAGCTGCAAAGACCAGCCACACTGCAAACTGCAACAGAAGGTGCAAGACTGTATGATGAAGTGGAAGCTAGATTAGCGATGAATACAGGAAGAGGAGTCCTACCTCCTCTGATGCCACGAATGATGTACTCACCAAATGCAGTCCCAGGGACTGTCCCCTACCCCTACCAACAGATGCCCCCAGTATCATAGTACAGTGCACCAAATCCACAGTGGCCACAATCAATGCCTCAAATGATGGTTCAACCACAACAACAATGGTCCCAACCAATTTTCCCAATGCCAAATCAGCAGCAACAGTGGAACCCTACCAACTGGAGCCAACAGCCAACAGTTCAAACAGGAGCTCTGAATCAGAATCAGAATAGAGACCCCTCTGTACCAACCCAACCGATTTATGCAGTGATTACAGAGACTCCTCAAAACCCTCCTGCCAGTTTCTCAGGAGGAGAAAGCTTGAAGGATTACTTATCCAACTCAGTTGCAAACATCAAAAAGGAGTTGATGGATGTGATTACAGAGCAGCTGCAGACGCTCAAAGTGAACACCGCTAGCATATCCAACGTTGCAGGAGCAGGAAGAGATGTGATGCGGTCAAATACTTGGTGTGGTAAGTGTCATCAAGTAGGCCATTTAGCCACCGAGTGTACACGCAAACCAACCATCCCTGGTGCTTTCTGTTCCTACTGTTTGCGGAAGAACCATACAGAGGACATTTGCTCTCTGAAAGAGATGCATGATAGGAGAAGGAAGGAAGAAGACGCAAGATTCAACTTGCTGGAATCCAAAATGACAACACAAGATATTGGACCCAAGCCTAGAGAGTTTGGTTCTAATTTCGGACCCAGAAGATTTCCTTCCCAAAGTTACAGAGGAAGACAGACTGGCGGTGGTCAAAGATCAGAAGTGGAGTATTATAGAAGTGGAGAAAAGGGACACATCTCACCAAATTGTCCAAATCCCAGAAGGTCAGTGGATTACAAGCCCTTATGCAGTCGATGCAAAGGAGAAGGCTACACTGCAAAAGACTGTCCAAGCCCAGCCCCAGTGAAAAATAGTGCTACTGATAGTCCGGCCAAGGCCCAAGAGCCTACCTCCAATTTAGTGGAATTGGAAGTTGCTGCCATCACTCGTGCAAAGCAGAAGGAACCACCTATCCAGAAAGAAAACAATCCTCCTGCCAGAACAGTGAAGTTCAATCTTCCACCAGAAGAACAGAACAGAACAGAGCCTGACAGTGTCGTACAGAGCACTACAGTGCCACAGAGAGTTACAGAGACAGTTCCAGAGATAGGACCAGAGGTCCAGGAGACAGAAGAGGAGGAAGTGCCACAAGTGGCAGAAGAAGTTCCCATGATTCCCCTGTTGGAAGAAAGAGGGAAAATGAAAATGGGTGTTGCCCCATTCCCTAACCGGTTAGAGAAGCCAGTGGATCCTATTAAGGAATACGATCTGGTTAGAGATCTAGATACCTTTAAACCAAACCTCACATTCCGACAATTATTGATGTTGTCTCCCAGTTTCCAAAAAAGGTTCAAAAGTATACTGACAAGAAGACGTGGATTAAGGATTGCTCCCTCAACAGCAACAAAGTCTAATAAAGCTCCAGAGCCTATCAAAGAAGTGGACGTAGCTAACACCTTCCTAGATCCGGGTACCCGAGAGACTGGCGTGTGGATAGAAGACTGCTTCATTGCAAATGCATTGATTGATGGAGGTTCATCAGTGAATATTATGACGGATGTGACAATGAAGGATCTAGGCCTACAAGGTGTGCAACCCACCCAATGGCTCATCAGACTGGCGGATCAGAGCAGAATCAAGTCTTTGGGCATTCTCCCATATGTGAAGACTACAGTGGCTGGAAAATATTATTGGCTAACCTATCTGGTGGTGAAGCCAAACTCTTATGGTACATCCTACCCTCTGCTACTGGGCAGACCATGGCTTTTTGAAGCTCGAGCAAGGACGGATTGGTTCAAAGGAACCTTGACCTTGGGTAGAGGGCCCAATAAAGTGGTGTTGAAGCTCTATGGTTCTCAAAAAGGACATGGATCCACCTCCTTGGAATTATCTTCTGACTCCCCTAATGAGGCTACAGATGGAACATCAGCAGACGAAGATGCTGTCAAACAGATCCTTCCCAAGAAAACAGTGGCACGTTCCTTAACAGTGGATACTGTAAGCTGACTTCCAAAAGATGCAAAGCCATTATCAATGGGTGAATACTTCCTGCCTGAACCAGGAACGATTTCTGAAATCACTTCTGACAGTGAGATAGAAGCATGGATGTACTGCTCTCCCTGTTACATGGCCATAGCAGAGACAGAGACAGAGGCAGAAGAGAAAACAGAGAATCTGTTCTTCTGTTACAGAGCTCCTACAGAGACAGAAGCAGAGACAGAAGCAGAAGCAGAAGCAGAGACAGAGATAGAAGAGGATGAATATGATATGGACGAAGAAGGTTATGAAAGTGAGCCAGAAGAATCTATCCCACCTGCAGAGGATACATTTGAAGAAGAAATTCCAGAAGCATCAGAAGCAAACGAGGTCATGCTATGGGACAGAATGACGATGGTACCATTTGGTCTGGTAAATGGATCTTCTTATATGCAAAATCTTTATAAGACATGGGTTAAAAAGAACAAACCGTCTTTCAGCAGTGGCTCATGCCGTTGGAGCCCCGAGAGGAACACCAAGGAAAAGGGAATTCTCTTGCAAGAAAATCTATCTTGTAACATCAACAAGCTTGTTTATCATGTTTCATATTATCACAATGAAGAAAAGAACACCAGGCACAACAAATCTTCATGCAGCATCATGTAAATCTCCCACGGTTTTTAATAGAATCAACCATATTCTTCAACATCTTCACAAAATCCATCAATATCACAAAGAAAACAAAGAAATACACCATCTTTGAATGGAAATACATCACATAGTATTCATCTTCAATATCTTCATAGTCTTCTCTCTCAATCTCTCATATACAATCACTCTGTTTCAATAGAATTGGCTATCTCTGACTCTCTCTCACACATTCCATCAATAATACATCATATCCTCACTACAATCTCTCAAAATTACTCTCAATAATCACTCTTAGGTCGTGGATACCCCTCCCAAGAGGTATGTCTGATATGAAAGGTCACCAGAGCCACTACAGTGTCTCTTCACAGCTCACTACTGTCACTTCACTCTAGTCTTCTCTTGAGTCTTCAACAGCTACTTCTTCCACTTCCTTCAGCTCTTTTACACTTGTATTCACCTCTTTCCAAGGCTAGAAAACTTTTCCAAAAGTCACACATACATTCCACAGAACACTTACAGAACAGTCTACAGAACAGTTACAGTACAGAACAGAACAGAAGCAGAACAGAAGACCTACAGAAGGTTACATAAGGTCATCAAAACTACATAACTCACTCTCAAACCATTCAAAACTCTCACAAACCATTCACTAAACTTTCACAATATCTCATTCTTCATCAATCAATACTCCATCCCTCCTTACAGAAGACAATCAGAACAAAAACAGAGCAAAACAGAACAAAACAGAAGGTATACAGAACCTATCAGAACATCACAGAACCATCACAAACATCATGATCTTCCAAAACACTCTCAAACCACTTCCAAATCAATCAATCATCCCATAAAATCAACCATTCAGCTCTCAAAAACAACAAAAATCAGCCAAAAAACAAGTCATTTCAACACTCAACATATCCCCACACTTAACAAGGAAGCGTCCTCGCGACCCAGGAAAAAGGTAATACAAGTTCATTTAAAAAGCTTCACTTTGATCTTCATTATCTTCTTACAAAGAATCCATCCACCACGACCCCAACTTATAACCTGTTTCTGATAAAAATACAAAGAAAGGAAAACTCTTTTGACATTAACACCTCTTATCAAACTAAAAATCACCACAAATTTGTAAAGGATATAAGAGTTTGCTTCTTCTTCATCATCTTCATTTGCTTCAACTCTCCAGCCACGACCCCATCTCGACAAATCTCCAAAACATAGCTCGTACACAAGATCCAATAGGAAATCACCACCTTCGTTTGACATAAATGAACTCACAACACTAATACACAACACAACCATCTGAATGACTTCTTCAAAAAGAAGAGTTTTGGCATTAAAAAGCTTGCACCATACATTGGAAAGGTATCAATGAAGATGATCCCTCTTAAAAGATTGATGTTGTCGGAATCGATCCATAGATAAGGATTCATCTACAAAGTTTTTAGGAGGATTTTGAAAAAATTGGAGACAGCACATCCTTTCCAATAGGACCAAGTATCTGCTAGGCAAACAGAGGGCATGAAAATACAGTATCTCCAACTGTTGGGAATCAATGCTAACATTGACATTCATGCACAACTTTGGGATAGGCTTTGAATCAGTATGGGAATGCCTATGCATATACGCCAGGTACCAAGCAAAGTGAGCAGTTAATCTCACTGAGGGATCTGCAGACTGTGAATATTGTTGGGCAAAATGAACATAGTTTTGATAAGCTTGACTGGAAACTGTCCATTCCCCTGGAATTACTGGCCAATTAATCTGCGGTCCTGTAAGGCAATCATCCGAACTCCATCCCCTTCTTCTGGAAATCTGAGTATCAAAACCGGCACAGTCACTAACCAACTGAGGTGGTTGAGATATGGAAGTGTTAGGAGAGGGTAATGGAATAAGGGAAAGTGGATGTAGGGAAGGATAGGAAAAATCATAAAAGGAAGAAAAGGTTAAAGAAGGAGTGGCAGAAATTTGTAAGGAATCACTAAGGAAAGGTGTTAATTGATAAATAGGAAATGTGGAGGGTACATTAATGAGGGGTGAAGGACAGGGTGGAGAAGGGGAAAATACCCTATCCTCAATAAAGGAACAGTAAGTGAAAATAGGAATTTGAGGGAAATTGGAAGGTTGGAAAAGAAGTGGTAAAATTACCGTGGAATTTGTTTGACAAAGGGAAAAATATATAGCATAGCGGTGAGCCAATTGTTGATAATAAAGGAGGGTAGGAACAGAAGGTCCCAAGAGAGATCGTCTATGATAGGCATCAAAGAAAGTAGCATCAAATGGATTATGTTTGGAAAGATAGGTTAAGAGATCCATCCTCAGTTGGTTAGTACTCTGGGCAAAGGTAGGAGCTGTGTTTTGTCTTTGATTGAGGACCACTGAATCAATCATGGGATGCCACGAATTATCCTGACAATCAGCTACTTTGGAGGAATAACTCTGAAACATATCAGCTATGCGCAACTCCAAATGATTGACATACAGAACAGCCTGTAAGACCACATCCCCCACATACCATGCCATATCTACCTCATCTGGAATTAACAAATCTCCTCAGAGATACATGTATGACATCAGCATGGTGTCTGGCATGACAGAATCTTCAAAGAGCATTCTGACTACCTCTGTCAACAACTCAGCAGACCAAGCCCCACTCCAGCCATCCTCTGGAAAAGGTAAATCCATCGTGGAAAGCTTCATATAGAAGACCAACTTCTGTAAATGGTAGTGGACAAAGAAAGAATGGTCAGGTAAGACATATTCCTGAAACTGTTCAAAGGTAGACCATAACAAGTCCATTCTGGACTGCAATCTTTCCACTTTGTCTTGGAATAGAGGGCACAAAGTAGCCTGTCTCTGTAGGGCAGCCAAGTCCTGCTGTGAAAGAGAGGGAATTAATGGAACAGGAGGGCTTGGAGGAACAGAGCGGGACTTTGCAAGCTGATCTTGCAACTGCTGGATTTGGGAGGCTTGGTTGGCCACTGTGTCATTAGCCATCTGTAAAGCTGAAAGCTTGTCATCTAAAAGAACTTGGAATTCTTTCGCTTCACTGGACATCCTCTCCTTCTCTGCTGAAAGGCTAGTAACCTGTGACTGAGCCTCGAATAACTGGGTCTTTAATGAAGAAATCTCATCACTTTGAATGGCAACCAGTTGGGTTTGCTGTTCCATTTGCTTAAATAAATCTGCTAGGGTATCCTTAGCAGAAGCTAACTCAGATGTTGCCTTATGCAACTGGTCTTTGGACTGCATGAGCTCCTCATAGAAAGATGCGTACAGCTGTTGGACACAGGCTGTCACTGACAACTCAATGGAACTTTGAATATCCTTGCAGAGGAAAGGAATGGCATCTCCTGAGACGAGACTGTTCAGGGAGGGAACTGAGATATCTAAGGATCCTTCTCTATGTGCTCGGAACAGGTTATTGCAAGTGAGAAACCCAGGGAGGTCACTACCAGAAGTAGCAGGGATAGGCACTGAGGGAAGTACAGCAGGGGCTTTGTCCGCTACCCGCTTCAAGCGTTTGCGCTGTATGACCAGGGGAGGCGGAGAATCATCATCCTCAATGTCAATAGGTGCTGACTCTTCTGAAGGTGGAGGAGGAGGTACTGGATCTGATGGAGGAGGTGGAGGTACAGTCTTCTGTAAACCTGAATAGGTCAAGAAGGCAGATAAATAGGATCCATAGGTAACATTGGTAACAGTACCCCTCGTGACTTTAACAAAATGCTGATCCATCTTAGTAAGGAGGTATGTGCTCCAATCAATGGCAACTCCTTTTAGCACCATCCTGGAAGCCGTGAAAAGCTCTTTGGACAAATAGTGTGATGGCGTTTTGGCAGGCATGAACCGGTCCTGAAGGAACTAGCACATGGTCTTCCATACGGGATCAGTGATCATCGAAAACGAAACTCCTGAAGAGTTTATCACTTTCTTAACATCAAGGACTTCCCTTGTCTGCTTCTGCAACAGCTTGAGAATCTCTTCAGTAGAGAAGAGCTGTCGAGTGGTTACAAAAGGTTCTCCTTTGAAGGGTAAGGACAGAGCCTTCCCTAAGCCTCGAGACGTCAATGTCATAGACATGCCTTGGACTACTCCTGTCTTCTTGCTGTAAGAGGCCAGAAACTCATCACATACGGACGGATCCTCTGAAAGTAATGGAAAAGGAGTGGCCACAAAAGCAGCAAGTCCTGCCTTCGTGAGGGGCTCAAAAGTAAGTAGGGACGAGTAATCCCTACTAACTAGTGGGACGTACTGGATAGGGGGAGGAGCATGAGAAGGCGCCATTCAGATGGTTACACACACACCACAAACACAGACAATCAAGGTGAATGCCTGCAAAGCAACAGACAAAAACCAAGGATAAGAGAATTACCAATCAAACGTAACTCGACCTACTAACCCCAGGCAAACCACATCCTAGAAAAAAAATTGACATGACCTCGAGACAAATGCGACCGAAAGCTTCATGCGATGCATCAAACAAACACCCTGAACCCCGTATCAGGCAACAAAAGAAAAAAAAACTGCATACCGTACCCGTAACCGTAACCGTAACTAAAACAGGAAACCAAAACCATACCATAGCAATATATCATCTGTACGACATCTGTGATAGAACCAAGACTGGACCATGGAAAACAACACTAAGAACTGCGTAAACCCATCCCACGAAACGGTTTATTAAAAAGGGAATTAAGTGCAGTGAGGGGGGATTAATTAAATTAAGGGTTGATTGTAATCATTAATTAAAAATGGGTGAATTTTTATTAGGTGATAAACCTTAATAAGAAAACGGCGGTTCCTTATTATAAATTAGTTACCAATTATTAGGTGAAGCGGTGCAGTTATTCGATTCCCGGACTTCGATTCCCGACTGGGTCTCTAAATGCAATTCATTGATTATAATTAAGGTGATGTGGAGCGCTTTTTTGCCAGCGCGTGCGCATGTGACGGCTGGTTCTTTTTAATTTTAAAATTTTAGAGTGCCTCTGTAGCGCACGTAGCGCGTGCTAAGTGAACGGCTGGTTTATTTTAATTAAAAAAATGTGTGTTTAGCGCGAATGCGCATGGAAACGGTGGGTGAAGTAAAGGATTTATTTTAACAATTAATTGTGATTAAGGGGGAAAATAAATAAATAAATAACAGAAAATAAATACCTGGCAGGGTGTGTATGAAATGCAGGAATGCGCACGGAAGAGTCCCAGGAAAGGAAAAGCAAAAAGCACTGATGAAACAACAAACAACACCTTAGCAGATGTATTAATTTGATTGATGTTGGTTTTTTTTTATTATTATTTTATTTTATTTGTAGTTGTGATTTTTTTTTATGTTTGAATAAATGGAAAATGAGCAAGGGAGGTGAGGGGAATTTTTTAGAAGGTTTTTAGAATTTTTTACAATTTTGTTACAATTTTTTAATGATTTTTCCTATTTTTTTGGCAATTTATGGGTAATTTTAGGATAGATGGATTTTTCTAAAATTATAGGAAAGGCAATTCCTAGCAGACAAAGGTCCAAAAATTAACAAAAGACAGAAGGAATTTTTAGAAATTTTTTTAGGGAAAAATTAATGTTGTGATTAATTAAGTCACATTAATCACATTAATCACATTAGTCATAAGTCACTTAAGTCACTTAAGTCACTTAAGTCACTTAAGTTAGGTTAGTCATGTTAGTCATGTAAATCTACCTAGGTTAGTCTGGTAAGTCAACCTAGGTAAGTTCTAACTAAGTCAGGTAAGTTAGTGCTAACTAAGTCAGGTAAGTCAGTGTTTAACTAGGTTAGTTAGGGTTTAACTAGGGTCTAAGTAGCTTAGGTTAAGTTAGTTAGTATTAGGTCTACCTTGGAGGGAGGTAGTGGAAGAGATGGAGGTTGGAGGTGGGCGAGCCGGCGGCAGGCGGCGGTAGGCGGCGAGGCGGCGGTGGCGCGGCGAGGCGGTCGTGGCGCGGCTGACGATCCGGCGGTTCGAAGGCGTGGAGCAGAGGGCACCGGCGGCGGTTCCAGCGCGAACGGCAGCGACCAGGGAAGGCGACGGCGGCGGGGCAGAACGCGACGGCGGCGACTGACGGCAGACGGAGGGGCGGGCGACGGCGGCGGACGGGGCAAGGAGAGGAAGGAGAAGGGGAGGAAGAGGGAGGAGGAGGGGAGGAAGAAGAAGGAAGAGGGGAGGAAGAGGGGAGGGGAGGGAGTGGAGGAGGTCGGCAGGAGGGAGGAGAGAAGGAGGGAGAGGGAGAAGAAGGGGAGAGAGAAGGAGGAGAGGGAGTGGAGGAGGTCGGCAGGAGGGAGGAGAGAAGGAGGGAGAGGGAGAAGAAGGGGAGAGAGGAGGAGAGGGAGTGGAGGAGGTCGGCAGGAGGGAGGAGAGAAGGAGGGAGAGGGAGAAGAAGGGGAGAGAGAAGGAGAAGAGGGAGTGGAGGAGGTCGGCAGGAGGGAGGAGAGAAGGAGGGAGAAGAAGGGGAGAGAGAAGGAGAAGAGGGAGTGGAGGAGGTCGGCAGGAGGGAGGAGAGAAGGAGGGAGAGGGAGAAGAAGGGGAGAGAGAAGGAGAAGAGGGAGTGGAGGAGGTCGGCAGGAGGGAGGAGAGAAGGAGGGAGAAGAAGGGGAGAGAGAAGGAGAAGAGGGACGCACAGAGAGGGAGAGAGAGAAGGAAAGAAGAAGGGAGAGAGAGGAGAGGGACGCACAGAGAGGGAGAGAGAGAAGGAGAGAGAAGGGAGAGGAGAAAGAAGAAGAGGGAGGAGTTGGTTGAGGGTCGGGGGGGGGAAGGGTGTCCGTTGGGGAGGTTGTTTTTTGTTTTTTTTTTTTAAATTTAATTAATTATGATTTAGGTTTTTTTTTTTAAATAAATAAAAGGTGGGCAGGGGTAAGGAAGGATGGGCGGGGTCAAGAGGGGACGGATCCCCGTCCCGCGCACGTGCGCGGGGCGGGGTAAAAAAAAATTTACCGTGACGGGATTGAAATGACGTGGGGATGACGGTACGGGGTACGCGGACACGACCGGGGCGCGTGAAGACGCGTTAAATCGAAAACGGGCGCGTTCACGCGCAAAACGAGCGCGAGAAAAAACAGAAAAATAAAGAAAAATTAATAACTCCCAATCCGGATGTCAAAACGAAATACCATAAAAACGAAAAATGGGCAGGACGACAGGGGGGAAACAAGGAAAATACGGGACGGGGGTTCCGGGAGGGGTAAAGGGCGTTCACGTGCAAAAAACACAAAAAACGAACCAAAAACGCAATTTAAAAATTAATATCGAAAGATCCGTGCATCGGAATGAAGTGCAGAAAAAAGGAAAACGGTGCAGAAAGTTGTGCCCGACAATCCTATCATGTCAAAACATAATTCCGACTAAGGTAAGACGCGTTCACATGGGAAAAACCCAAAAAACAAACCCGAAAATGGGATCGGAAATTAAAATCGAACAAACCGTTCATCGGAATAACATGCAGTAAGAAGGAAAAATGTCCACAGGAAGGGGTGGCACAGGGTTATCATGTTAAACCGCAGTTCCGACGGAAGTAGGAGGGGTTCACATGTGAAAAACTCCAAAAATACTCCCGAAAAGTCATTTAAAAATTAATAAGTAAAAATCCGAAAGTCGAAAAAGGGTGGAGGAAAAAGGAAAAAAGGAGGGGAAGGCACAGGGGACACAGCTATCAAATAAAATTGGAATTCCGATGCAAACAAGGCAGGTTCACATGGAAAAATGTCAAAAATACACACGAAAAAGTCTTAAAAAACCGGAAAATTAATAACAGAGAAACCGTGTATCGGAATGATGCAGAATAAAAAGGAAAAATGTCAGGGAAAAAGCTTTGGTCAGGGCTATGAGGTCAAATCACGATTCCGAAGCAAGAAAAGTGCGTTCACATGGAAAACCGGCTAATTCGCGTAAAATGCTTCAAAAATTAATAACTCAAAAACCGTGCACCGGAACAGGGGTAGGTAAAAAGAAAAAATGGTCAGTTCAACAGGAGGAACAGGGCTATGAGTTTGGATTTGGACTTTGGTGAACGTAGGATGCATTCACATGGCAGGACCTCAAAATCAGGGAATGAAGAAAAACTGCAAGGGAACAGCCCCAAGGGTGGGTGGAAAATAACCGGGTGGGTGGGAAGGGACCCCATCAGGGTAACAGCAAGGCAATGCATTCATGCATGAACAGGGTAAGGCATATGCAGATGGGTATGCAATGTAGACGCGCAGGGACGCGTCCCCACACTTAAGACCTTAACGGATAGGGTTAACCGAACATTAGGGACCTAGGACCACGCCATAGACCATCCACTAACGTCCCCACACTTAAAACATGACCAGCACTAAGAAACAGAAGTTGTAGGGTTAGAAGAACTTGGCCCATTTCGTCAAGAATCAAGGTTGAGTATCAACGGCACGTCCAGTGTTGTTGTCGGCGCTGGAGGGACCAAGGCATCTTCTTGGCACACGTTCGTCATGGCAGGGACCACACGGCAGCACCCAGGGAGGTAGCTGATGGAAGGAATCGCAGAAAATTCGTTGATGATGATGAGGGATATGGCACTCAACTCATAATCACTCAAACGAAATGAAAGAACAGTCACTCGCCCCATGACTAATATCACACGAGAAAGAATTATTAAAACCCATTTCTCATACCCGGTTGAGGAATCGACAAGGGGGAATGGTGTAGAAGGAGTATGCCAGGGTGCACAGTTGATGGTGCATTAGTGCGTCCAACCCGTCTGACATAAGTGCAAGGAGGAAGGCAAGGGAGCCTTACAGTGCAGTGTACAGAACAGGGTGATGTGTCTTGTGTTGATGGTAAAGACCCATCCCGTGGGTGCATAGGGAAACAGAAACATACCTGACTCCAAGTGTCGTAACGTCCCTCAATCTCACCTCTCGGTATTTGATTGAAAAAACTCCAGTCACACTCACCCCACCCTCTGTCTCACTCTCGGTGGATAGATACAGGAGGGCAGCCTTTTCCTGAAACCCATTGATGTAATCCTCACAATCACTTGTGCAAAAGTTGTATGCCTTGTGCACATTTGATGGTGCAACTGTGCATCCCGCCCTGTGCCGGCATACGGTGCGAGAAGGAAGGCCAGGGAGCCTTATGGTGCAGTGCACAGAAACAAATCGTGCGTTGTGCTTTGAGAGGCCCATCCCGTGCGTGCAACACTTCATTCACACTTCTCATCTCTCATTCGATTTGAAGGGAAAAGACTGGTCTCTCGCCCCACCCTCTGTCTCACTCTCTGTTGATAAATACAGAGGGGAACCATACTCACTTCCCCATCCGGTTAGGATGAAAACTCACATCACTCAAGGGGTTGTCGATGAAGATCGCGTCATCAGTTGTTGAAGAGGCGTACCCAGGGAGGTAGCCATCAAATCGAACATTGTGTTGGATAGGAATATGTCATCTGCTAGAGGACAGTTAGTCACTTTGCAAAGAGACCCAGGACACAGCGTACCAAGGGAGGCAGCTTCGGAATTGGATCCGAGGGATATCAATCAATGAATCCACTTTCTGGACTGCTGGGTGTTACCACCTTTTCCACAGCCAGCTTCTCGCCCAAGGGTGTTTATCACCTTTTCTTGGAACGAGGCCTGCTATGACAGGGAATTTCTTCCTTTTCTCTCATAACAGATTTGTTTATTTGTTTTTTTTTCTTTGTCTTCTTTGTTTTTTTTTTCTTTTTCTTCTTTTCTTTTTTCCCTATCCCCGAGGGTGTTTCCACCTTTTCTCGAAGAATAGGTCGACATGACAGGGACCTAAGTCCTTTTCTCCCATGACCGATATATTTTGTTTTTTTTTTTCTCTTTTGTCTTTCTTCCTTTTTTTTTTTCAATATTGAGCACGGGAAGGGCAGAACTACCATTTGTCAGAACCCACCTTGCCACTGTCGCTGGTGTGTGAATGAAGTGTTGCACGCACGGGATGGGCCTCTCAAAGCACAACGCACGATTTGTTTCTGTGCACTGCACCATAAGGCTCCCTGGCCTTCCTTCTCGCACCGTATGCCGGCACAGGGCGGGATGCACAGTTGCACCATCAAATGTGCACAAGGCATACAACTTTTGCACAAGTGATTGTGAGGATTACATCAATGGGTTTCAGGAAAAGGCTGCCCTCCTGTATCTATCCACCGAGAGTGAGACAGAGGGTGGGGTGAGTGTGACTGGAGTTTTTTCAATCAAATACCGAGAGGTAAGATTGAGGGACGTTACGACACTTGGAGTCAGGTATGTTTCTGTTTCCCTATGCACCCACGGGATGGGTCTTTACCATCAACACAAGACACATCACCCTGTTCTGTACACTGCACTGTAAGGCTCCCTTGCCTTCCTCCTTGCACTTATGTCAGACGGGTTGGACGCACTAATGCACCATCAACTGTGCACCCTGGCATACTCCTTCTACACCATTCCCCCTTGTCGATTCCTCAACCGGGTATGAGAAATGGGTTTTAATCATTCTTTCTCGTGTGATATTAGTCATGGGGCGAGTGACTGTTCTTTCATTTCGTTTGAGTGATTATGAGTTGAGTGCCATATCCCTCATCATCATCAACGAATTTCCTGCGATTCCTTCCATCAGCTACCTCCCTGGGTGCTGCCGCGTGGTCCCTGCCATGACGAACGTGTGCCAAGAAGATGCCTTGGTCCCTCCAGCGCCGACAACAACACTGGACGTGCCGTTGATACTCAACCTTGATTCTTGACGAAATGGGCCAAGTTCTTCTAACCCTACAACTTCTGTTTCTTAGTGCTGGTCATGTTTTAAGTGTGGGGACGTTAGTGGATGGTCTATAGCGTGGTCCTAGGTCCCTAATGTTCGGTTAACCCTATCCGTTAAGGTCTTAAGTGTGGGGACGCGTCCCTGCGCGTCTACATTGCATACCCATCTGCATATGCCTTACCCTGTTCATGCATGAATGCATTGCCTTGATGTTACCCTGATGGGGTCCCTTCCCACCCACCCGATTATTTTCCACCCACCCTTGGGGCTGTTCCCTTGCAGTTTTTCTTCATTCCCTGCAACCCTCCCACGGCAAGAAATAAACATGAAACCAAGGTAGAAGCATGCAAAATCTATGCACATGGCTGAGCCATTAATCTCAAAACTGAAAAGAAACCATAAATCTTCCACTTAATAATGAACTGATTCGTTATCTTCATCATCTTCATCCATAGCTTCAACCATTATACAAGAACAAAAGGGAAAAGAAGAATTTCTGCATAAAAGACAGAGGAGAGAGAACAACTTTTTGCACCACCAAAAAGAAAATGTGCGATTGGACAAGAGAAGGAAGGAAAAGAGGCACATAACCATTCGTGCACTCCATCCCACCTCTTCCCCAAAAAGCACACCCCTTCGTATTTTTATTATTTCTTTGAAACTTTGATACATTTGATATTATAAGACCTTTGGCCTTTAATTTTGAGTATTCCTACCCTTCACAAATGCATGCACGTAACACTTTTGTGTATACCATTTATTTATTATAGATGTGGATGTGGATGTGGCCCCCTCATATCTCTATCTCTTTTTGGTGATTTTGTAACAATGTAGTATTATTCTCTTGACAAAAAATAAAAATATGATGCATGCTTGGATTCTTTTGTGCCTTGTTTTTATGCTTCTTTTGGTGTCATCATATTCCTCCCACACTGAAATGTGAAGCGTCCTCGCGAACCTTGTCAAAGAAGAACCACTGTCTAACATAAAACACTTCCAAAATTGTTAATAAAACAACTTCGATCATAAGGCCTAGCCATGGTAGGGTATGGGACTCCAAACCATGACCACCAGAGTAAGGGAACTCCTGCCTCAAATACTCCCACACTGAAAATATTTACTAGTCTTCAAAGGATAGGGTTTTGTCTTCAACAAGGAATCACAATCACAACTTTCTCCATCCCAATTGAGGAAATAAGGATGACTCCCTATTTATGTAGCTCAAAGGGTGAGGGAAGGAAGAGACTATTGTTGATAAATGAGTCTTCTTAGGTCCTCTCAAATTAGACTTTTGTCTCATCTTTTGAAGGCTAAGGGAAGCCATCAATGCGATGGAGCTCTTGATAAATTGTGTAAGGCGAAAAACAAAAGCAAGAGAGTAGAACCTTGTGACAAGGGTTTTTTCAATAGAAATAAGGTTTAAATGTTATATTTATGCCTTTTTCAAGGTCTTATCTATCTTAGCATTGTGCTATGGGAACAAGGCTTTAACTTTAAAGGATCACAAATTCTTTTGAACTAGTTATTGTTAGATAAAATTATGTTTATTACGTTATGAGATCTTAAAGAATATGATTGTAGGGTTGAAATGGGGTATCATATCAAAAGGAAAGGGAAGATAACATGTGGCTTTTGGAAGATAGAAATGTAACAAATCTAGCAAGGCACATGCTATGAGACAAAGGGGTTATTGAGGAGATATGAGAAATCTAGATTTTGTGAAGGATTGAAAGGGGCTTGAGTGGTGGAGAAAAATGATATGAGAGAAATCCACTAGGGAGACAAAGAAAGGAGGGAAATAAGAAGAAGCTCATATGGATGGCTGGTGAATTAACTTTAATGTTAAAATTAATATCTTCATTGTTTTCTTAAGTTAAGGTTTTGGGCATAAGTAAATAAAAGAAAAAAAAACCGATATCACTTTGCAGATATAGAGATCTCGTGAACATGCTACGATAGGGTGGGAGAAAGGAGTTGCCGTTGGGGTAGGGGGTTTTCGTCATGTCCCGGGTGAAGAGCACAAGGTCGAACTGCAGAAATACTCTCTCTCCGAAACAAGGCCTCCCTCTCTCTCTTCTCTTTCGTTTGCGTTGCTGTTGAGTCGTCACTGCTACTGACATCGCCACTGCATCTGCCCACATAGACACCGATGATGAACTCAGACAGGCTTAGGGTTTGGCCCTTTTTCTTCTTGGGAATTTTGGTGGAGACGGCCTCTCGCAGGGATCGGAAAGCTGAGAAGTGTGATGCGAGCAAAAACCTCCCCCTTCGCCAACACACGCCGCGGGAGAAAAAAAAGTAGATCCACGTTTAGCAGTTGCAACTGCCTTCTTCTGAGTGGCCTTCTTCTTGCTTGCATCTAAAACCATTGTGCTTTGTGCCGATAGCTTATTGTTAATAAAAAAACTTCTTCTCTCTCTTTCTGTGTGTGGCCATTTCGCACAACTTAACCGTTGTGATGCTCCCTCTCGATCCATGAAGATAATCGTGGAAAGCTGCTCCGATCAAATCTCGCGATCCAATGGCTAGAAGGATTGAATAACCGCTTGGTCGACCTTCTCATGAAGTCGAATGCTGGTCACCTGCAGGCATTGGGCGTAATCGCTTCTGATGGCAGCGATAGAAGACAAGGAGCTGGGTAATGGGAGGAGCTTGGCAACCTCTCGAACTGTCGCTTCTTTGGCCTCGATGCCCAGATCCTACATCATCCTCTCTCTCTCTTTTTCATCTGTCACTTTCTTCCATGGTGGCCATCTCGTTTTGCAGGATGTACAACTGTGGAATTATGGATAAGATGTTGAGGAGGAGGATTTGATCTCTCTAGGTCTTGATTTCCTCTCCTTTGCATTTTTCTTCATCTTTCTTCCAACTAGATTCATCTGCCCCTAAGTTCATGGTCTCCCTATGATGCTTGTGGGATGCCACCTGATGTATATATTGCCTCATACAAGACGACTGGAAGATCCCTACTATCACCACATCTTCTTCTTCGCATTTGCTTGTTGCTTGATGATTTTGCTTGCAGAAGCAGGGAACAATCTTTGAGATGTTGATTTTGGCTCCTCTTTTTGCGTCTTTCTCTTTTCTTCTTCAAAGATTCAGCTTCTATGATGTTCATCATTGTATGGACTCTACTTTCTTTGCACACGGTTGCCAGGGGGTCGTGGTACCACTGGATGGTCGTATAGGTGACTGATATGATGGTCAACAGAAAATCTCAAATGTGCCCCTTGAAAAACCCATGTATAGGTTCAGAAAAATTGTCTTCTTCTTCTTGATTCCTCAATCAATTGTCTCTCCTTATTCTGATTCTGCTATGCCACAGCCATCCACCTCTTCCGCTTTCATCCTTTTAAAGTGCCCTTTGAGATTTCGTTCTGCTTTGGATCCACAGGAAAAAATTTCCATGATGTAGGTGCTTCCTCTTCTATTTCTTTAATCAGTCTCAAAAAGCCATAAAATCTCCCTCAAGTTGTAACTGTTGAGATTAGCTTCTTCCCCGGCTGCGCACCAAAATGACAGCAACCCTCCCACGGCAAGAAATAAACATGAAACCAAGGTAGAAGCATGCAAAATCTATGCACATGGCTGAGCCATTAATCTCAAAACTGAAAAGAAACCATAAATCTTCCACTTAATAATGAACTGATTCGTTATCTTCATCATCTTCATCCATAGCTTCAACCATTATACAAGAACAAAAGGGAAAAGAAGAATTTCTGCATAAAAGACAGAGGAGAGAGAACAACTTTTTGCACCACCAAAAAGAAAATGTGCGATTGGACAAGAGAAGGAAGGAAAAGAGGCACATAACCATTCGTGCACTCCATCCCACCTCTTCCCCAAAAAGCACACCCCTTCGTATTTTTATTATTTCTTTGAAACTTTGATACATTTGATATTATAAGACCTTTGGCCTTTAATTTTGAGTATTCCTACCCTTCACAAATGCATGCACGTAACACTTTTGTGTATACCATTTATTTATTATAGATGTGGATGTGGATGTGGCCCCCTCATATCTCTATCTCTTTTTGGTGATTTTGTAACAATGTAGTATTATTCTCTTGACAAAAAATAAAAATATGATGCATGCTTGGATTCTTTTGTGCCTTGTTTTTATGCTTCTTTTGGTGTCATCAGCCGTCCTCACCCATCCTTGCCAAAGAAAGATGATGATGATACACTGTGCCAACAAGCACCAGTCCCACAAACCCAACAGAAATCAGAGGGTCCCTGTTATGTGACGTTCATGGATGTGTCATCAGAAGATGAGTCTTTCAGCCAAGAGGTAACTAATCTTGAAACCAAGCCCGAAACGGCTCTAATCCCATTTCACAAGGAGCAACCTAAGGCTCCACCAAAAGAAGAAGTTGGGTCTAGTGGGACATCAGAAGAGGACACCACTCCCTTGAAGGAGTTGGATCTGTATCCAAAAGCAGTCCGTGGGACCTTCATCCGTGAAGTAGAAGGTGAAAGGCAGTTAACTTTTGTGGATACAGATGGCACTGAACGCCACTTGAAGGTGGGTAGCAGCCTCCCAGAAGAGGAGTTGTCAACCTTGTACAACTTGTTGAAAGAAAATTTGGATGTGTTTGCATGGTCCTACAAAGACCTAAAGGGGATTGATCCCACAATATGTCAACATCACATTGACTTGGAGCCTGATGCCAAGCCAGTACGGCAACAACATAGGCGAATGAACCCGAATTATTCCACGTTGGTGAAAGCAGAGCTATTGAAGCTTCTGGAAGCCGAGTTCATCTATCCAGTGGCAAATAGTGAATGGGTTTCACCCATCGTGGTTGTACCCAAGAAGAATGGCAAATTGTGAATATGTGTTGACTTCTGCAAGCTCAATTCCAAGACGAAGAATGATCACTTTCCTATCCCTTTCACAGACCAACTGTTGGACACAGTGGCTAGACATGAGCTTTATTCCCTTCTGGATGGATTCAGTGGATACAACCAAGTCCAAATCACAGAAGAGGACCAATCCAAAACAACCTTCACCACAGAATGGGGGACGTACGCTTACCGAGTGATGCCATTTGGGCTCTGCAATGCCCCTGCTACTTTCCAACGAGTCATGATGGCCGCATTCCAAAATCATTTGCACGACTTTATTGAGGTATATTTGGATGACTTCTGTGTCTATAGTTTGATCCATGAACACTAGGGACACTTGGAACAATGCTTTGACCGATGCCGGGAGTATGGGATTTCCCTCAACCTCGACAAATGCATCTTTGGGGTCTCTTCTGGAGTTCTGTTGGGCCACATTGTCTCTGCACAAGGGATATCAACAGACCCTGCAAAGATCGAAAAGATTGCAGCTCTGACAGCACCCACCAACCTCAAACAGTTGAGGGGATTCCTAGGCCATGTGGGTTACTACAGAAGATTCATAGCCCATTTTGCAACAAAGGCAACCTCCTTGCACAAGCTTCTGAGGAAAGATACAGAGTTTACTTGGACGGAAAAATGTGACAAAGCCTTCCACACTCTGAAGCAGTGTCTGATTGAGGCACCCATTCGCAACCTCCTGATTGGACGAAAGAGTTCCATGTACACGCTAATGCATCAATTGAAGGCTTAGGTGCAGTTCTCTGCCAGAAGGGTTCCTCGAAGCTGGATCAACCGATCTATTATGCAAGCCGAAAAGTCACTGATAGGGAACGGAACTATACATTGACAGAGCTGGATTGCTTGGCAATGGTGTTTGCCCTAGAGAAGTTTCGCCATTACCTCATGTCCACCCACTTTAAATTTTATGTGGATCATGAGGCCCTGTCCTTCCTGATGAACAAAGCAGATGTGAAAGGACGAATGATGAGATGGCTCCTTCTATTTCAGGAGTTCGACTTTGAGGTGATTACTAAGCCTGGTCGTTCCCATGTTTTGGCTGATCATCTGTCGTGTATCCCACAAACTGCAGACGAGGAGCAGGATGATCCAAACCTCCCTGATGCTTCCCTATTCTTGGCAGAAACTGTAACTCCCTGGTATGCAGACATTGCCAATCTGCTGGCAACCCAACAGTATCCTCCTGGTATCTCTAGTCGGGAAAGGAAGAAGCTTATGCTAGAATCAGCCCCCTACACCCTGCTAGGCGGTGCACTGTACAAGAAAGGCAAAGATGAAGTGCTCAGAAGATGTGTTGCAGGAGATGAGATTGGGATTGTTTTGAAGGCTTGCCATGACGAGCCATGTGGAGGCCACTTTGCAGGAGAAGCTACAGCCAGGAAGACTCTGCTAGCAGGTTACTGGTGGCCTACCATTCATAAGGATGCCTATGATTACTGTAAAAGATGTGATGCTTGTCAGAGAATGGGGAAACCCACCAAGATAAGTGCCATGCCACTGCAGCCTATTCTTCCTTTGAAGCCGTTTGAGAAGTGGGGCATTGACTTCTAGGCCCAATCGATCCTCCCACCAGAAGGAAGCATAACAGATACATCCTCGTATGTACAGATTATGTCAGAAAGTGGTGTGAAGCTAAAGCCCTAAAGCGGGACGATGGTAATAGCGTGGCCCTGTTCATGTACGAGAATATCATCACCCGTTTTGGCAGTCCCTTAGAGCTGGTAAGTGACAGAGGCACTCATTTCATTAATAAAGTCATGGAAGAGTTGACAGAGTTGTATAAGATCCGCCATCGCAAGTCCACTCCTTATTACCCCAGAGCCAACGGCCAAGTCGAAGTCACCAATCGCATCCTCTGCTCGATTCTAACAAGAACAATTGCCGCACATCATCGTGATTGGGATGATCAACTTACAGAGGCCCTCTGGGCGTACAGAACCTTCCATAAAGCCGCAATAGGACAGACACCCTTCCAGCTGGTGTATGGTACAGAAGGTGTTTTCCCTGTTGAACTGGAATTGCCCTCTTTGAGAGTGGCTATCAAAGAGCGTTTGGGGAGTGATGATTCACTGCAACGCCGTCTCCTGCACCTGGAATGTTTGGACGAAACTCGTAGGATGGCTCTACAGTGCATGGAAGCCACGCAAGGCTTACCATGATAACTTCATCAAGCACAAGGAGTTCAAAGAAGGTGATTTGGTCCTAGCCTATGATTCACGATTTTGCAAGTTTCCTGGCAAGCTCCAACAGCGGTGGATGGGCCCCTATAAGGTACTTGCCGTCAACCCTAATGGCTCTGTCCAAGTGCAGACTGTTGATGCCTCTGATGATCTCTTTCTAATCAATGGATATCGCCTGAAGAAGTACTTCCCTCCTTGGGGATCTTGACAATCACGGTCACTTGATCTTTTCCCTCGTTGGCACGGCACTGTACTTCTTATGCTGCTACTTCTGATAGTCGTTCTTCAGTCACTCCTGATGAGATGGACGCAACCCTCTGTCCCCTCAACTCTACCTTCCAGCCTTGATCTCTTATCCTCTTTTTTCCACCAGCGACAGTGGCGAGGTTGGTTCTGACCAATGGTCTTTCTACCATTCCCTTGCTCAATTCGAAGAGAAAAACAAAACAAACAAAAAAAGAAAAAAAAAAACATTTCGGTCATGGGAGAAAAGGACTTAGGTCCCTGTCATGCCGACCTATTCTTCGAGAAAAGGTGGAAACACCCTCGGGAATAAGGGAAAACAAACAAAAAAATAATTTTTTAAAAAAAAGAAGAGAAAAAAAAGGAAAAAAATAATAATAAGAAAAACCAATCTGTTATGAGAGAAAAGGAAGCAATTCCCTGTCATAGCAGGCCTCGTTCCAAGAAAAGGTGGTAAACACCCTTGGGCGAGAAGCTAGCTGTGGAAAAAGTGGCAACACCCAGCAATCCAGAAAGCGGATTCATTAATTGATATCCCCAGGATCCAATTCCGAAGCTACCTCCCTTGGTACACTGTGTCCTGGATCTCTCTGCAAAGCGTCTAACTGTCCTCTAGCAGATGACATGTCCTATCCAACACAACATTCGATTTGATGGCTACCTCCCTGGGTATGCCTCTTCAACAACTGACGACGCGATCTTCATCGACAAACAATCGAGTGACGTGAGCTTTCATCCTAACCGGATGGGGACGTGAGTATGGTTGCCCTCTGTAACTATCAACAGAGAGTGAGACAGAGGGTGGGCTGAGAGACCAGTCTTTTCCCTTCAAATCAAATGAGAGGTGAGAAGTGTGAATGAAGTGTGGCACGCACGGGATGGGTCTCTCAATGCACAAAGCACAATTTGTTTCTGTGCACTGCACCATAAGGCTCCCTGGCCTTCCTTCTCGCACCGTATGCCGGCACAGGGCGGGATGCAAAGTTGCACCATCAAATGCGCACAAGGCATACAACCTTTGCACAAGTGACTGTGAGGATTACATCAATGGGTTTCAGGACATGGTTGCCCTCCTGTATCTATCAACATAGCATGAGACAGAGGGTGGGCTAAGTGTGACTGGAGTTTCTTCAATCCATTACCGAGAGGTGAGATTGAGGGACGTTACGACACTTGGAGTCAGATATGTTCCCGTTTCCCTATGCACCCACGGGATGGGTCTTTACCATCATCACAAGACACGTCACCCTGTTCTGTACACTGCACTGTAAGGCTCCCTTGCCTTCCTCCTTGCACTTATGCCAGACGGGTTGGACGCACTAATGCACCATCAACTGTGCACCCTGGCATACTCCCTCTACACCATTCCCCTTGTTGATTCCTAGACCGGGTACAAGATATGGATTTTAATCATTTTTCCTCGAGTGATATTAGTCATGGGGCGAGTGACAGTTCTTTCATTTCATTTGAATGACTGTGAGTTGAGTGCAATATCCCTCATCATCAACAACGAATTTCCTGCGATTCCTTCCATCAGCCACCTCCCTGGGTGCTGCCGCGTGGTCCCTGCCATGAAGCACGTGTGCCAAGAAGATGCCTTGGTACGTCTAGTAGCCGACAACAATACAGGATGTGCCATCGACAATCAACCTTGATTCTTGACAAAATGGACCAAGTTTTTCTAACCCTACAACTTTTGTTTTTTCGTGACGTTCATGTTTTAAGTGTGGGGATGTTAGTGGATGGTCTGTGGTGTGGTCCTAGGTCCCTGTTGTTCAGTTAACCCTATCCATTAAGATCTTAAGTGTGGGGACACGTCCCTGCGCATCTACATTACTTACCCCTCTGCATATGCCTCAACTTGCTAATGCATCTATGCCATGACTTGCTGTTACCCTGATGGGGTCCCTTTCCACCCGACCGTTCATTTTTCACCCACCCTTGGGGCTATTCCCTTGCAGTTTTCCTTCATTCCCTGATTTTGAGGTCCTGTCACGAGAATGTACCCTAAGTTCACTGAAGTCCAAATCCAACCTTATAGCCTTGTTCCTCCCTCTGAACTGACCATTTTTCCTTTTTACCTACCCCTGTTCCGGTACACGGTTTTTGAGTTATTAATTTTGGAAGTATTTTACGTAAATTAGCTGGTTTTCCATGTGAACGCGCTTTTCTTGCTTCGGAACTGTGATCTAACATTATAGCTCTGATAAAAAAATTCTCCCTGACATTTTTCCTTTTTACTCCGTGTCATTTCGATGCACGGTTTATCCAATATTAATTTTCCGGTTTTTTAAGACTTTTTCGTGCGTCTTTTTGACATTTTTCCATGTGAACCTGCCCTCTTTGCATCGGAATTCCAATTTGATTTGACAGCCATGTCCCCTAGGCCTTCCCCTACCTTTCTCCTTTTTCCTCCACCCTCTTTCGATTTTTGTATTTTTACTTATTAATTTTTAAATGAGTTTTCGGGCATATTTTTGGAAGTTTTTCGCATGTGAACCCCTCCTCCTTCCACCGGAACTACGGTTTAACGTGACAACCCTGTGCCGTTCCTTCCTGCGGAGATTTTTCCTTCTTACTGCATGTCATTCTGGCGAACGGTTCGTCCAATATTAATTTTCGATCCCATTTCTGGGTTTTTCCCACGTGAACGCATCTTATCTCAGTCGGAACTATGTTTTGATGAGATAAGATTGTCGGGCACGTCTTTGTGCACAGTTTTCCTTTTTTCTGCACCTCATTCCGATGCACGGATCTTCTGATATTAATTTTTAATTGTGTTTTTTTATCCATTTTTTGTGTTTTTTGCACGTGACCGCCCTTTACCCCTCCCGGAACCTCCGTTGCATATTTTTCCTGTCTTCCTCCTGTCGTCTTGCCCATTTTTTGTTTTTACGCGATTTCGTTTTGACGTCCGGATTGGGAGTTATTAATTTCTCTTTATTTTTTTGAGTTTTTAAGCGCTCCGTCCCGCGCGTGAACGCGCCCTTTTTCAATTTTACGCGTTTTAACGCGCCCCGGTCATGTCCGCGTGCTTCGTCCCCGCATCCAGGCGCCCTTTCCATCCCGTTACCGCAAATTTTTTTACCCCCGCCCCGCGCATGCGCGCGGGACAGGGGCGTCTCACCTTTTCCTCTCTTTTTTTCTTTTAATTAATTAATTATTTATTTTTTTTAATTTTATTTTAACACACCCCTCCCCCCAACGGACACCCTCTCCCCCCACCGAATCCCAACCACCATCCCTCTCTCTCTTTCCTCTCTCTTCTTCTTCTTCATCTCCCCTCTTTCTCTCTCCCTGACTCTCCCCTCCATCTCCCCCACTTGCTAATCCCTTCTCTTCCTCCCTCCACCTCCCGGCTTCCACCCTCCATTGCCTCTTCTTCCCCCATCGTGCCTCCACCTCCCGGCTTCCACCCTCCATTGCCCCTTCTTCCCCCATCGCGGCTCCTTCCCCCATCGCTTCCACCCTCTATTGCCCCTCCTTCCCCCATCGCTTCCACCCTCCATTGCCTCTTCTTCCCCCTTCGCCCTCCTCCTCCTTCCTCCCCTCTCCTTCCCCTCCTTCCTCTCCCTCTTCCCCCCCGGCCTCCACGTCCTCCGCAGAAGCCGCCGCCTGGTCCCGAAGCCGCCGCCGCCTGGTCCCGCAGAAGCCGCCGCCGCCGAAGTCGCCGCTGTCGCCGCCATGCCCTCCTTGCCACCTCTCCCGCTGGCCACGCCGCCTTCCTCCTCTTCCTCCTCCTCCTCCTCCTCCTCAGGTTAACTTACTTAACTTCACTTCAATGAAGTTAACTAACTTTACTTTAGTTAAATAACCTTAACCTAGTTAAACTAACCCAACTTCAGTTAACCTAACCTAAGTTCCTCTAACCCTAGTTAGGTTAGACTAACCCAAGTGAAGTTACCTAACCCCACCCCCTAGTTAGTTAACCCTTACCCTAGTCAACTAACCCTAGTTAGGTTAGACTAACCCTAACCTAGTCAACTAACCCTACCTTAGTTACACTAACCCTCCTTAGGTTAGTCTCCACTGACTTGCCTTAAATTACTTACCTGACTTTGCATAACCTAACCTGCCCTAGTTCCATTTGATTAACTTGACTTGACTTCATCTGACTTACCTGATTTACACAAACTACCATGCCTTAGCTGACTTACTTTGACCTCACTTACCAAACTAAGCTGATTTTCCTGATTTAACTAATTTAATCAATTTATAAATTAATTTCCACTCCAAAAAATGTCAGAAAATATTCTAAAAATTCCCTTCGCTTTTTGTAAATTTTTGGAAATTTGTCAGCTGGAAATTTCCACCCCCAAAATTTCTGAAAATTAAATATTTTCCAATTTATCCCAAAATTACCAACAAATGTAAAAATTTCATTTACAATTAGTAAAAAATACCCAAAAATTTCTAAAATTTTCCACTCATCCCCCTTGACCTTTTTCCATTTATTTTTCACTTTAAAATATTTTTATACATGGAACCCCTTTTTTTTTTTACACAACAGAAAAACACAACACCATGAACAAAAAACAAGAGACGACCAACACACATCACTTCACCCTAAACATCTCCATCTTATTTTCATACCCTAAATTGTGGATATTTCCTACCTGGCTGAAATTTTCTTTTTCCTTCATCCCATATCCATTTTTAATTCTTCTTCCTTTTGAAGATAAACAATAAAATACGTACACAACCACATACCATTTATTAACAAAAAAAATAAAAAAATAAAAAAATAAAAAAACACATCCAGCCAACCACACATAACTCCAACAACCACCCATATTGCCCCTCAACTATCACACTAACCACTTGAAAAACGAAAAGAAAAAAAAACTACAACTAATTTAAAAAAACCAAAACAAAACCAAAACACAACAAAACAAAATAAAAAATAAAAAATAAACACCACAACACAAACACCAAGCATACTAATAACTCGTCATACAAAACTAAAAAATAATAACAATCAACAAACCCACTAAGGTGTTGTCTTTGTTGTTCAGTTCCGTGGTCTTTACTTTTCTTTTACTGGATTCACTCCTTTTGGGGGACTCTTCCGTGCGCATTTAGGCCATTACATACACACCCCTTCCAGGTATTTATTTTATGTGCTTTATTTATTTTCATTTCCCCCTTAATCACCAATTAATTGTTAAAATGCCCTATTTATTCACCCCCAGTTTCCACGCGCATTCGCGCTAAACACACCATATTTTTTTTAATAAAAATAAACCCGCCGTTCACTTAGCACGCGCTCAGTGCGCTAAAGAGGCACTTTAATCTTTTTAATTAAAATGAACCAGCCGTCACAAGAGCACTCGCTGGCAAAAAAGCGATCCACATCACCTTAATTTGTAATCAATGAACTTGCATTTAGAGACCCAGTCTGGGTATCGAAGTCCGAGATTCAAATTAAAGCACCGTTTTCACCTAATAATTGGTAATTCAATTTTTAAGAAGGAACCGCCATTTTCTTGATAAGGTTTATCACTTAATAAAACTTCACCCATTCTTAATAATTTCTTAAAATAAACCCTTCATTAAATTAATCCCCCCTCACTGCACTTAATTCCCCTTTTTAACGAACCCGTTTCATGGGATGGGTATGCGCAGTCATTTAGAGTTATTTCCATGGTCCAACACCGGTTTATCAACAATGTAGTCTTGATATGTGTCGGATGTGGTATTGTTTTGGTTCCGCTTCTTTATTACGGTTAAGGGTACGGTGTGTAGTTTTTTCTTTTATTGCCTGATACGGGGTTCTGGGTGTTTGTCTGATGCATAGCATGAAGCTTTCGGTCGCATTTGTCTAGAGGTCATGTCGAATTTTTTCTAGGTTGTGGTTTGCTTGGGGATAGTTGGTCGAGTCACGTTTTATTGTTTTGGTTGTTCTCTTATCCTTGGATTTTTATCTGTTGCTTTGCAGGCATTCTCCTTGATTGTCTGTGTTTGTGGTGTGTGTGTAACCATCTGAATGGCGCCTTCTCACGCTCCCCCCCCATATCCAGTACGTCCCATTAGTTAGTAGGGATTACTCTTCCCTCCTCACTTTTGATCCTCTCACGAAGGCGGGACTCGCTGCTTTTGTGGCTACTTCTTTTCCATTGCTTCCCGAGGATCCATCGTTATGTGATGAGTTTTTGGCCTCCTACAGCAAGAAAACAGGACTAGTCCAGGGAATTTCTATGACTTTGACACCTCAAGGCTTAGGGAAGGCTCTGTCTCTTCCCTCCAAAGGTGAACCTTTTGTTACCACTCGTCAGCTTTTCTCTAATGAAGAGATTCTAAAGCTGTTGCAAAAACAAACAAGGGAAATGCTAGATGTTAAGAATGTGATAAACTCTTCAGGAGTTTTCTTTTCCATGATCACTGATCCCGTATGGAAGATGGTCTGTCAGTTTCTCCAGGACAGATTTATGCCTGCCAAAACGCCATCCCAGTACTTGTCCAAAGAGCTTTTCACAGCTTCCAGGATGGTGTTGAAAGGAGTTGCTATTGATTGGAGCACTTACCTCCTCACTAAAATGGATCAACATTTCGTCAAAGTTACCAAGGGTAATGTTACCAATGTCACATATGGATCATATTTGCCTGCCTTCTTAATCTATTCAGGTTTACAGAAGACTGTGCCTCCACCTCCTCCATCAGATCCAGTACCTCCTCCTCCACCTTCCGATGAGTCAGAACCTATTGACATAGAGGATGATGATTCTCCGCCTCCCCTGGTCATCCAGCGCAAACGCTTGAAGCGGGTAGCGGATAAAGCTCCTTCAGTACTTCCTTCAGTGCCCATTCCTGCTACCTCTGGCAGTGAACTCCCTGGGTATCTCACTTGTAATAATGTGTTCAGAGCACATCGAGAAGGATCATTGGACATATCAGTTCCCTTGATCATTGGACTTGGCTGCTCTTCAGAGACAGGCTACCTTGTGCCCTCTATTCCAAGATAAAGTGGAAAGATTGCAATCCAGAATGGACTTGTTATGGTCTACATTTAAGTAGTTTTAGGAATATGTTCCACCAGACCATTCTTTCTTTGTCCACTACCACTTACAGAAGTTGGTCTTCTACATGAAGCATTCCACGATGGATTTACCTCTTCCAGAGGATGGATGGAGTGGGGCTTGGTCTGCTGAGTTGTTGACAGAGTAGTCAGGATGGTGTTTGAAGATTCTGTCACGCCAGATACTATGTTGATGTCCTACATGTATCTACGAGGAGACTTGTTAATTCCAGATGAGGTGGATATGGCATGGTATGTGGGAGACGTGGTTCTACAAGCTGTTTTGTATGTTAACCATTTGGAGTTGCGTATAGCTGACATGTTCCAGAGTTACTCCTCCAAAGTGGCTAATTGTCATGATAATTCGTGGCATACCATGATTGATTCTGTGGTCCTAAATCAAAGACAAAACATAGCTCCTACCTCTGCCCAGAGTACTAATCAACTGAGGGTGGATCTCTTAGCTTATCTTTCAAAACATAATCCGTTTGATTCTACCTTCTTTGATGCCTATCATAGAAGATCTCTCTTAGGACCTTCTGTTCCTACCCTCCTCTATTACCAACAAATGGCTCACCGATATGATATGTATCTTTCCCTTTCTCAATCTAATTCCACCACTATTTTACCCCTTCTTTTCCAACCTTCATCTTTCCCTCAAATTCCCATTTTTACATACTGTTCCTTTATTGAGGATAGGGTATTTTCCCCTTCTCCACCCTGTCCTTCTCCATCCATTCATGTACCCTCCACATTTCCTATTTATCAGTTAATACCCTTCCTTAGTGATTCTCTCCAAATTTCTGCCACTCCTTCTTTAAACTTTTCTTCCTTTTATGATTTTTCCTATCCCTCACTTCATCCACTTTTCCTTATTCCATTACCCTCTCCTAACACTTCTATATCTCAACCACCTCAGTTGGTTAGTGACTATGACGGGTTTGATAATCTGATTTCCAGAAGAAGGGGATGGAGCTCGAATGATTCTCTTACAGGACCTCAAATCAATTGGCCAGTAATTCCAGGAGAATGGACAGCTACCAGTCAAGCTTATCAGAACTATGTTCATTTTGCTCAGCAGTATTCACAGTCTGCAGATCCTTCAGTGAGACTAACTGCTCACTTTGCTTGGTACCTGGCGTATATACATAGGCACTCTCATAATGATTCCAAGCCTATTCCAAAGTTGTGCATGAATGTCAATGTGAGCATTGATTCCCAACAGCTGGATATATTGTATTTTCATGCCCTTTGTTTGCCTAGCAGATACCTGGTCCTATTGGAAAGGATGTGTTGCCTTCAGTTTTTTCAAAATCCTCCCAAAACCTTTGTAGATGAATCCTTGTCTATGGATCGTTTCCGACAACATCAATCTTTCAAGAGGGATCATCTTCATTGATACCTTTCCAATGTATGGTGGATGCTTTTTAATGAAAATCTCTCTTTTTGGAGGGGTCATTCAGATGGTTGTGTTGTGTGTAGTGTTTCTGTTGTGAGTTCATTTATGTAAAAAGAACGTGGTGGTTTCCTATTGGATTGGATTTCGTGTGTGAGCTACATTTTGGAGAATTGTGGTGATGGGGTCGTGGTTGGAGAGTTGAAGCTGATGCTGATGAAGAAAGAGAAAACTCTTATATCCTTTACAAATTTGTTGTGATTTTTAGTTTGATAAGAAGTGTTCCTGTAAAACGGGTTTTCCTTTCTTTGTATTTTTATATCAGATACAGGTTATAAGTTGAGGTCGTGGTGGATGGATTCTTTTTTAAAAGATATTGAAGATCAAAGTTGCGATTTTAAATGCACTTGTATTCCCTTTTTCTGGGTCGCGAGGACGCTTCCTTATTAAGTGTGGGGATATATTGAGTGTTGAAATGACTTGTTTTTTGGCTGATTTTTGTTGTTTTTGAGAGCTGAATGGTTGATTTTATGAGCTAATTGATTGGTTTGGAAAGAGTGTTTTGGATTATATTAATTGTGTTTTGGAAGTTATGATGTTTATTAGTGGTTCTGTGATGTTCTGATAAGTTCTGATTTGTTTTGTATACCTTCCGTATAGCTTCTGTTTTGATCTATTTTGTTCTGATTGTCTTCTGTAAGGAGGGATGGAGTATTGATTGATGAAGATTGAGATCTTGTGAAAGTTTATTGAATGGTTTGTGAGAGTTTTGAATGGTTTGAGTATGAGTTATGTGGTTTTGATGACCTTCTATAACCTTCTGTAGGTCTTCTGTAGAGCCTCTATTTCTGTTCTGTACTGTAGCTGTTCTGGTACTGTTCTGTGAATGTTCTATATGCTTATGTATGTGTTCTGATGGATGAGAGTGTAGCTTGGGAAAGCTTTCTAGCCTTGGAAAGAGTTGAATACAAGTGCAAAGGAGCTGAAAGAAGTGAAAGAAGTAGCTGCTGAAGACTCAAGTGAAGACTAGAGTGAAGTGACAATAGTGAGCTATGAAAGGACACTGTAGTGGCTCTGGTGACTCTTCATATCAGACATACCTCTTGGGAGGGGTATCCACGACCTAAGAAGGATTATTGAGAGTGATTTTGAGAGATTGTAGTGAGGATATGATGTATTATTGATAGAGAGAGAGAGAGAGAGACAGAGATAGCCAATTCTACTAAAACAGAGTGATTGTATATGAGAGATTGAGAGAGAAGACTATGAAGATATTGAAGATGAATACTATGTGATGTATTTCCATTCAAAGATGGTGTATTCCTTTGCTTTCTTTGTTCTATTGATGGATTTTGTGAAGATGTTAAAGAATATGGTTGATTCTATCAAATCCGTGGGAGATCTACATGATGCTGCATGAAGATTTGTTGTGCCTGGTGTTCTTTTCTTCATTGTGATCATATGAAACATAATAAATAAGCTTGTTGATGCTACAAGATAGATTTTCTTGCAAGAGAATTCCCTCTTCCTTGGTGTTCCTCTTGGGGCTCCACTCTCTCTCTCTCTCTCTCTCTCTCTCTCTCTCTCTCTCTCTCTCTCTCTCTCTCTCTCTCTCTCTCTCTCTCTCTCTCTCTCTCTCTCTCTCTCTCTCTACATCTTTATTTTGTCTCAAATGTTCTCTCTCTGTTCCAATATAATATTTACCATATATCTTTTAAGTATATAATAAAGTCGAGCATGTATCTCGGATCTTATAACAAAGAGCCACAATCGGTTGTTTCTTACTACTCCAGTTGACCATGTTATTTCCAAGTCCAAATGCATATCCATTGGTCAATCTCTTGTCGTACATATAGCCATCCCAATGCACATCACAATAATTTGTAAGCTCAACATCCTTATCATTCTTATAGAATAGCCCATAAGACAATGTACCCTTCACATATCTCAAAATCCTCCTCACAGCATCTAGATTAGGTTACCTTGACTGCTGCCTAAATTGGCTGATCAAACCAACTACATAACTCAAGTTTGGTCTAGTGATAGTGAAATAGTTCATCCATGTATACATAGTCACATTCTCTATCATATTCCCTCTATCAACAACCAACTTTACATTTTACTGTAGTGGTGTATCCATGGGTTTGCAATCCAACATGCCATACTTCTCCAAAATATTCTAGGCATATTATTTTTGTATCATCCATATCCCATGAGGTGTACACATAACTTCAATTCCTAAGAAAATAATCATCTCTTCCAAGTCTGTAATATGAAATTGTTTATGCAACATAGCTTTTATGTCATAAATGCCTTGTATTTCATCACCTATGATCACCAGATTATCTATATAGAGCACCAAAATCAAATATCCTATCTTTGCTTTCTTGATAAATAGTTTGTGATCAGCTTTATCTAGTTGAAATCCAAGTGACTGCAATTACCTTCTAGCATTCCATGCTCATGGGGCTTGCTTTAAGCCATACAATGCTTTCTTCAATATGCATACATAAGACGGATAGTTGGCATGCACATTGCCCTCTAGTTGAACCATTTAAACCTCTTCTACCAAATCACCATTTAAGAAAGAATTTTTCACATCCATTCAATAAAGATTCGAGCCTTTGGACGCAACTAATGCAATAGTAGTCTGTACAGTTGCCATCTTAGCAACCGAACTAAAGATCTCCTTGTAATCTAGCCCATATTGTTGGGCATATTCTTTCACTACCAATATGGCTTTGTACCTCTCTAGTAATCCATTATACTTACATTTTACTTTATAGACCCTTTACATCCAATAGGCATTTTGCCCTTAGGAAACTCAACCAAATCCCATGTTTTATTTTTCAGCAAGGCCTTATCTTTATCATCCATAGCCTTGGACCAATTCTCATCCTTAATTGCTTCTGTAAAAGACACAGACTCTTAGTATTTCAACACTTCTGTCATGTATGCATAATGTTTCATTGAGTATCAACCACTATAGGTAAGCCTATCCACAAGCTTCTGCTCTCTCTACAATCTCCGCAATGGAGGGTGAACTAGATTCCACTCTCTCATGAGGTGAACTAGATTCTGCTCTCTCATGAGGTGGCACATATCTCTGCTTAACTCCATGTGTAACCACTATAGGTATACCAAACTCGATGTCAAAACTCTTAGAAGAGTCATACCTTGAAGTCAATGGACCTATAATATCATCAGAATCCTTCTCTTTTCCTGCATCTCTCCCCTTCACTGACGTATCCATGTGAGTGGATGGATACCCATGGCTGTGGAGCCTTTTTGTCGTCCAAGGAATTACACTGCCAAAGGCATCATGAGAAGGTCCACTAGTGGATAGTGTCTTGCTATCTATTTTCAGCATACGCTCCTTGTGAAGTGTCACCATATATTGCAGCGTGCTTAGCACCATACCAAGATGCTAACTCATCAAACACAACATCACGGCTAGGTAATGTCTCTCGGGAAGTCAAAACAATGCACTTGTATGCCTTCATTTCCTAGGAGTATCAAATAAAAACACACATCACTACTTTAGGGTCAAGTTACCTCCATTTGTCATCTGGAGCATAGACATAGGCAATATTACCAAATACTTTCAAATATTAGATATCAAGCTTATAGCCATAGAGCTGCTCATAAGGTGTCTTTTCATGTATTCTTGATGTAGGTGTTCTATTCATAACATGGACAGTCATAAGTACTGCTTCAGCCCAATAATACAATGGCATATCCTTCTCATTTAACATGGCCCTGGATACATCCATAATCACCATGTTCTTTCTTTCAGCAACTTTGTTCTGTTGTGGAGTATAGATGCAAGTCAATTGCATCTTGATCCCATGCTTTGCTAAATATGTGTCAAACTCCAAGTTTGATACATAACACTATATTAGGGAGTTTTAGAATTTATAGGATAATCAATATTTGGTCACAGGGCAGTAAATGAGCCACTATGCCTTGACCCCAATGACACAACAACTTGGGATTTTGCCTACAAAGCTTGGCATGCAAAGCCATAAGAGCCAAGCCAAATAAAGTTAAGACTTTGAAGCCTCCACTCCTCAAATGTAATTGAGTCAAACATGGACTGAAATGAAAATGAATAAGAAGAAAAAAATCTAGATAAGAAGCTATTGACCATCTTAATACTACAAGTTATGTTAAGATTCCTAAGTTGTAGTGTTGCAGACATCGACCAACTTGATAGAAAAGCTTGCACTAAGACCCACTAATTAATGAGTCAATTCCTAGACCAATAAACACTAACCAACTTGATAAAATGAACTATCTTAAGATCCCAGGATGAGTCAAAGGCAAACCAGCCTTAGATTGTTGAGGATAGCAATCCATTGGGAAAGAGTGAGTGTGGGAGTTCCCTCACCCCCTCCTACCCCCCCCCCCCTCCCCATTTGGGGCTTTGTAGGTATATCACATCGTGTTGTCTACAAATGTATGTGTACATGGGCTAGTAGTCACTCAAGATCTACTTTGGGGATGTGCTCTATATGTGATTCCCTATGCTCAATGGTAAACCCTCACATGTGTGGCATTATGAGGGTATAGTCTTGATATGTGTCTACATGTTATATGTTTCTATTTCATGAATATAATAAAAAATTATTGATATATTATGTATCTCTTTTTTATGTGGCATTTCCATGTCTTATTATATGGTACCACTTGAAGTCCCATGAAGGTTTGTAAGTAACACCTCCCCTCCCAAAAGAAAATTTGTTAGAGATTTTAAAGTTTAAAAATTTTCTTATTCTAAAAGACTTTTCTTCTTTCTAAATCTTAAATAAAAACAAAACCCCCCTTAGAAAATCAAGAAAAACCCATTCTTTGATAAATCAAACAAATAAAGACAAACCATACTCTCTCTCTCTCTCTCTCTCTCTCTCTCTCTCTCTCTCTCTCTCTCTCTCTCTCTCTCTCTCTCTCTCTCTCTCTCTCTCTCTCTCTCTCTCTCTCTCTCTCTCTCTCTCTCTCTCTCTCTCTCTCTCTCTCTCTCTCTCTCTCTCTCTCTCTCTTTGGAAAACTATTTAAGGGACTTTCCTCTCTTCATAATTCATCTCATTTTTTGAGACGAGGATACTCTTGAGAGTTTGTATGTGAGAGTGAGAGGAATATTTAAATAGAGAAAAAAAGAGGTGAGAAAAATTACACATCGAGGAGATAGTAGCCATTCATGTGTCAACACCCTGCATGCAAACCTCATCATTTTAGCATATTCTCTTGACTACATGTTGAAATGCATGGATCTAGAGCACAGATATGGCGGATGGAACACAAAGACAATGTTCATGATGACATAGATTAGAGAGACCAAATATTACTCAAGTGAATTAGATTCCAAGATGGAGGCTTGGACTCATAAACACAATCTTGAGTATGACAATGATTGTGACTAAAAGGACAAAGTACAATAGTATTTCATCATTGAATGATAAGAAGGTACATTAATTTATAGGCTCCTGATGGTTCCCTTTTTCTCCACTGTGCATATGGGATTCAGGACATCTCTTCTTGGAGCATACATCATTTGTCATTTCTCAACACCCCCCCACAAATGATGAGTTCTTACACTTGTTGGCTTTTGTTCCCCCTACATGATGACATGGTGCAGGAGACTAGCTCATTGGCAACCTAGTCAAGTTAAAGCTTAAAACCTCACATCTTTGGAAAGGGTTTTGTTTTACAAAGCAAATCCTCTAAGGAAAAAAAAACCCACTATGGGAAAGATAATTTCTTCAAAACAATATGTCAGAGTTATTGTTGATGGTGGAAGCATCTTCTTCTTTTTCTCTTTCATTCATGAACTGATTTTCATGGTTACCATTGTTTACTTGTTGTGCTCTTTTACGATGAAAGCATTTATTGGCTATATGGACATTCTTACCACAATAATGACATGTCATTCGATCTTTGTTTTCGGAGTTTAATCCTCGGCCTCGGTCTTTTGCTCCAGCAACTCCTTTGTAGATGATGGGACACCATCTTTTGCATTATTATGCTTCTATTTATTCTCTTCATCAAGAAGAGAGTGCTCAATATATTTCTGTGACAGATTAGGTACATTGCAGAGAGTAGAGACAAGATTTTCATAAGGATCCTGGTTTACACTAGCAAGGAGTACACCAATGGCTTCATCTTCATCTATTGTTTTTTTTCAAAGTGGCAAGTTGAGTCTTTAGACTTTTGAATTTGTTAATATGCATAGTCATTGAAGTGTTTTTTTAAATGTCAAGCTTATAGAACTGCATTAACAACTTGACCTTTGATTTTTTAACTTGACTTCCAAAGATCCTGTCAAGCTCATCCCAAGTCTTTTTAGCATCTCTGATTGGAGCCTCAAAAGGAACACCAAAGGAAATAGGGTTTCTACTACAAGAAAATCTATCTTGTATTGTCAACAACCATCTCTTTCATCTTTTATATGATCACAACAAAGAAAAAAATACCAAGAATAAAAAATCTTCACACAACTTCATAGAAACAATTCTCCCATGGCTTTATCTTTAACAAAATCCATCATTATCTTCACATTCTTCATAAAATTCATTGATAGACATTGAAAACACAAACGAATATTCCACTTTGAATGGAAAAACATCACATATGATTCATCTTCAAAGATCTCATAACTTTCTCTCACAATCTCTCATAGATAGATACATTATTTGACATAGAATTGGCTATCTCTAACTCTGTCTCTCTCTCTCAATCAATAGTATATCATCTCCTCACTACAATACTCAATAATCACTCATAATAATCCTTCTTTGGTCGTGGATGCCCCTGCCAAAGGGTGTTTCTGATATGAAAGGTCACCAGAGCTACTATAGTGACTCTTCACTATAGTGACTCTTCACTATAGTAGCTCATCACTATCACTTCACTCCAGTCTTCTCTTAAGTCTTCAGTAGGTGCTTCTTCCACTTCCTTGAGCTCTTTCGAACTTACATTCACCTCTTTCCAAGGCTAGAAAACTTTCCCAGAGTCACACATACATTCCACAGAACACTCAAAAAGATATACAGAACATAACAGAACGGAAATAGAGGCTCTACAAAATCTCAACAAAGGGTTACAAAAGGTCAAAAAAAAGCATCATAACCACATAACTCATACTAAAACCATTCCAAACTATCAAAAACCATTCAATGAGATTTCAAAAAACCTCAACCTTCATCAATTATTACTGCATGCTTCATATAGAAGATAAATATAACGTTTTATAGAAGATATATCTCTCAAAAAAATCCAATATTCAACGACCACTAACCCATCACATAGATATTAACACAACACAAACACAAAACAACCATCTGAATGGCCCCTCCAAAAAAGAGATAAATCATTATGAACCATAAAAGATACATCCAGAGATATCAGAGAAGATGATCCCTCTTGAAGGCTTGATGATAAAGAAAATGATCCATGGTTAAGGATTCATCTACAAAAAAATTTGGAGGATTCTGGAAGAATTGAAGGCAACATATCCTTTCTAGCAAAACAAGGTATATGCTAGGTAGACAAAGGGCATGAAAATACAATATATCCAATTGTTGGGAATCAATGTTCACATTGACATTCATACATAACTTTGGAATGGCCTTTGGATCATTATGTAAATGCCTATGCATATATACTAGATACCAAGCAAAGTCAGCTATCAATCTCACTGAAGGATCTATAGATTGTGAATATTGTTGAGCAAAATGAAGATAATTTTGATACGCTTGACTGGCACTCATCCACTCCCTTGGAATTAATGGCCAATTAATATGCGGTCCACTAAGAGAATCAACTAAGCTCCATCCTCTTCTTCTTGGAATCTTTTGATCAAACCCTACATATCCACTAACCAACTAATGGGGCTAAGAAATGGAAGTGATAGGAGATGGAAGAGGAACAAATATAAGAGGATGAAGAGATGGGTAGGAAAAATCATAAAATGAGAAATAAGCTAAAGAAGTATTAGTGAAGAATTTAGGCGAATCGATTAAGAAATGTATTGATTGATAAGCAAGAAAAGTGGAAGGAATATGTATGGATGGGGAAGGACAAGATGAAGAAGGGAAAAAATACTCAATCTTCAATGAAAGCACAATAAGTAAATATTTGAATTTGAGGGGCACCCTAAGGTTGAGAAAGGAGAGATAAAATGACTATTGAGTTGGATTTATAAAGGGAAAAATAAGCATTGTATCGATGAACCATTTATTGATAATAAGATAAGCTAAAAGATCCACCCTCAGTTGGTTAATATTCTGCACATGATTAGAGGCTTTATTCTGTCTTTGGTTCAAGACTACAAAATCAATCATTGTATGCCATGAAGTGTCATAGGGCAAGCAGCTACTTTGAAAGAATAACACTAGAACATTTCATCCATCAATGATTTCAAATGTTTAATATACAAGGCATCTTGTAAGACCACATCCCCAACATACCAAGCAATATCTTCATCGTCTAAAATCAACATATTACCTCTCAAATACATATAAGACATTAGCATTGTATCTGAAGTCACAGAGTCTTCAAAGACCATTTGAACTACTCCAATCAATAAATCAAAAGACCGGCTCCACTCCATCCATCCTCTGGAAGAGATAGATCCATCGTTGAGAGATTAATATAGAAGGCCAACTTCTATAGCTGATAGTGCACAAAAAATGAGTGATCTAAATGGAACATACACCTAGAATTGCTCAAATGAAGATCATAATAAGTTCATCCTAGCCTGAATCCTTTCCACTTTAGCCTAGAACAAAAGGCATAACATGGCTTGCCTTTTAAGAACTACCAAGTCCACAGGGGACAAAGAAGGAACTGGATGTACAGTAGGGCTCTGTGAAGAAGAACATGGCTGAACCAACTAATCATTAAGTTACTGAATTTGGATGTTGCTCTATTCTAGGGTGGTATGTGTTAATTTAAGCTCCTCCGTCTAGGTAGCTATCAAAGCCTGAAGCTCTTGAAATCCCTTCAACAATCTATCCCTCTCTTCAATCACATTAACCACTTGGGTTTTAGTGTCAGCCAACTAAGTGTGCAAACCAAAAATTTTCATTTTTTGAGCATCAATTATCTTAGTCTGCTACTCCATCTAAGTACAAAGATAAAAAAATCATTCATGAGCAAAAGCTAGCTCCTCATTTGCTTTTGTGAGCTCTTCTTTGGTCTGTTGAACTTTGTCATAACAAGAGAAATAGAGCTGCTAGATACAGGCAGTCATTGAGAGCTCAATAGAACTCTAGATGTCTTGACATAGGAAGGGAATTGCATCTCTAGCTCTACCAAGCATTATATAGAAGGAATCAAAATCTCCAGAGTACCATCACAATGTGCCTGAAAAGATTCAGTGTTGTGAGGAAAGTTTATAGTTGACTACTAGATTTAACAGGAATGGAGACCGGAGGAATTGGGGTTGATTCAACCACTTTTTTAAGACGTTTCCTCTGAACTACCACAAGAGGGATAGGATCAAGATCCTCAATGACAAAATCAATGTTTTCAGTAGAAGGAGGAGCTTCTGGTGGATCAACTATCGAGGTAGGAACTTCTTTCGAAGGGGCAACAGCATATGCCGAGAAGACAAAAAGGTAAGAATCAAATGTAACATTAGTTACATTACCCCTTGTGGCTCTGATGTTGAGAGTGGAAAAAGACTAAATTTTTGACTGATTTTTGTTGTTTTTGAGGACTGAATGATTGATTTTTGATGGATTTAGAGTGATATATGGTTGATAATGGAAGTGTTTGAGAGTGTTTTGGATGATATTGATTATGTTTTGGAAGTTCATGATGATTTTGAGTAGAAATATGAAGCTCTGTAATGTTCTGATAGGTTCTGTTGAGGTTCTGATTGGTTCTGTATACCTTCTGTATAGCTTCTATTTTTTTCTAATTTTCTTCTGTATGAAGCATGGATTGATGATTGATGAAGATTGAGATCTTTTGGATGCTATTGAATAGTTTTTGATAGTTTGGAATGGTTTGAGTATGAGTTATGAGGTTCTAATGACCTTCTGTAACCCTCTGTAGACCTTCTGTAGAGCCTCTGTCTCTGCTCTGTAACTGTTTTGTAGCTGCTCTGGTACTATATTGTATTGTTCTGTAGACCTTCTGTAAGTGTTCTGTAGAATGTATGTGTGACTTTGAAAAATTTTTCTAGCTTTTGGAAAGGATGAATCTAAGTTCAAAAGAGCTAAAACAAATGGAAGAAGCAGTTGTTGAAGCCTGAAGAGAAGACTGAAGTGATAGTGACAATAGTGAGCTGTGAAGAGACACTGTAGTGGCTCTGGTACCTCTTCATATCAAACATACCTCTTGGGAGGTGCATCCACGACCTAAGAAGGATTATTGAGAGTATTGTAGTGAGGAAATGATGTACTATTGAGAGAGAGAGAGAGAGAGAGAGAGAGAGAGAGAGAGAGAGAGAGAGAGAGAGAGCCAAAGATAGTCAATTCTATCAAAACAGTATAACTGTATATGAGAGATTGAGAGAGAAAACTATGAAGACATTGAAGATGAATACTATGTGATTGATTTCCATTCAAAGATGGTGTATTCTCATATATTATTTGTTCTATTGAAGTATTCTATGAAGAAGTTGAAGATTATGGTTGATTCTATCAAATCCGTGGGAGATATCTACTATGATGCTGCATGAAGAATTGTTGTTTCCTTTGTTTTGATGATCAAAAGAATAAAATAAAAGCTTGTTGATGTTACAAAATAGAATTTCTTACAGTAGAATCCCCTTTTCCTTGGTGTTTCTCTTGGGGCTCCATGTTTTTGGTGTGCAGCCGGGGACACTTGCCATCAACAAGCACTAGAAGAGGCTGAAAATGAAGGAAATGGCATTGCCAAGAAGAGGAAATATCAATGGATGCTTGCAAAGTTCCTTCTTCCACTGAAGAGTTGGAGATTCTTATCATCAAAGCCACTTTCTACAATAAGTTCATCCCACAATGCCGGAAATATATCACCATCATGATGCATGCTCTATGTGATGGACTGTTTCCTCTTCCTGTTGAAGCAGCAAAAACTTGCATCTTGGTGGCAAACTGTTTGGGAACAAACTGAAGAGTAGAAACAGAGAGAATGACCACCCATGGAAGATTTGGCATTCATTGAGAAGTTTCCAGACATCATCAAGTGGAAGATTGTGAAGAATCTTCAGGAGTCGTGATCAGTGGAGGTTCACAAAAACAAAAAGGAAAAGAGTTGGAATTAGTTCGCGGATGCTCAACAGCAAGATACGTGGGATGCTTGGTGCACTGACAATCTTCTATTTGTCCAATTAGCAACCCACTAAAAGTTGGTAGACATAGTGTTTTTCACAACATACGCTGTTGAAACCCTCAGAAGCTGGCATTATTATAATGGCACAACAACGATACTAAGAAGAATGAGTTTTGATACTTTCAGAATGGAATATCTCCCCCTCTGTAGTGGTTTGAAAGCCGAATTCAGAGATGTTGAAAAGAAGGAAGTAGAGGAGATGTTGGCCAGAGAATCCCCCAGAGATTGAGGCCCTCTCTGATACTATCCTGTTGAGTACAGACCAACTGGTTGAAGCCAACCCCCTGATGAATGACGCAATCAAGAGGCAAGCGTTAGAACGAGTTCAGAGGTACGTGAGAAGAGAGAAGGCAAAAATCAAAGCTGAGAATGAGCTCACAGCAGAAGCCTCCTTTGATGCCCTAAAAGCACTCTTTACAGAAGTCCCCATGGCGACTCAAGGTCCCCTTCCTAGTCAGATTCGTCTTGGAAATATTGATGACAGGCCAGCAAATGTAGTCCCATTGCCAGTTTTTAAGGGAGAGTATAATGAAGACCCTGATCTTCATGTAGCAAAGTTCATGGTAGCATGTGTGGCTAACAATGCCAGAACCCCTGAGCATTGGTTAGCAATATTCCCTACCACTTTCAAGGGCACGGTGTTTCAGTGGTATGAGAGACAAGCAGCAGGAACTTTTGGCACATGGAACGACCTAAAGTTGGCCTTCCTCACTAAATTCAGGCATGAAGGTTTTGAAGAGCGGATGCGAGAGGAGTTCATGAACCTAAGTCAGTCCTCTGGAGAAAGAGTAGAAGCTTATGTCTCGTGAATGGAATCCATCCTGAACAAATGGACTAACAATCATTTGGATTAAGGTATCCAGAAAGGAGTGTTCCTCAGAGGCCTACAACGAGAAGTTCGCAAGTTCGTGCAATTGAGAAGACCAGTCAATCTGCAAGCTGCAGTGGAAGGTTCAAGTTTGTATGACGAAGTTGAAGCAAGGCTATCAATGACTCTAGGAAGAGGAGTCTTACCTCCTCCCATGCCTGGAATGGTATACCCACCAAATGCAATCCCAGGGACAGTTCCCTACGTCCCCTATCCCCAGATGCAAACAGTGCCGTAGTATAATGCACCTAATCCATTGTGGCCACCACAGAAGACAGTGCCTCAAATGATGGTTCAACCACAACAACAGTGGCCTCGAACAGTTCCTCCAATGGCAACTCAACAACAGTGGAATCCTACCAACTGGAATCAACAACCCCAAGTCTCAACAGGAGCTCTGAATCAAAACCAAAACAGAGAACCTTTTGGATTGACCCAACCAGTGTATGCAGTAATTACAGAAGCTTTCCAAAACCCTCCTACAAGTACTTCAAGAGGTGAAAATCTGAAGGACTACTTATCCAACTCAGTTTGCAAGTATCAAGAAAGAGCTTCTGGATGTGATTACAGAGCAGCTACAGACGATGAAGATGAATACCGCCAATATATCCAATCCTACGGGAGCTAGAAGAGATGTGATGCGCTCTAATACATGGTGTGGAAAGTGTCATCAAGCAGGACATTTAGCCAGTGAATGTACCCAAAAACCAACCATTCCTGGAGCCTTCTGTTCCTACTATTTGCAGAAGAACCATACAGAGGATATTTGCTCTCTGAAAGAGATGCATGAACGAAGACAGAAGGATGAAAATGCAAGATTTAACTTGCTGGAATCCAAAATGACAACACAAGATATTGGACCAAAGCCTAGAGAATTTGGTTCCAAGGAGGTTTCCCTCTCAAAGTTACAGAGGATGACAGTCTAGCAGTGGTTAGAGATCAGAGGTGGAATGTTATAGGTGTGGAGAAAAGGGTCATATCTCCCCAAATTGTCCAAACCCTAGACGATCTGTGAATTACAAGCCCTTATGCAGCCGATGCAAAGGAGAAGGCCACACTGCAAAGGACTGTCCAAGCCCAGCCCCTATAAAGGCCAATGGTACTGATAGCCAATAGAAGGCACAAGAGCCTGCCCCCAATTTAGTAGAGTTGGAAGTTGCCGTTGTTACGCACACCAAGAAGAAGGAACCAATTGTTCAGAATGAAAATAATTCTTCTACCAAGACTGTGAAGTTCAACCTGCCAACAGAGGGACAGAGCAGTACAGGACAAAACAGTGCAATACAGAGCACTGTAGTGCTACAAAGAGTCAGAGACAGTCCCAGAGACAGGACCAGAGATCCATGAGATAGATGATACAGAAGCACTTCCAGAAACAGAAGAAGTGCCGATGCTACAATTATTAGAAGAAAAAGGAAATATGAAAATGGGTGTAGCCCCATTCCCCAGCCGGCTGGAGAAGCCTGTGGATCCTATCAAAGATTATGACTTGGTCAAAGACCTAGACACCTTTAAATCAAACTTAACATTCCGATAGTTGCTAATGCTATCTCCCAGCTGCCAAAAGAAATTCAAAAGCATCTTAACAATAAGACGTGGGCTAAGGATCGCTTCTTCAACAGCAACCAATATCAATAAGGTCCCGGACCCTGTAAAGGAAGTCGATGTGGCTAATACCTTCCTAGATCCTGGAACCCCAGAGATTAGTGTTTGGATAGAATGATACTTTATTTCAAATGCATTGATTGATGGAGGCTTATCAATAAACATAATGATGGATGTGACAATGAAGGACTTAGGGTTGCAAGGAATTCAACCTACACAGTGGCTTATCAGATTGGCAGACCAAAGTAGAATCAAACCGTTGGGCATCCTCCCATACATAAAAACAACCCTTGCAGGAAGAGACTATTGGCTGACATATCTGGTGGTCAAACCAAATTCTTATGGGATCTCATAACCTCTGCTGTTGGGAAGACCTTGGCTTTTTGAAGTAAGAGCCAGGACGGAGTGGTTCAAAGGAACCCTGACCCTAGGCAGAGGACCCAACAAAGTGGTATTGAAGTTGTATGGATCGCAAAAAGGCAATGGATCCACATCCATTTAAGTCATAACTAACTCCTCCAATAAGGTAACAGATGGTACATCAGGAGACGAAGAGGCTGTTAAGCAGATCTTTCCTAAGAAAACAGAGGCACAGTCCCTAACAGTGGGCACTATAAGCCAACTGCCAAGGGAAGCAAAATCCTTGTCCATGGGAGAATACCTCCTGCCTCAACTAGAATTAACTTCTGAAATCACCTCTGATAGTGAAATAGAAGCATGGATGTAATTTTCTCCCTATTACATGGCAGCCGTAGAGATAGAACAGAGGCAGAACAGATACAGGGCAGAGGCAGAACAGATACAGAGCAGAGACAGATATAGAGACAGACCAGAGACATATAGATACAGAGCAGAGACAGAACAGAGACAGAGCAGATACAGAGACAGTAACAGACATAGAGCCAGAGCGAGAGCCAGAGGCAGAAGCTGTGACAGAAACAGAAGCAGACGTAGAGGCAGAAGATCTGTTCTTCTCCTACAGAGCCTCTACAGAAGCAGAGACAGAGCCTCTAGAAAAAGATGATGAAAATGATGAGGAAGAAAATGAAGCAGGTTATGAAAAAGCAGATGAAGAATTTCCTCTGATAGCGAATGATCTTGTTGATGTCCCTACAGAGACCTCAGAGGCTGAAGATCTCAGGGTGCTGGATGGAATGACCATGGTTCCATTTGGGTTGGCCAATGGACCACAAAGTATGCAGAATCTGTATAAGCAATGGATTAAAGGCATAAAAATTAAGTTCACCAGTGGCTTCTGTCGCCCTAACTATTCAGTCCAGCGAAAAGATGATGACGATGCCCCCTGCCAACAGAAGCTAGAGCCATCAAAGCCACGGCCTCTAGAAGGTCCGTGCTATGTGACATTCCTGGACGCATCCTCTGAAGATGAATCCCTAAGTCTAAAAGAAATTACCACTCACACAGAAGCAAACAAAGCTCTGATACCCTTCCAGCAACCTCAACAGACGAATGAGTCATCTGTTCAGAAGGAGGACACTGGTTCTAGCGGAACATCAGACGAGGATACTACTCTCTTGAAAGAGTCAGACCTTTATCCAGAAGCAATCTGTGAGACGTTTATCCACGAAGTGGAAGGTGAAAGACAAGTAACGTTCTTGAATACTGATAGTACTGAATGACACCTGAAGGTGGGTCTCAATCTTCCAGAAGAAGAAGTAGTGGTCCTGTAAGATCTACTAAAGGAGAATTTAGATGTGTTTGCTTGGTCGTACAAAGACCTAAAGGGAATTGATCCCACAGTATGCCAGCATCACATTGACCTAGAGCTGGATGCCAAACCTATAAGGCAAAGACAAAGGCGTATGAATCCTAATTATTCTGCTCTGGTGAAGGCTGAATTATTGAAACTTCTTGAAGCATAGTTCATTTATCATGTGGCTAACAGTGAAAGGGTTTTGCCCATTGTGGTAGTACCCAAGAAGAACGGGAAACTTCAAATATGTGTAGACTTTCAGAAGCTGAACTCGAGAAGAACGGGAAACTCAAAGACAGTGGCTAACAGTGAATGGGTTTCGCCCATTGTGATAGTACCCAAGAAGAACGGGAAACTTCGAATATGTGGCTAACAGTGAATGGGTTTCGCCCATTGTGGTAGTACCCAAGAAGAACAGGAAACTTCAAATATGTGTAGACTTTGTCTTCGAGTTCAGAAGTTGAACTCGAAGACAAAGAAGGATCATTTCCCTATCCCTTTTACAGACCAACTTTTGGACATAGTGGGTGGCAGGCCATGAGCTGTATTCCCTCTTGGATGGATTCAACGGATATAACCAAGTCCAAATTGTAGAAGAGGACCAATCCAAAACAACCTTCACCACAGAATGGGGGACCTATGCCTATAAAGTGATGCCATTTGGGCTCTGTAATGCTCCTGCCACCTTCCAACGAGTAATGATGGCTACCTTCCAGAATCATCTGCATGATTTCATTGAGGTGTATCTTGACGACTTTTGTGTATATAGCTTAATCCGTGAGCACTGGGGACACCTAGAGCAATGTTTTGACAGATGCTGAGAGTATGGGATTTCTCTCAACCCTGACAAATGTGTCTTTGGCGTCTCCTCGGGAGTTCTTCTGGGCCATATTGTCTCTACATAAGGGATTGCAATAGACCCAGTGAAGATTGAAAAGATTGCCGCCTTGACAGCACCAACAAACCTCAAGCAATTGAGAGGATTTCTTGGCCATGTGGACTACTACAGAAGATTTATTGCACATTTTGCAACCAAGGCAGCCCCTCTGCATAAGCTCCTAAGGAAAGATGCAGATTTCCTTTGGACTGATGATTGTGAAGAAGCCTTTAATACCCTAATGCAATGCCTTATCCAAGCATCTATTTTACAACCTCCTGACTAGACGAAGGAGTTCCATGTGCACACAGATGCATCAATTGAAGGGCTAGGTGTTGTCCTATGTCAAAAGGGCCCCTCTAAATTAGATCATCCAATATATTATGCAATCCAAAAGGTCACTGATAGGGAACGGAACTACACAGTGAGACAGAGCTTGAATGCTTAGCAATGGTGTTTGCACTAGAGAAGTTTCGACACTATTTATTGTCAACGCATTTCAAGTTCTATGTGGATCATGAAGCCCTCTCCTTCCTGATGAACAAAGCAAATGTTAAAGGACGACTGATGAGATGGTTGCTCCTCTTCTAGGAATTCTATTTTGAAGTGGTCACTAAGCCTAGCCGTTCCCATGTCCTAGCTGATCATCTATCATGAATCCCTCAAACAGAAGCAGAGGAACAAGATGATCCGGACCTTCCTGATGCTTCTTTGTTTCTAGTTGAAACAGTTACTCCTTGGTATGCAGACATAGCCAATGTCCTGGCAACTCAACAGTATCCTCCTAGCATCTCAAGCCGTGAGAAGAAAAAGCTTATGTTAGAATCAGCCCCCTACACTTTGCTAGGCTGTGCACTGTACAAGAGAGGCAAAGATGAAGTGCTGCGAAGATGTGTTGTAGGGGATGAAATCGGCATAGTATTGAAAGCATGCCATGATGAACCATGTGGTGGACACTTTGCAGGAGAAGCAATAGCCAGGAAGGCTCTGTTAGCAGGATATTGATGGCCGACCCTCCACAAGGATGCATATGATTACTGTAAGAGATGTGATGCTTATCAACGAATGGGGAAACCCATCAAAACAAGTGACATGCCACTGCAACCCATTCTTCCCCTAAAGATGTTCGAGAAGTGGGGGATTGATTATGTGGGTCCCATTGATCCACCTACCAGACAGAAGCAGAATAGATACATCTTAGTATGTACGGATTATGTCACAAAGTGGTGTGAAGCTAAAGCCTTGAAGCAGGATGATGGTAACAGCATAGCCCTGGTCATGTACGAGAATATTATCACTCGTTTTGGCAGTCCCCTCGAGTTGGTAAGTGATAGAGGTACTCATTTCCTTAACAAAATCATGGAGGAGCTGACAGAGCTATATAAGATCCGCCATCGCAAGTCCACTCCTTATTACCCCAGAGCCAATGGCCAAGTTGAAGTCACCAATTGCATCCTTTGCTCGATTCTAACAAGAACGATTGCTCACATCATCGCGACTGGGATGATCGACTTACAGAAGCTCTCTGGGCATACAGAACCTCCCATAAGGCAGCTACAGGACAGACCCCTTTCCATCTTAGTGTATGGTACAGAAGCCATCTTCCTTGTTGAGCTGGAATTGCCCTCATTGTGAGTGGCAGTTAAAGAACGCTTGGGAGATTATGAGTCACTGCAACGCCGCCTCTTGCACTTGGAATGCTTGGATGAGATATGGCAGATGGCCCTACAATGCATGGAAACCACTCAAGCATGATGCAAAGCTTATCATGACAGTTTCATCAAGCACAAGGAGTTCAAAGAAGGTGATCTTGTCCTGGCCTATGATTCGAGATTTGGCAAGTTTCCTAGCAAGCTTCAACAACGGTGGATGGGCCTGTACAAGGTACTTGCTGTCAATCCTAACGGCTCTGTTCAGGTGCAGACCGTTGATGCCTCTAATGATCCCTTCTTGATCAATGGCTATCATCTAAAGAAGTACTTTCCTCCCTGGGGATCTTGACAATCACAGCCGACCTACCCTTTCCCTTTTGGGCGTCGCACTGTCCTTCTCATCATGCTTCTGATAGCCCTTATGATTCTCCTCATGAGGCGGTCTCGTTCTACTAACCCCTCGTAGAAACATCTCAACCCGACCTTGTTCTCTTCTCGTCTGATCCAACAACGATGGCAAGGTTGGTCCTGGCACATGTATTTCTACCATTTTCTTTCTTAACGAAAAAAAAGAAAAAAAGGAAAAAAAGGAAAAAAATAACCAAGAAAAAACAAAACAAACGAAACTGTTATGGGATAAAAGGAAGAAATTCCCTGTCATAGCAGGCCTCATTCCAAGAAAAGGTGGAAACACCCTTGGGTGAGACGCTGACTGTGGAAAAGGTGGCAACACCCCGTAGTTCAGGATAGCTGACTCAATAGTAGAACCTTTTCAGCAAGTAATTTGAAGCCACATTCCTTGGTGCCTGTCTCTGCAATATCAGTCCATCTGTCCTTCTTAACAAACAATCTTTCTTACCAGTCATTGAAGTATGAGATTTATAGGCTGCCTCCCTGGGTACGCCTCGTTTTCAAGATCCTGATGACAACAACAGCTAACACGATCTTCATTACTAACCCCTTGAGTGATGTGAGCTTTCATCCTAACAGAATGGGGACGTGAGAATGGGCTGCCCTCTGTATCTATCAAAGCGTGAGACAAAGGGTGGGGTGAGTGACCAGTCTTTCCCTTTAAATCAAATGAGAGGTGAGATGTGTAAATGGAGTGTTGCACACACAGGATGGGCCTCTCAATGCACAATGCACGATTTGTTCATGTGCACTGCACCATAAGGCTCCCTGGCCTTCCTCCTTGCACTGTATGCCGGCACAAGGCGAGATGCACAATTGCACCATCCAATGCACACAAGGCATACAACCTCTACACAAGTGATGGTGAGGATTACATCAATGGGTTTCAGGAATGGGTTGCCCTCGGTATCTTTCAACAGAGCGTGAGACAGAAGGTGGGCTGAGTGTGACTGGTGTTTCTTCAATCAAATATCGAGAGGTGAGGATTGAGGGACGTTGCGACCATTGGAGTCAGGTACATTTCTGTTTCCCTATGCACCCACGGGCTAGGTCTCTGCCATCAGTATAGGACACATCATTTTGTTCTGTATACTGCACTACAAGGCTCTTTGGCCTTTCTCCTTGCACCTATGCCAGACGAGGGATGCACTGATGCACCATCAATTGTGCACCCTGGCATACTCTTTCTACACCACCCCCTTGTTGATTTCTAAATCGGGTGTGTGCTTTCATCATTATTTCCTCGAGTGATGTTAGTAATGGGGCGAGTGACTGCTCTTTCATTCCATTTAAGTGATCGTGAGTTGAGTGCAATATCCCTCGTCATCAACGACTTTCCTGTGATTCCTTCAACGAGCTACCTCCATGGGTGCTGCCGCATTGTCCCTGCTATGAAGGATGTATGTTGTGGTGACACCTGGGTACCTCCTACAGCCGACAATGCTACAAGATGCAACCTCAGTAGTCGACATTCCTCCTCAGCAATATGGGCCAAGTTTTTCTAACCCTATACCTTTTGTTTTTCAGTGACGGTCATGTCTTAATTGCAGGGACGTTCATGGTCCGAGGTGTGGTACTAGGTTCTTGATGTTCGGTTTATCCTTCCTGCTAAGGTTCTAAGTGTGGGGACACATCCATACGCGTCTATGCTGCATATCCCCATGCATATACCCTGTTTTGATCATATATCTACGCCATGACTTCATTTTACCCTAATGGGGTCCCTTTCCCACTCTTTCGTTCTATTTCACCCTATCCCCAGAGTTGTTTCTTGACCGTTTTTCTTTATTCTTTGTTTTGTGATTTTTCCATGTAAATGTACCCTACGTTTACTGAGACTCAAATCTAACCTTATAGTCCTATTTGTCCTTTGAACTTCCCATTTCTCCTTTTTACCAACCCCTATGCCGACAGACGGTTCTCAACTTATTAATTTTTGAAGCAATTCTCGTAAATTAGACAGTTTTTCATGTGAACGCATCTTTATTGCTTCGGAACCCTGATCTGATACGCCAACCAAGTCCTTCCCCTTCCCCCTGACATTTTTTCTTTTTAGTCCCTATCATTTTGATGCACGGTTGGTCTATTATTAATTTTTGCGGGTTTTTGGGCCCTTTTATGCCTATTTTTTACATTTTTCCATGTGAACCTGCCCTATTTTCATCGAAATTCCAGTTTAATTTGACAGTCGTGTCCCACTAGCCTTTCCTCAACTTTTTTATTTTTTGTCCTCCCTCTTTTGACTGCCGGATTTTCAGTTATTAATTTTTCCAAGTGTTTTCGGATGTGTTTTTTATGTTTTTTCCACATGAACCCCTCCCAATTTTCCCCAAACTGGATTTTGATGTGCCAGCTCTGTGAATCCCTTTCTTCTGGACATTTTTCCTTTTTACCGTCCTCTATTCTGGTGCACGGTTCTTCCCGTATTAATTTCTGAGTCCATTTTCAAGCTTATTTTTATGTTTTTCGCATGTGAACGCATCCTATCTTACTCAGAATTGCGTTTTGCCATAATAGAGTTGTTGGACACATTGTTCTGCACAATTTTCCTTCTTTTTGCATTTCATTCCGATAAGCGGATTTTTCGATATTAATACCCGTATATGTTTTCGGGCTTGTGTTTTGTGTTTTTCCCATGTGAACACCCTGATTTTTCCCCAGAACTTGTGTCACATGTTTCCATCATTTTTCCCTTGTCTCTCGGCACATTTTTTCTTCTTACGGTTTTTCCATCCAACGAACAATTTGAATTTTATTAATTTTTATTCCTTTTTGCCATGTGACCGTGTTTCTCGTGTCGCGCGTGAACACGCCTGTTTTTGGTTTTACGTGCCTCGGGATGCCCTCGTGGCATCTGTGGTTCGCGCATTGCCATTCCTACCCCGTTTGATCCCGTCACTGCAAGTTTTTTTACCCCCACCCGTGCATGCACGCGGGACGGGGATGCGTTCCTTTAGCACATCCATATTCAATTTCTTTTTATTTTAAAAAAATTAAAAATCAACCACCCAACAAACCCAATACACATAATTTTTTTAAAAAAATAAAAAAAAACAAAAACCACTAACAAACAAACCTACGAAAAAAAGAACAAACCAAAGAAACCAACCGCACCACTAAATTCAATTAAAATAATAATCCTAATTTTTTTTTAAAAACAAAAACACCAAAAAACACCAAAAAAAAACAAAAACAAAACAATTTTTTTTTCACAACCACAAAAAAGCAACACACAAAATACTATTAAAATTTAAAAACAAAAAAAAGATAAGATAAAAGAAAGAAAAAAAAAAACCTAACCGCCTTACCTGCGCGCCTGCGGCCCCTATTGGTCACCTGCCTCCACCATCTCCATCTCCTCCTCCCCCTGCTCCCCGTCGCCTCCCTCCTCGTCGCCTCCCTCCACCACCTCCATCTCCCTCTCCACCCTGCCACCTCCCTTTCCATCGCCTTCCCTCCTTTCCCTCTTCTCTTCCTCCCTCCTCCCCTTCCTTCCTCTCCCTAGATCGTCGTTGGCCCGCCTCCTCGCCCTCCTCTCCAACCCTCGCCCTCCTCTCCAACTCGCCCCTATTGTCGCCCCCTCGCCGCTGGTTTCCGTCGCCCTTGCCGCCGTTGATGCTGTCGTCGGTCACCCTCTTGACCACCGTGCGGCCGCCTCGACCGCCCGCCTCGCTCAGTTCCTCCTCCTCGGCGCTCTCCTCCACTGGCAGCCCTGCGCGACGGCCCGTCGCTACCCTATCATCCTCCCACTCTTCCTCTTCCGCCTCCTCCCACGCCCCCCTCCTCCTCCTTCTCCGTCGCAAGCGGCCAACCTCCCTTTTCCACCTCTACCCCCATTTCTGCCCCTTCTCCTCCATTGTTTTCCCGGGTGTGGCCGTTCTCGGTGTATGGGTGTGGTTCACGGGCATTCACGCGCGACGACGCGCTTTTTACTTGTCCGTGCGGTGCAGTATTGCAGTCAGCCGTTCACACGCAGTCATCCTCCGTTGTTCACATGCAGCCCGGGTACCGCCTTTTATTTTTCAACCCGCAAAATACATAAAAATACATTAAAAATACAACATAAAATATCCCAAAAATTCATTAAAATTCAGAAAAATTGTCGAAAAGTTTCTAACAATTTTCCAATATTGCTAAAATCATTTGGAATGTTTTTTAAAGTGGAAATTCAAGAAAATAAATTGTTAAAAAATCAAAATTTAAAAATTATTTCAAAAAAACATGTAAAATGAGTAAAATTTATTAAAAATTATTAAAAATTCATAAATAAATCCAAAAAAATTTCCAAAAAATTTCCACAAACCCCTTGCTCCTTTTGCCACTAATTTTTCAATTGGAAATGCTTTCATAAATGGAAAAAATATTATTTGAAACCAAAAACCCTAAATTTAATACTTTACTTCAAAATAATTTATTTTAAATTCCAAAAATCAGCTGAAAAATCATGGATAAATTGCAACACATTGTTGACACTTACTAGATTGCTATAATTTTACCTTTACACTTCATAATATATTCATGTGTCTTATATTCTAATTTAATTATTTTAAAAAATAATAACAACAAAACAAATAAACCAAACCAAATAATCCACACAAAACAAACACACCTAAAATACTTTTTTTTAAAGAAACCATAAATAAATAAAATAAAAAAATAAAAATAAAATAAAAATCAACAAAAACACTAAGGTGCTTTATTTTTTCTAGTCAGTGGTGTTTTTTTTTCTGGATTCCTTGCCTTTGGGGGACTACTCAATGCGCCTTTAGTCCATTGCACACACACCTCTACCAGGTATTTATTTTGTGAGCTTTATTTATTTTGATTATTTCTTAACCACAATTAATTGCTAAAATGAACTATATTCATCCACTTTTTCACATGCATTCGCACTAAACACACGGTTTCTAATAATTAAAAATCAATGAGTCGTTCACTTTGCATGCGCTACGTGCGCTTAAGAGGCACCTTAATTTTTAATAAAAATGAATCAGACGTCACAAAAAAGCACACGCTGGCAAAAAACGCTCCACATCACCATTAATTTCTAATTAATGAATTTGCATTTAGAGACCCTAGTCTGGTGATCGTAGTCCGAGTTTCGTTAAAGCACAACTTCCCTAATAAATTGTAATTAAAATTTTAAGAAGGAGCCGTCATTTTCTTATTAAGGTTTATAACCTAATAAAACATCACTCGTTAATAATTTCTAAAATGAACCCTTCATTAAAACAATTTTTCCACTGCACTTTTTTTTCCCTTTTTAATAAACACGCTTCGTAGGATGGTGCATAAAGTCCTCTTAGTTGAAACTGTTGGTCAAGGTTATGGTCAGGTCTTGATTTAGATTTTTTATGGTATTATGGTTTGCTTATGTGCTACGATTACGGGTACGGTTTGCAGTTTTTCTTTCTTTTGTGCCTGATACGGGGTTTTGGGTGCCTGTTTGTTGCATCGCATGAAGTTTTCAGTCGCATATGTGTAGAGATCATGCCAAATTTTTTCTAGGATGTGGGTCATTTGGGGTGGTAAATTGGTTAGTTACGTATATATGTGTCCTTATTATAATTGATTTCTTTTTTATAGCCCTTTGGTTGTTTTGCAGGCATTCTTTGTGATTGTTTGTGTTGTGGTGTGTGTGTTTTCCATCTGAATGGCACCTCACGCTCCTCTTCCTATCCAATATGTCCCACTGATCAGTAGGGATTATTCTTCCCTAGTGGCTTTTGAGCCTATAGCGAAAGCAGGACTTGCAACTTTCGTGGCTGCTTCATTCCCATTGATTCCAGATGATCCATCCCTGTGTGATGAGTTCCCGGTGCTTTCAACGATGGATCTTCCTCTTCCAAAGGATGGTTAGAGTGGGGCTTGGTCTCCTGAGTTGCTAACAGAAGTGGTCCATATGGTGTTTGAAGATTCTGTGACGACGGATACCATGTTGCTATCTTACATGTATCTACGAGGTGATCTGTTGATTCCAGATGAAGTAGATATGGCCTGGTATGTGGGGGATGTGGTTTTGCAAGCTGTTTTGTATGTCATCTATTTGGATTTGCGGATAGAAGACATGTTCCAATGTTATTCCTCAAAAGTGGCTACTTGCCCTAACAATTCATGGCACTTAATGATTGATTCTGTGGTCCTGAATCAACGTCATAACATAGCTTCTACTTATGTGCAAAGCACTAACCAACTGAGGGTGGATCTCTTAGCTTACCTTTCCAAAAACCATCCATTTGATTCAACCTTTTTTTATGCCTATCAAAGAAGATCTGTGTTAGGTCCCTCTGTTCCTAGCCTATTATATTACCAACAAATGGCTCATCGCTATGATACTTATCTTTCCCTTTATCAAACCAATTCAGCAGCTATCTTACCTCTTCTTTTTCAACCTCGGGGTTTTCCTCAAATTCCTATATTTACCTATTGTTCTTTTATCAAAGATAGAGTTTTTTTCCCTTCTCCTCCATGCCCTTCACCATCTATCCATATACCTTCTACTTTTCATGTTTATCTATTAACACCTTTCCTAACTGATTCACTCAAATTTTCAGCCACTCCTTCTTTCCTTTTATGACTTTGCCTATCCATCTCTTCATCCAATTTTACTTATTCCACTTCCATCTCTTGCCACTTCTATTTCTCAACCCCCTCAGTTGGTTAGTGAGTATGATGGATTTGATCAGCAGATTCCAAGAAAAAGAGGATGGAGCTCGACTGATTCTCTCACAGGACCACAAATTAACTGGCCAATAATTCCAGGGGATTGGACTACTGTTAGTCAAGCATACCAGAATTACCTCCATTTTGCTCACCAATATTCACAATCTCTAGATCCTTCAGTGAGATTGATAGCTCATTTTGCTTGGTATCTAGCATACATGCATAGGCATTCCCATAATGATCAAAAGGCCATTCCAAAGCTTTTTATGAATGTCAATGTGAACATTGATTCCCAACAGTTGGATGTCATGTATTTTCATGCCCTATGTCTACCTAGTAGATACCTTATTTTACTAGAAAGGATGTGATGCCTGCAGTTCTTTCAAAATCCTCTAAAGACATTTGTGGATGAGTCCTTTTCCATGGATCGTTTTCAAAACCACCAAGCCTTCAAAAGGGATCACCTTCATTGATGCCTTTGCAATGTATTTTGGATGATTCTTAATGATATATCTCTCTTTTTGAAGGTATCATTCAGATGGTTGTGTTAGTGTTTTGTGTGTGTATTGTAATAATTGTATGTGATGAGATCATGTTGATTGAGAATAATTTTTTTGAGAGCTCTTTTCAAACTATTGATGGTGGATGGAAAGCCTATGGTGGAAAGCTAAAGAAAAACCTCTTATATCCTTTACAAATTTGTTATGGCTTTTAAATGATTATCAGATGAGTTAATGAATAATGGAAGTTTTCCTTTAGTAGTTTTTCTAGAAATACAGGTCATAAGTTGGGGTCGTGGTTTGGAGAGATTATTGAAGATCCTACGGAAGTTAAAATTGAGCTCTTTAGTGAACTTATATTCTTCCTTTCCTTAGGTCGCGAGGACACTTCCTTTCTAAGTGTGACTCTGATGTTGAGAGTGGAAAAAGACTGAATTTTTGACTGATTTTTGTTATTTTTGAGGACTGAATGATTGATTTTTGACGGATATAGAGTGATGTATAGTTGATAATGGAAGTGTTTGAGAGTGTTTTCAATTATATTAATTATGTTTTGGAAGCCCATGATGATTTTCAATAAAAATATGAAGCTCTGTAATGTTCTAATAGGTTCTCTTGAGGTTTTGATTGGTTCTGTATACCTTCTATATAGCTTCTATTTTGTTCTGATTTTCTTCTGTATGAAGCATGGATTGATGTGATTGATGAAGATTGAGATCTTTTGGAAGCCTATTGAATAGTTTTTGATAGTTTGGAATGGTTTGAGTATGAGTTATGAGGTTCTGGTGACCTTCTGTAACCCTCTGTAGACCTTCTGTAGAGCCTTTGTCTCTGCTCTGTAACTGTTTTGATATTGTACTGTACTGTTCTGTAGACCTTCTGTAAGTGTTCTGTAGAATGTATGTGTGACTTTGGAAAAGTTTTCTAGCTTTTGAAAAGGATGAATCTAAGTTCAAAAGAGCTAAAACAAATGGAAGAAGCAGCTGCTGCTAAAGACTGAAGAGAAGACTGAAGTGACAGTGACAGTAGTGAGCTGTGAAGAGACACTATAGTGGCTCTAGTACCTCTTCATATCAAACATACCTCTTGGGAGGTGCATCCACAACCTAAGAAGGATTATTGAGAGTTATTATGAGAGTATTGTAGTAAGAGATGATGTACTATTGAGAGAGGAAGAGAGAGCCAGAGATAGTCAATTCTATCAAAACTGTGTAACTGTACATGAAAGATTGAGAAAGAAAACTATGAAGACATTGAAGATGAATACTATCTGATTGATTTCCATTCAAAGATGGTGTATTCTTCTATATTCTTTGTTCTATTGAAGTATTCTATGAAGAAGTTGAATATTATGGTTGATTTTATCAAATCCCTGGGAGATATCTACTATGATGCTGCGTGAAGAATTGATGTTTCCTTTGTTTTGATGATCAAAAGAATGAAATAAAAGATTGTTGATGTTACAAGATAGATTTTCTTGTAGTAGAATCCCCTTTTCCTTAGTGTTCCTCCTGGGGCTCCATCTAACAAGTGTTGATCCATCTTTGACAAAAGGTAGGAACTTGTAACATCCCCGTGTCGTAGGAACCCCCACCTCTTTTCTTTTCTTTCTCAAATTTTTTTCCCTCTCCCTCCCCCCCCCCCCCCCCGACAGTACGTCAAGGAGAGAGAGAGAGGGAGTGAAGAAGGAAAGGGGGGTGCATGCCGCCCAGGTGGCGGCTTATAGCTGCACCCCCCCTTTAAAAGTCCACCCTCCTCCTCCCTCGTCAACATGGTCCCCCCCCCCCCTTCCGTTGCTGTAGAAGTCCCCCCCCCCCCCCCCGTTCACTGCAGGCAGCCCATCAGCTCCCTGGGTCCTCCAACACGCTGCGGTCCCCCCCTCCTGCTAACGTAGAAGCCCCCTGCTAATGTAGAAGCGCCCCCCCCCACCCTGACCAACTGTGAGGAGAAAGGGAGGAGGAGAGGATAAGAAGGAAGTAGTGGGAGAAAAGTAAGAAGAAGGGAGAGAGTGGGAAGGAGAAGACAAAGAAGAGAAGGAGAGAAGGAGAAGAAAAGAAGGAGAAGAGAAGAGTGAGAGAAGAGAGAAGAAGGAGAAGAAAGAAGAGGAGAGAGAGAGAAGGAGAAGGAGAGGATAAGAAGAAGAGGGTGGGAGTAGAGAAAGAAGGATTGGGAGAGAGAAGGGAGGAGGGAGAGAGAAGGAGGAGGTGAAAAGAAGGAGTAAGAGAAGAGAAGGAGAAGGAGTAAAGAAGTAGGAGTGAAGGAGAAGGAGTAAAGAGAGAGTAGAAGGAGGAGAGGATAAGAAGGAAGTAGTGGGAGAAAAGTAAGAAGAAGGGAGAGAGTGGGAAGGAGAAGAGAAAGAAGAGAAGGTGAAGAAGGAGAAGAAGAGGGGGAGAGGGAAGCAAGGAGAAGAAGAAGAAGAATAGGAAGAGAGAAAGAGGAGAGGGAGAGCAGGAGGAAAGGGAAAGAAGAAGAAGAGAAAGAAGGAGAGAGAGAAGAGAGAAGGAGAAGGAGAGAAGAGAGAAGGAGAAGAAGTGAAGGAGAGGAAGAAGAGAAGGAGAGGGAGTAGTAGAAGAAGGGAAGGAGTAGGAGAGAGGTAGATGAAGAGAAAAAAAAGGGAGAGAAGGAGGAGAGGAGAAGAAGAATGGAAAGGAGAGAGGTAGAGGAAGAAGAAGAAGAGGTAGAGGAAGAGAGGTGAGAAGTAGTAGAAGAAGAAAAAGAGGAAGAAGCAGAAGGAGAAAGAAGTGGGAGAAGGAGAAGAAGAGGAGAGAGAGAGGGAGAGTAGAGTAATAAGAGAGAAGTAGAAGAAGAGAAGGAGAGGGAGAGAGAGTAGGAGGGTAAGAAAAACAAAGAAGAAGAAAAGAGACAGAGAGAAAGAAGGAGAAGAGGAGGAAAAGAAGAAGAAGAGAGAGAAAGGGGGTAACCGCTACGAGTCACCCAAACCACTCTCTTGGCAACGAACCACATCCGATGGTCTTCCCAATTGATTGTGTCAAACCGAAACCGTTAAGGTCCGGAATGCCCAATCTCCGAGAGGCGAATGGCTCCCAAGAAGAAAGTCGCGGGAAGCATAGGCGCCCAAACCACCAATAATGCTGGAGGGACGAGCGGAACGACCAACGCAACACACACGAATCAAGCCCAAGTTCTAAGCCTTAAAATTAATTAAGTAATATTACTCGTGGAAGAGATGAAATGGTTTGTGCATGGAACCAGGACGAGTCTTAGGGTTTTGTTTACTCTAAGAACTAAGTGGCATGCGTGAACGGAAGAGTTTGAAATTCATATAAAATGATAAGGTTGTCGCCTTATCTCACATGAAATGATAGCTTTTACTCACATAAAATGATGGGGTTATCACCTTACTCCACATAAAATGATAGCTTCTTAACCAGTTCAGTGCATGAATAGTCATTTGGAATTCACATTTCGCAATCATAGTTAAAAGGAACACATGAAATGTTAATTCTATTCATGAGATACACTTGCATCATTAGACAAAACCCTAGGCTTTCATAGACACAAGTCACATGTGATCCGGGGCATTAGGAATAAGTATAATTGCCTGTGAATTGTTTTATCGATCTTGTTGTGGACTATCGCAAATGGATATGCTCCTGGCTTAGTTGAAGCTGGTGACCTAACCCTAATTGGATTGTTGACCCAAGTTATGCTTGGCAGTTTGAAAAGGTTGTAAATCTCTTAAGCAAGTGTTTTGATACATCCAGTTAAAATTCTGATTGTGCATACAATGGGATTGCGATGCCTTGAAGCAAGAGGTTGTGCATTCAACTGTTTGTTAATGTGGTTTTGGATGTTAACCCAAGTGGGGAGTGTTTGATGATTTCATGGCTGGGTCTGAGATGACTAATTGCCATGGAAACGAAAGGGATGTTTTCCCTAGCAATTGTTACTATGCTGGTTGCTTGAGCTATGGTTGATTTCCTAAAGGGATAATTAAGGAAGGATGGCGCCAGCTACCCCCCGCGAGCTGCCAAACCCTAACCAAGGAGGTTATGAATCCGCGCCGTGAATGTGGACTGAACCCGCCGCGAGAGGTCTCTCTGTGGAAATCACTTGGTGTAGGAGGACACTTGGGTGCGAGTGGGGGCTCTGGCTGCAAATCCCAATGCCTCCGGGCCCTACACAAGTTCTCTACGTGACTTGAGATGGGATCTCGAGGCCTTGATACTAGTTACAAGACGGAATCTTGGAAGGATAAACCTTCGGGTTTTATTGCCGGAAGACGGAAGGATTTTTCTGCAGAGGCAAAAATGAGCACTTAATTCTCCTGTATGGGTAGGAGACACACATTAATCCGAAGATAAAAGGAAGTATTTAATCTCGTTTTAACCTGTCTTCATGTTTGTGGCCTAAATTACGTAAAGGAACCTATGACTAATGGGTTAATTAAGGAAGCTGCTTTTATGTGTCAAGCATAACGTGGTAGGTAATTAGATAGCTAAAACAACCCTCGAGGGAAGTGTGGTGGATGTGACCAATGGGTCTATCCTACGGAAGGGTGGTCTCAGTTAGCCGAGAGCTTTCCTCAAAGGAGATATTAACAGGAAATGTTAGGAAAAAGTTGGTCTATGATCTTAGACAATGTTGACTAGGAACCTGGACTTCAGGTCGATCCTAGTGGGAACGACCGAATTAGTTCCATTGTGGGGCAGACTCGGGAGACCCTAGTTGGCAAACCCCGTGTCATTCCTTGGGAGTCCCAGGCGTCGTCTTCTAGATATATCTCTCGATGGACTGCTAAGACATGTCCTGCGATTTGAGGAGCGAGCACGTTACAGAACTCTAATCAATAGTTATGCCTTTCAATACTAACTGCTTCCACACAGGATTAGAGATCATGGAGACATTGATGCCAGAAATAGTAATAAGAACCTTCTTGGGATCCAACACATCTTATGTATACTTAAGGATATCCTCATTTGAGAATAATTGTCTAGCGTCTCCTTGATAGGGTAAAGACAGAGCCTTGCCCAAGATTTTAGGCATCAGTTGGATAACAATTCCTCTTACAGGGCCAAACCTCTTACTATAAGAGGCTAGAAACTTATCACAACTATCAGTATCCTCTAGGATGAGTGGCAATGAAAGTGCTACGAACTTGGCTAATCCCATTTTGCTAATAAGATCTTAATCTAGTAATAAAGAATAGTCAGAGACACCAATGGAACGTACTGAATTGAAGGAGGAGTATGAGGTGCCATTTAGATGGATTACACACACACCACACACATAGTCAATCATAATGAATGCCTACGAAACAACTAGATAGGAATAAGATATCAATCTAAAGGAATGGACACAGACTTGACCGACTAACTGACCACCCCAAGCAATCCACATCCTAGAAAAGATTCGGCATGACCTCTATACACGTGCGACTGAAAGCTTCATGCGATGCAATACAATCAGATACCTTGAATCCCTATATCAAGCTGAAAAGAAAAATAATCAAGACATACCATATCCGTGACACATCTAGATAACCAAAACAAAAAGGAACTAATCATGTTGACATGACACTGGAAATATTGACCACCTTTAACAACAACAGACTCTAGACAAGACTCTATTGTGACCCTTTTCCACCACAAATCACATTTATTAAAAAGGAAATGTGCAGTGTAGGGGAATTAAATATAATGAAGGATTCATTTTAATAATGTTATTAATAATGGGTAAAATTTTATTAGGTTATAAACCTTTTTTTTTAAAATGGTGGTTCTTTCTTATCCTTTTAATTAAAAATTATTAAGTGTGGAATGGTGCTTTTTATCGTAACCTTGACTTTGGTCTCTAAATACAAATTCATTGATTAAAAATTAAGTTTATATTTAGATGTGTCTATAGCGTACGAACTTTATATAGTTTAGATGCGGATTCATTTTTAAATAAACTTAGATGTGTCTATAGCATACAAAGTGCGTGCTAATTGAATGAAGGATTCATTTTTAATTTAGAAATATGTGTGTTTAGTGTAGATGTGAGTGAAAACGTGTGTGGATTAAAGTTTCTTTTTTTACTAATTAATGGCAGTTTTGGGAGAACCAAAAATAAAAGAAATAGAAATAGCAATACCTAGAAGGGGTGTGTATGCAAGAACAGTCTGAATGCGCTATCAATAATGAAGATAATGCAACCACAATGTAATCCAATCAACAAAATCCAACCAGGCGACTGAAAAAGTTTCCCAATAGTAATGAATTTGGATATAAATGGTGAACTAATATTTTTTCTTGTATGGTTAGTCAACAATATGGAGTAAAAGTGAAGCACAAAAGTCCAATAAATTTTCAAAATTTTTCCAATTTTTTTTTTGCTATTTTTGGAGTGGAAAAGAATTTTGCAAATAATTTTCATTAAAAAGAAATGGTTTTTATTTCAATTAATTATTTCCAATTAATTTCGATCATATCAACCTATACAAGTAAACAAAAAATATGAAAATGGTTTTTTTAATTTTATTGGAATTCTTTTTTATTAGTTCCACCATTTTTCAACCATTTTTAGGTAAATTTTCATGAAATTAAAGGTTTTTGTCAGAGAGAGAACTAGGGAGAGAAGAAGAGGAGAGAGAAAGACTGCAGAGGAGAGAGAAAGGCTGCAGGAAGAGAGAGAAATAGAGTGACGAGGAGAGAGAAATACTAGAATTGGAGAGAGAAAGACAGGAAAGATGAAGGAGCCATGGAAGCTTGGAGCAAGAAGGGAGAGAAAGATTGTAATTGTATTGATATGTCAAAAAAAGATGTGAAAATTTACAACTTCTCTCCTTATATACCAGTGTCAATGTGACATGGCATATTATTAGTATTCTAAGTATTCCCAGCTTCTTACAATCCATCCCTTCCCAAAAGTTTTTGTCCCCAAAAACAAAACTAGAAAGAGCTAAAGAAAAGATGGATAGAACAGAGTACTACTCTGTTTTACAGCTTTACAAATAGGGAATGAGTGAAGAATTTATCATTACAAGGGCTGAATTTGAAGTACGGAAAGTGGACCCTGCTATATACATGATTTGAAGAACTTTAGAAGCCATTGGAGCCATAGAATCTTCAACAAATAGTTCCAGAAGAAAGTAGACAGCTTGCTGGAATAACAGTCCCTGCTGGACCAAATCAGCCATAACTTTTGATAGAAGTGTCCAAATGAAGTGTACCACATATCAAAACGAAGCTCTTGAAGAGTACTTTAAGCTCATGTGGATAGCTCAATTCTGAAAATGAAGTACGACAAAAACTGTTCTAAAACAGCGTGCTGTCCTGAACCAGTCTGCACCAATACTAGCTCCATAAGCAATAGGCTTCAGCCACCAATGTATCCTTCAAGTATGGATACTCATCCAATATTGAATCAGGTCTCCAAGAAGCCTCTTCAGAGGGTAAACCTCTCCATTTGATCAAATATTCCACAATAGAACGTGATCGAAGCTTCTTTTCACGCTGACCTATAACAGCCTCTGGGATGTACTGAACAATACCATCTTCATCAATAGGTGGCAGCTCATCAACTAAATCCACTGGATCACCATAATAGGGCTTGAGTTGACTAACATGGAAGACGTTATGAATCTTTGTAGAAGAGGGAAGCTCTAGTCTATATGCCAAATCTCCAATCCGCTTAAGGATCCTGTAAGGGCCATAGAATCTGTGGGCAAGCTTATTACTGGATCCATCTTTCCATGTAGAATACTTGGATTTGGGCACCTTCAACAAAACCAGCTCTCCTTCCTGGAACTCTAAAGGCCTCCTCTTCTCATCAGCATACATCTTCATCTGATCTTGAGCCTTCCTTAGATTCACCTTGCATTGCTGAAGAAGGGTCTGCATTCTATCCAACTCTTCCTTCCCATGAGGGTTGATCTTTTCGTTAAAAATGACTGTGGGTAGGGGCACCTTGTAACCATACAAAGCCTCAAAGGGTGAAACTCCTATGCTCGCATGAGTGGAATTATTATAAGCAAACTCAGCCAGGTGTAACCAAGAATCCCATGAGGTTTGGACATCATAACAAAAATGGCGAAGATAAGTCTCCAACCATTTATTAACTCTCTCTGTCTGTCCATCAGTTTGGGGATGATAAGCCGTAGATGGAGCCAACTTGGTACCCATAGATGTAAATACCGCTTGCCAAAAATTACTCATAAACTTTGAGTCCCTATCATGGACAATCACTTGCGGTAATCCATGCAATCTGAAAATATGCTCCATAAACTGGTTGGCCACCTGAGAAGCAGTAAACTGAATTTTTGTTGGGATAAAATGAGCTGCTTTGGTGAGTCTGTCAACCACCACATAAATACTATTCCACCCCTTCTTAGTAGTAGGTAAGCCAGTGATAAAGTCCATAGTAATATGAGTCCATTTACCCGTAGGAATAGGCAATGGCTGCAATAAACCCCCTGGCTTATGGGTGCTATCCTTATTTTGCTGATAAGGCATACACTTCATAACGAAGTCCTTGACATCTTTCCACAGTCCTTTCCAATAAAAGCTCTTGCTGATCCTGTCATAAGTCTTGAAAACTCCCAAGTGTCCAGCTAAAGGCGAAGAATGCATCTCCTCCATAATTTTTCGCTTGAAAGAAGAAGTAGAGGGAATAACAATCTTGCCCTTCCACCAAATAAGACCATTTTTAAGCTGGTAGTGCGAGTTTTCTTCCATGAGACCTTGCTGTAATTTCTGAAAGATTTGGCTGAATTCCTCATCTAAGAGATATGCCTCTTGTAGCTCTTCAATCCAATCACTATGTAATTCCGTCATGGCTGATACTTTGCAGGCCCACATACGAGAGAGAGAATCAGCCACTATGTTATCTTTGCCCCTTGTATGAGTGATGTCAAAGTCATAATTTTGTAATGTTGCTACCCATCGTCGTTGCTTTGGAGTAAGATTTGACTGAGTAAGGAAATACTTGAGTACGCGATGATCACTATGCACTCTGAATCGGCTGCCATATAAGTAATGGTGCCATTTCTTGATTGCATGCAGAATAGCCAACATTTCCTGATCATAAACATTCATGGCCATCTCCTTATCAGTAAGCTTACGGCTTTCAAATGCAATTACTCCATGCTCCTAAAGCAAAACAGCCCCAATGCCACGGCCACTAGCATCACATTGTATAGTAAACTCTTTAGAGAAATCCGGGCATACAAGAATAGGAGCGGAGGTAAGTAATTCCTTTAACTGGTTGAAGCTGCTATCTGCAAGAGAATCCCAAAAGAAAGCCTCTTTCTTCAACCTGTCAGTTAAAGGGGCTGCAATTGCCACATAATGCTTTATAAATCTGCGATAGAATGAAGATAGACCAAGAAATCCTCTAAGAGAGGTAGTAGTAGTAGGCGTTGGCCAATCTTTTATGCATTGCACCTTCTTGGGATCAACCTGTATTCCTTTTTCACTGACTATATGCCCCAAGTATTCCACTTCAGTCTGCATGAAAGAACACTTCTTCTCCTTAGCAAAAAGCCTATGATGTCTCAACACATCAAAAACCTTCCTCATATGCGACAAATGATCCTGAAAAGTCTTGCTGTAGATCAAAATGTCGTCGAAGAATACCAAGACAAACTGAAAGAGGAAAGGTTGTAGAATCTTATTCATCAGGCTTTGAAAGGTAGCTGGAGCGTTTGTAAGGCCGAATGGCATCACCAAGAAATGGTAAAGTCCACGATCAGTCCTAAAAGCAGTCTTGACCTCATCACCCTCTCTCATGCGAATCTGATGATACCCTGATCTCAAATCAATCTTCGTGAAGAATCGAGCCCCCTTAAGCTCATTAAGCAAATCATCTATCCTGGGTATAGGATACCTGTTCTTCACTGTTATCTTGTTAAGATCCCTGTAGTCAATGCACATTCTGAAAGATCCATCTTTCTTTTTGACTAACAGGACTGGGGATGCATATGGTGAAGAACTTGGTTCAATGAATCCCATTTCAAGAAGCTCTTTGATTTGCTTGGCTACTTCCTCTCGTTCACATTTTGATAGTCTGTAAGGTGGCTTATTGATCGTCTTTGAGTTGGGTTCCAAATCAATGGGGTGATCCACCGCTCTCTTAGGAGGCAATGAAGTAGGTACTTCAAATAGATCTCTGTACTCCTCAAGAAGAGCTGTCAAGGCTGGATGGTTTGCTGAATTATTGGGCTGATCCTGTGTTTCTTTGTTCAAATGCAATACAAATATCTGTGAACGCTTCTTGTACTCTTTCTTGAGTTGTTGAATGGTGATAAGCTGAAAATCAGATTTACTAGGGATCCCCTGTAAACGGATGAGCTGTCCATTGGAGAAAAACTCCATATATAACTGTGAGAAATCCATAGTAATCCTGCCTAAGGTCATCAACCAGTCACAACCAAGTACAATATCTATGGGCCCCATTTTCAAAGTGATCAGGTTTACTTTGACTTCAAAATTTTCAGCCATCTGCAAAGAAACCTGTGGACAAATCTGTGTGCTGATTTCCTCTTCACCATTAGCCACTTGTACTCTAATGGGCTGCTGTAAGTCGGTGGGAACACAATTCAACTTGTACAAAATGGATTTATTGACAAAACTGTGAGTACTGCCACTATTTATCAGGATGAACACTGGCTTTCCACATATGCTTCCCTTCATACGAAGTGTATTAGGGTTCTTAGATCCCGTCCAAGCATCCATAGAGATAGAACAATTAGTGGCAGCAGGCAACTCATTACAAAATCCACCAGGATCAAATGGGATATCACCGCCTGGATCAAAAGGAAAAGAGTCAGATGGATCATAGAAGTACTCCTGTCCACCATCATCCTCGAAATCTTCATTTTCAGCATTGATTGGTACTCCATTAACTTCATCTATGTCATTTTCAAGGTCCTCAAGAACTAGCATACTCTGAATTTTTGGCTTGGCATTTTTGTATACACACTTTGAAGCATGGTCAGGAGTATACTTTTCTCCACACTTGAAGCATAAGCCTTTGTCCTTTCTTTCCTTATAAAGATCCATGGGAATATTTCTGGAATTTGTATTGGCTGAAATAGACTTAGGCTTATTGTCACCTTGCTTAAATTCAACCTTTGGACTGTTTGTTGTCCTGAAATTGCCTTGAAGCCTAGAAGCATTAAATGGGGGATAAGTTGGTATCCGTAAGCTCCCACTAGGCATATGATTGCTGCCATAATTGTTACCAACTTGCCCTTGCTTTAAAACAGTCCTTGGCTGTCCATAACTTGGCTGAAATGAAGACTCTTTCTTATACTTCCTTCCAAAGCGCTCTGCAAGCTCAATAGCCTTGAAAAGTGAAGTAGGATTTTGCGCCATAACATCAGCTGACAAGGATGGTTCTAAGCCATACATGAACTTGTGTAATTTGGCCTCATCACTGATGTTTTCCACATACATGGTCAAGTTGAGAAATTGGTTTGTATAATCTCTTACACTTAGGCTCCTTTGTTCCAAGTTATACCATCTTCGTTCTAACTTCTCTTTTTCAAGAGGTGAAACAAAGACTTCAGCCATAAGTGCCTTGAAAGCTTCCCAATTCTCAATAAGTACATTCTCTTTCTTGATATACCTCCACCAAGTGTGAGCAAATCCTTCTAAGTGGAGGGAGGCAAAATGTATCTTCATGTCATCAGTTTTAGGAAATATGTCGAAATAAGACTCCATCTTAGAAGTCCATTCCTCTAATTCTGATGGTGAAGATGACTGGCCATTGAATTTGGATAAAACAATTTTATCCTTGAATTCTCTATCATGGAAAGGTTGCTGTCCCAAAACTGGCTGATCGGAATTTCTAAGTACAGAACCCCCAAAATGAGATTGAAATCTTCCAACAGGTGGCTGAGAATTACCCTGTAATCTTCCTGTTGGTAAAGCACCCCTAGAATGCTGAGTATGCAGTCCAAAAGCTTGAGTATTGGCACCGTTCAAACTGCCCAAATAGTCATCATGCCTTTGTGAAGCTTCTCCTACTTCATACTGACTATTGGGAATACCTCTTCTTCCAATGATTCCATCTCCATAACCATTTTGGTTGGATGGCTGAAGTGGGACTGAAGGGTCATTGTTTGAACAAGCCTTCTCATTAGCTTCTTTTGATCCTGTTTGCGATGGCATCAATTGAGAAAATTTTGCCATAAGCTGAGCATTGGATTCTACTAATTTATCAATGGAAGCCTTGGTTTGGGTAGTTGATTCCATCAACTTATCAAGCGTAGACTTCGTTTGTCCATGAGATAAAACCATTTGTTCCATTGTAGACTTTGTTTGACCAAATGATAAAATCATATGCTCCATTACTGACAAAATAGCTTCATGACGTTCCTTATGTCTTAGTTCATGGGCACACAAAGCGTCATTGAGAATACTAATCTCTCCTTGTTGAGGCTCTTCAGGGTTCTCTTGAAGTGTGCTTTCCATCATAGAATCCCTGATTTGCTGTGCATAGTCCTCCTGGACCTTATTTTTACCTTTATGCCCTGCCATACTAGTGCAGTCCTGCAGTACCCCCTGTCAGTAAAACGGCTATAACTTTGGCTAGAAAACTCCGATTGCAAAAATTTTTTGTGCGAATTGAAGCTTACAATGCCCTCTTCGAGATGAGCTATAGCACGCTATAACAGGTTTAGGACAGAAAATTCTGTAACTGACTTTCAGAGTCTGAACTGTCCAGTCCTGCACCCTGTTTAGACCTGTAAGTGCCCTGTTTTGACCCTGTAATGCAAGAAAGTAACCTCCAAAGGCTACCAAACCCTGCAAAGGGGTATATAGGACCTGTGGGTACCCTGTAGTACCTGCACCTGTACTTCAGTATCAAAGGGTGTACTTGTATCCACCTGTAAATACCCTGTGGGTAACCTGAAAATGCCCTGTTTTACCCTGTTTTACTCCAATAGGTACTTGAGTCGTTGGAAAGTCTTCAATCTTCAATTATCCACTCGCTGTACCTGTGTGAGGGATAAAACGGCAGGACGGGCTCCCTACACGGGCTCCGAATCACCGGGAGGTGGGCAAAGTTCCCCCCGGGTTGGTTGGTTGCACCCCTTCGGGATCTTCGATAGTGAGGGAGGGTCACCTCTCTTTTGTCCCACTATCTCCCCCGGCATCCACCTTTTTCCTCGGTGGGAATATCAACATGGCAGAGGCTAGTGTGCTAAGCAATCAGCATGATATGCAATTGAAAAATAACCATTCAGCCTTTCATGAGATGCAATTGATTGAGATAAGAAAATTTGAGATGGGAGAAGGGTTTACCTATGCAATTCAGTGACTCACTGATTGCTAGTACTTACCCTTTTACAATATTTCAGCTTGGATAAGAGAGAATTTCAACAAAACATATCAAGGTTATGCATCAAGCTGATCAAATGTTACCTAAGATGAGTAATGGTTTTGAATCAAAAGGAATTCAATGAAATAGGCTGAAATTGAAGAAAATTAATACTATTCTCTGATCTATTGATCAATCCAGTGAATTAATTGATCAATAACCTCTCATCAACAAGTGGAAAAGCCATTAGCAATAGGATTATTGAGAGATTTCAGAGATTAGCAAAAGAAAATACCTCCATTAAGCTTGAAAATGATGATGGATATCAGCTTTAACCCGATTGATACAAGAGTTCTTCATAATCCACCATGAATCCAACATAAAGCTTGAAATTTCCATGAAATCAGTCCATACATGCTTCAATATGATGAAATCCTTGAAAGATCAATACTCCAGCCTTGCTTGAACACTTGAACTTCAAAGATTCAAGCTCTCTGATGAAAAGCCCCAAAATATTCCTTCCATTTGAGCTTCATTGACATGCACGGGCTGAAATCTCTTCAATGTCTTCAATCTTGAAGTCTATCTAGCTTGTATTCAGCTTTAGAGAAGCCTTGAAGGTCGGGAAAGTCCAAAATCTTGAGAAATTTGAGCTTCCATGTCTGTGGCTATGGCTGCCCTGCTGTGTATTAGGGTTTGAACAGAGGAATGGCTGATCAGAATACTTCAGAGGTTAAAGATTGTTGCCAATCAGTGCTTGATGAAGCCTTCAAGAGCTGTGATTAATGGCTGAGGTAGTGGAGCAAGCTGAGCAGGGAGCAGGAGCAGGAAAATCAGCGCATTTTTCGGCGCATTTTTCGGGCTGCTTCCTGGCCAATCTTCTTCAGCAATGGTCAAGCCTGGTACTCCTCTTGAAGCTTATGACACAAGGAATCTTTACCCCATGGTTTGGCAGTGAGATATTCAGCACAGAGAGAGAGATTTGTGAAGATTATTGACATCCACCATGGAAGCTTCAGCCAAAAGCTTGAAGGACAGAGAAGAGAAGCTCTCTTTTGAAAAGTAACTGTAGTTTAGTCTGTAACTAAGCCCGGTTAACCATTCTTTACCCTAGTTACCTCCATTTTTGCATGAAATTTGATGACGTCCAGCCATTTAAGCCTTTATCCGCCATATCTGACCTTGAATAACTCCAGATGTAGTCATTGCTAACTGTAGTTGTCCTGCAGCACTCCACTAGTCACTGTCTTGTACCATTTTTGTCTGAAATTGGTTTTGAAATAGGAAAATGAGAGTGAAAATGGAAGAAAATAATGGATCAAAGACTGAAGCTCTGATACCACTTGTCAGAGAGAGAACTAGGGAGAGAAGAAGAGGAGAGAGAAAGACTGCAGAGGAGAGAGAAAGACTGCAAGAAGAGAGAGAAATAGAGTGACGAGGAGAGAGAAAGACTAGAATTGGAGAGAGAAAGACAGGAAAGATGAAGGAGCCATGGAAGCTTGGAGCAAGAAGGGAGAGAAAGATTGTAATTGTATTGATATGTCAAAAAAAGATGTGAAAATTTACAACTTCTCTCCTTATATACCAGTGTCAATGTGACATGGCATATTATTAGTATTCTAAGTATTCCCAGCTTCTTACAGTTTTTTATGATTTTCTGATTGGCTGCGATCATTATCATCAAAGAAAAAATTTGAAAATTATTTTAGCAATTTTTTAGAATTTGTTCGTAATATTTTTTATATTTTTATATATTTTTAGGGTTTTTATAAGGTTTATTTTATTTTAAATATTTTTTGACTTTGATTATTTACTGATCGGGTTTTGAAATTTAATATTGAATTTTCAAGAATTATCTAAAATTTTTATTTTTAGTATCATTTTTAACATTTTAATGAATTTTTTATTGACTTTTTACACCTTTTGCTATTTTTTTAAATGAATTTATGGGATTTTCTAATTCTTGGGAATAAAATAAGCAAAGTCAGGATAGCAAGGTACCTGATAGAAGCTGCGCATGAACGGCAACTCCACAGCACGGATGAAACAAGACACACATCCTCACGCATGAATGGGGTCTTGAAACACACGTACACACAAATGTCACATGCCCGTCTATTGGTTGTCCAAGCACGTTTTCGCAGTCCATTGAGAAACGAATCTAAGCATTACTGCCCGGCACTCCCATGGAATATCATTGGGTTTGTCGCCTAGGGTTTTCCGAGTCCGCCTCGCAACGGAATGTTCGCAGCCGAACCCACTAGGATCGACCTGAAACTTGAGTCCCTAGTGGTCAAGGTCTCCTGGACATTCTACTTTATGCGAAGTTACCCAATCCAAAGGAGTTCCATACACCACTTGGTTCAAGGAGAATGAGAAACGAGAGGGATGTGTCGCTCCACCTCTCTGCCTGTAGGGCATAATCCAATTCCCGTCCCTTAAATGGCATGAATCGGGTTCTAACCCGCACTGCCTAAAGGTCGAACAATGGAAAGATCTCGTTAGAAGCCTCCCAGTTCCCTGAGACCACCCAGCCATGGGGTGGATCCGTCGAGGTTCCACTCACCCGCTTCCCAATATAGGCATACTTTAGTTATCTAATTAGCCCCTATCACATTTATGTGCGACATTTAAAAGTGGCTTCCTTAATTAAGACTTTTAGGGAACAGGATTCATTCATGTAATCTTATGGCACTGACACGAAAACAATTTCAGACAGGTTCCTTGGAAGTAAACTTAATATTAGCATTTTAGCTGAGATACAAGTCTTGTTCAAAAGGGACAATTTCTGCAATCCACGAGGATACACCTTATTTCCTCCAAGATTCTGCCCTTGCACTAGTAATAGGGGCCTCGAGAATCTATCTCGAGTCATGCAAATTGTTTGAGTAGGACCCAGAGGCAAGGAATTTACATTTAGTGCCCCCTGGCATCCAAGCACCTCCTACATTCAAACCAACCAGCGGAGAGAACTCTCGTGGCGCATTTGGTCTATGTTCCAGTCACGGCTATTTAGAACCCCCTTGGCTAGGGTTGGCGGCTAGCTAGGGGTGGTTTGGTGCGCTCTCCAAAATTTCAACCTGATTCATTATTCCCATTTCCTTTATGAGTTTGGGGTCATATAATCTTTTTACAAGTGGTGTTCCTAAATTTACAGGCACAAACAATGGTGCATGCGAGTGCTCACGACATCTACTAAGGTGGAGTCCCTATCTTTGATGCTTAGCGTTTGTCCTTCTTGCGTTGGCAGTAATTTCCAATATCTTCCGAGGGATAGGGAATACCTTCTTCCCGACCCCACTCCTATGTGATAGGAGAGAGCAATTATGCAATCGTGATAGTTCTCGGATGGTAGGTGTCCTAGCTTGCTAGCCTTTGGTCCAAGGTTCTTGTCTTGGAAAAATGACACTCGAGTTCTCTTATATTAACATCGAGTTGTGTCATGGTTAAGGGTGATATCTTCAATTTTGTTTCAGCTTTATCGAGGCCAGACGTAGCATAGAGACCAATGAGTGTTTTACTTGTCTCTAGGTCCTCCTATGAATGTAACAATAGTTTGGCTCATTTACTTTTAAACCCCAAATAAGTCAAGTTAAGCCCTATCCTTGCGTATATAGGATTCATCTTATTGGACTACCCTGAGCAATTAAGTTTAGCACTTCATATGCATGTCTTATAACTATCTTTAAGATGAATCACTAGCAGCACAACTGAAACTGCCCATGATACCACACAATCTAGATGCGAGTCCTTCTTAAGACAATGATGCAATGAGGAGTTCTACTCTTGGGAATTCATTTCAATGCACTTATGCAAATCATAAATAGAGGCTTGTATTTTTCTTTTGTGCGAGGAACACGAAGTCATCATGCCTAATGCAAGTGCGAGCTACTTCTCTCCAAAGGTTTATAGGGGCCTAATACCCGTCTTAGCATTGCAATGACCTAAACATACTTAACCGTTATCGTAGCAACTCATGATCCTCATGGGCTTGATTCAAGACTTTACTCCTACATTTCCAATTTCACAAATTTCGCAATGCAAAAAGTACGATTTTCGCTTAACGAAGAATATGCTCTATCGTCGCGATAACCCATTTTTCAGTTTCTTTTACCTCTCAAACATGCCAATGCTAGTGCATAAATCTAATGCACTACGAATACAATCAATAAAGTCCTTGATTTTAGTGTGCACAAATGCGAAATCTTTTGTGCAAGTCGTTCATTCTAAACATGCCAGAGTGCAATAAAACACAATTTCCAACGTGATTGAATAATACAACCTAATTGGTGGTTATTTATCATAGAGTTTTACCAAAATACTTATCCCTTCCCAATGAAGTCAATCTATCTTTCTTTTTGAGAGTTTCCATCAAAGTAGGATTTATGAGGCGCACCTGGTTACCAAGTGTCGCGGTTCCTTGACCCACAGCTCCATCGGTTGAAGTGGGATTCACACTCGATTGGACCTTACTTCGCTTGGGAGGCATCGTATAATTCGGCTTTTTCTTCGTAGCTACACACCCAGGCTACAAGAGAGTTGATTCCTTGTGGAAGGAAATCAACCATGAGAACCTTCTCAAAGAGGGGAAAAAAATAAAGGGGAAGCTTGGAAGCCTCGAAGGAGGAAATTTCCTCTCTCTCTCTCTCTCTCTCTCTCTCTCTCTCTCTCTCTCTCTCTCTCTCTCTCTCTCTCTCTCTCTCTCTCTCTCTCTCTCTCTCTCTCTCTCTCTCTCTCTCTCTCTCTCTCTCTCTCTCTCTCTCTCTCGTCTGATAGCAGGGAAGAGTAACGATCATAATCCCCCTCCTCCTTATGCCTAAGGGCCTTTTATAGTGTATTGCGGAGGGGGGGGATGGAGGGAATAGCATGGTATGGAGGCCCCCCCTTATCCTCATCTAGGCGGCCAAGTGGATGGCCGCCATGCTACGTATGGTGGAGGGGAAGAGGGAGTGGTTGTTATCTCCACGACGACCCGTCCTCCACACCACCATCGGCCCTCTCTACAGCTCCCCCTGCTTCCACCATGCCGTCCCCATCAACCACAGCAGCCCCCCCTCCATTCGCCCGCTGGCGGCGTCAGTGAGGGGGCGTTAATTCTTCTTTTTTTTAGAAAAAATATGTGTTAATTAAGGGGGGTCATATGGCGGGAGGGAGGAAAATATTACATCCTTTCCCCCTTAAGGAATCAAGATATCCTCATCTCAAAAGGAATTGGGGGTATTGTTGGTTGAGAGTACTCTCATCAATCCATGTGGCATCTTCTTTTGGAAAGTCCTTTCATTGGATGAGGTACTCCTTGAGGATTCTACTCTCAATCTCTTATCTCGAATATCTAGGATTCTATCTAGCCAGAGCTCAATGACTCCTTGGCTTGGCATTGCAACTTGTTGATCATTGAGTACATGGCTAGGATTGGATACATATTTCTTTAATAGGCTAACATGAAATACATTGTGAACCTTTACATGATATATTTGTCTTTGAAATGCATTAATGCGCTTGCAAGACAAACATTCTGTGATATATTTGAGCACGTCTCCCTTAAGCCTTCCCCAATGGTGGCTCTTTCTGACCGTGTTGAGGGTGTTGATATATCCAAGATACCGAAAAGGGGGAGTCATGTGCTTTCCAAAGTATTCTCTGTTTGAGTTTCTTGCTCGAGGGTATGCATAATCTTGTCCTAAAATAGACAAGTCCCTCATTGACTGAGAATTCTTGATATTTGACCTCAAGTCTAGGGTTTTGGTCCTTCTCCAAAATTTCATTTATCATCTCCAAATATTCTGGATCATGGCTAGCTTCTTCCTTAGCTAGTTCAAGGATAGGGTTGCTATGTATTGACACCATAGTTGCCAATGATTTGGCCATTGAGGGTTCCTCCATGATAAGAGAGTTGAGGAACGCCTTGCGACTTAGGGCGTCAGTGACCACATTCTCTTTGACGGGTCAATACCTGATCTCAAAATCATACTCCTACAGAACAACATTGCCTCATGTTGAGGTCGGAATGGGTGAAGATCCATTTAAGGCTCTTATGGTCCGTGATCAAAGAAAACTTGTTACCAAGCAAGTAATTTCGCCAAAGTTTGAGGGCATGAATCACTGCTAGCAGCTCCATGTCATGGGTAGCATAATTCCTTTCATGGGTTTTTAGCTTCCGCGAGGAATAGGCTATAAGATGACCTTCTTGCATTAGTACATAGCCCAATGCAAGTGAGCTAGCATCCGTGACAACTTCAAATTCCTTGCTTAAGTTAGGGAGCTTCAAAAGTGGTGTTGTCACCAAGCTATGCTTGAGTTGGTCAAAACTTGCTTGTTTAGAGGGTGTTCACACTATGGCAACTTGCTTTTTCAGCAAATTTGTGAGGGGTGTTGCGATTAAAGCATAGTCCTTAATGAAGTTCATGTACCAACCTGTTATTCCAAGAAAGCTACTCACTTCTTTAATAGTAGTCGGTGGAGACCACTCTTGGACATCCTTAACCTTTGTAGGGTCTACAAAGATTCCTTCATTTGACACAATAAATCCAAGATATTCAATCTTCCTTTTGAGAAATGCACACTTTTTCTTCTTAGCATAGATATTATGAGTCCTCATGGTCTCAAGGATGATGCAAACTTGGGATTCATGATCCCCCTCTTCCTTGGAATAAACCAAGATGTCCTCAAGGAAGACGAGTACGAAATCATCGAGGTATGGTCTAAAAATGACCTGCATTAGCCTGTTAAAGGTGGCAGGGGCATTAGTCAATCCAAAAGACATTACTATGAATTCAAAATGGTCATATCTAGTATTGAATGCTGTCTTTGAAATATCCTCATCCTTGACGCGAATCTGATAATACCCTGGCCTTCCTCAAATCAATCTTGGAGAAGATTTTTACTCCTTGCAGTCGATCGAGTAACTCATCTATCCTTGGAATGGGATATTTATTTTTTATGGTTACTTGGTTCAGGCCTCTATAATCGATGCAAAGGCAAAGTGTACCATCCTTCTTCTTTTGGAACAAGACTGGAGCCCCCCAAGGAGAGCTGATGTGATGAATGTACCCTTGGTCCAGTAGCTGTTTGAGTTGTTCCTTTAACTCAATGGCTTCAAGAATGGACATCTTGTATTCCTTTTTACAACTGGTGCAACTCCTAGAATTAGCTTAATCTCATGATCCACTTCCCTAGGCAGTGGTAATTCAATCAATTCTTCCGGGAACACATCCACATATTCTTTTAACCATGATGGTTCTTCATTGGTGTCCTCTACCTAATCTGGTTTATTTAGCTTGATCAAGTAGATGGGTAATCCTTTCCTTATTCCCTGAGCTACTCGCATTGCCTTAGCTAGTTGGATCTTTGGTTTACCTAATTCTCCTTGTGTTGTAACTAGCTCACCCTTAGGATTCCAGAAGGAGACTTGACCCTTTACATAATGAATGTGAGCATCATTGGGGATTAGCCAATCCATCTCGAGTAGGCATTCATGGACTCTAGATTCATTACCCTGAACTTAACAGATGTGGGCTCGTTTCTGAGTAGGAATTCCACCTTAGCAGTTTGTCTAGTGCAAGTGATTTCTCGTGCATTTTCTAGTTCAACAAGCAAAGTGGGTGCAACTATAGTGATTATCCCTAACCTTCTTGCACAAGTTGGTGAAATGAAAGAATGAGTGCTGCCACAATCAATCAGGGTTTTGAATTTCTTACCATGGTTGTCTGATTCAATAAATCACCAAGAATTGACAGTTCGCACCTTCTTATGGAGAGCGGCATGAACGGTTGCCCTCTCAATCTCAGCTTCCATGGACGGATCTTCTTCTTCGACAATTCCTTTAGTGGTAATATTGGAAATTTTTGCCCTTCTCAATGCTGCACGACCATGGCCATGGGTAGCCCTAGCTTGGCCGTCGAATTTCCCTTGACGGCGATCTCCGCCAAGTTTGGGACATTCCCTTTTGAAGTGCCCAGGTTCATTGTAGTGGAAACAACACAGACTTTGATCACCTCTTTGAGTGGGGAAAAAGTCACTGATTGCATTTTCTCTAGGCTTCTTCCGTTGGCCTTGACTCTATCCTTGCACGCTTTTAATTTGAGCTTTCGATATCCCTGGATTCTAGTCTTTGTAAGACCAAGGTCTAGATTTTGGCTAGACTTCTTGGGCAATAGGTCCTGCCCTTATCAATGCATCTTGCAAATCCAAAGGACACATCGATTCCAATCGAGTGTCTATTGGCGGATTCAACCCATCACAGAACTTCGAGACTTGTTAGGGGATACTCATTGTCGGGGCGTATTTCAACAAGGAGAAAAATTTCGAGTAATACACCTCTAGAGACAAGCCCAACTGTTTCAACTTAAAGAACACATTCATCTTCTGCGTTCTACATGCAAGTGGCATATACCTTCCCTACACTGCTTCCTTTAGTTTTTCCCAAGTTATTGTGCTTTCAGTGTGACTGCTTGGTCTTTATACCATTGCTTCCACCACATCCTAGCTTTGCCAGTGAGCTTGAGCTTGGCAATCATGACTTGGTTCACAGGTGCTATTCCGGCCGCACTGAAATAGTCCTTCATGGATTCAATCCATATTTCGGCATCAACTTCAATAGTCTTCCCTTTTCCATCAAATTCTGGTAGTTTAATTTGTTTGAGAATAAACTCCTTCTCTTGTGCTTCTATCGGGCTTAGTGTGGAAATAGGAGTCTGGATCTGCGCTTGGGGTTGTATCTGGTTACCAATTTAAACTTTCTGTGTTAGGCTTGCATTAACACTTCCTTATGTAACTCAAATCAATGCGCACATATTTTCCATCGCTATACTATGCAACAATTCGAATGAACATAAAATTCTTATTTAACCATAGGGAAGCGTAAGCCTCAATTACAATTATTCGAGAATAGATAGGGATTGACTGAGATGATTTTCTTTTCAGGAGTTACATCAATGCTAGGTTAATAATTTCCTATTGGATTCAGCTACAGGGACAAAATAGTAGTATGGATTGGGGGAATGGATTCTTGGGAAGCAATAAGTCATGGGAAGTTCAATAAATCCTTGTTTTTTATAGCCATGACATTCATTTTGCCCCATTACTTTAATTATATATGTTGGTAATATTTTAATCACCTCTTTGTAGATGTAGTGGTTCTGATCTACTTGCCAGCGTCCGATGTGTAGGGTCGAGTTCACACAAGCCTCATGGAAGATGAATAACTTGATAATCTTCAAGTTCTCCAACCACTTTAGCCTCTTCAAGTTGTTTTGAAGATAAGCGAGTCGGTTGGCATCTATGTAGCAATATCCCGCGCTCCAAGTCTAACACCTTTCCACATACAAGGGTGAGGGGTTGTAAAGCTAATCCAGGATCCCCATCATGTTGGACTGTCTGCAATAGCATGAAGAGTTCACAGTTGTCCTGAACATGATATGAAATACGAGGAACCTGCTCCATGCCTCCTAAGTTTGGAAGCAGCAGCAATCCACAAGTGAGTAACAAGGAAAACATTTTCTAATGAAAACATCACTTAACTCTTCCTGATCTATCCTAATTGTTTTTGTCATTGGCCAGCTCTGATGCCAACTGTCACATGCCTATCTATTGGCTGTCCAAGCACATTTTGGCAGTCTATCAAGAAACAAATTTGAGCGTCGCCGCCGGCACTCCCAAGAAATGTCACTGGGTTTATCATCTAGGGTTTTCTGAGTTTGCCTCGCAAAACGGAATATTCACGTGACCAAACCCACTAGGATCGACCAAAAACTTGAGTCCCTAGTGGTCAAGGTCGCTTAGACATTCTACTTTACGCGGAGTTACCCAATCCGAAGCAGGTCCATACCCCACTTAGTTGAAGGAGAATGAGAAACGAGAGGGATGCGTTGCTCTAGCTCTCTACCCTTAGGGCATAATCCCATCCTGATCACTTAAATGGCATGAATCGGGTTCTAACGTACACTTCCTAAAGATCGAACAACAAAAAAGTATTGTGAGAATCCTCCCAGTTCCCTGGGACCACCCAGCCGTAGGGTAGATCCCGTCAGGGATCCGCCCACCTGCTTTCCAATATAGGCGTACTTTAGTTATCTAATTAGTTCCCTGGGACCACCCAGTCGTAGGGCAGATCCGTCAGGGTTCCGCCCACCTGCTTTCCAATATAGGCGTACTTTAGTTATCTAATTAGCCCCTATCTCCTTTATGTGCGACATTTAAAAGCAGCTTCCTTAACTAAGCCTTTTAGGGAACACGATTCGTTCATGTAATCTTATGGCTCTGACATGAAAACAATTTCAGACAAGTTTCTTGGAAGTAAACTTAATATTAGCATTTTAGCTGAGATCCAAGTCTTGTTCAAAGGCGACCATTTCTGTAATCCGTGAGGATGCACCTTATTTCCTCCAAGATTCTGCCCTTGTATTAGTAACAAGGGCCTCGAGAATCTATCTCGAGTCACGCAAATCGTTTGAGTAGGACCCGAAGGCAGGGGATTTACATCCAAATCCCCCTGGCATCCAAGCATCCTCCTGCATTCAAACCAACCCATGGAGGGACCTCTTGTGGCGGGTTCAATCCATGTTCCTGTCATGGCTATTTAGAACCCCATTGGCTAGGGTTGGCAGCCACCTAGGGGTGGTTTGGTGCGCTCTCCAAAATTTCAACTTGATTCATTATTCCCATTTCCTTTATGAGTTTGGAGTCATACAATCTTTTTACAAGCGGTATTCCTAAATTTACATGCACAAACAATGGTGCAGGCGAGTGCTCGTGACATCTGCTAAGGTGGAGTCCCTATCTTTGATGCTTAGCGTTTGTCCTTCTTGCATTAGCAAAAATTTCCAATATCCATCCTCAGAGGGATAGGGAATACCTTCTTGCCGACCCCATCCTATGTTATATCAATGAGCAATTGTGCAATCGGATCTATATCCGATAGTTCTCGGATGGTAGATGTCCTAGCTTGCTAACCTTTGGTCCAAGGTTCTTGTCTTGGAAAAATGACATTCAAGTTCTCTTGTATTAACATTGAGTTGTGTCATGGTTAAGGGTGATATCTTCAAGGTTGTTTCAGCTTTATTGAGGCCAAATGTAGCATAGAGACCAATGAGTGTTTTACTTGTCTTGAGGTCCTCCTATGAATGTAACAATAGTTTGGCTCATTTACTTTTAAACCCCAAATAAGTCAAGTTAAGCCCTATCCTTGCATATATAGGATTCATCTTATTGAACTACCCTGAGCAATTAAGTTTAGCACTTCATATGCATATCTTATAACTATCTTTAAGATGAATCACTAGCAGTGCAACTAAAACTGTCCATGATACCATGCAATCTAGATGCAAGTCTTTCTTAAGGCGATGATGCAATGCGGAGTTCTACTCTTGGAAATTCATTTCAATTCACTTATCCAAACCATAAATAGAGGCTTGTATTTTTCTTTTGTGCGAGGAACACGAAGTCATCAAGCCTAATGCAAGTGCGAGCTACTTCTCTCCAAAGGTTTATAGGGGCCTAATACCCATCTTAGCGTTGCAATAACCTAAACATACTTAACCGTTATCATAGCAACTCAAAGTCCTCATGGGCTTGATTCAAGCCTTTACTCCTACCTTACTTTTTGCAATGCAAAAAGTACGATTTCCGCTTAGTGACGAACATGCTTTATCGTCGCGATAACCCATTTTTCAATTTCTTTTACCTCTCAATCATGCCAATGCTAGTGCATAAACCTAATGGACTACGAATACAATCAATAAAGTCCTTGATTTCAGTGTACACAAATGCGAAATCTTTTGTGCAAGTTGTTCATTCTAAACATGCCAAAGTGCAATAAAACACAATTTCCAACATGATTGAATAATGTAACCTAATTGTTGGTTAGTTATCATAGAGTTTTACCAGAATACTTATCCCTTCCCAATGAAGTTGATCTATGTTTCTTTTGAGAGTTTTCATCAAAGTAGGATTTATGGGGCGCACCTGGTTACCAAGTGCCATGGTTCCTTGACCCGCAGCTCCATTGGAAGTGGGATTCACGCTCGATTGGACCTAACTTTGCTGGCATCATATAATTGGGCTTTTTCTTTGTAGCTACACACCCAGGCTACAGGAGAGTTGATTCCTTGTGGAAGGAAATCAACCATGAGAACCCTCTCAAAGAGGGGGGAAAAAGAAAGGGGAAGCTTGGAAGCCTCCAAGGAGGAAATCTCTCTCTCTCTCTCTCTCTCTCTCTCTCTCTCTCTCTCTCTCTCTCTCTCTCTCTCTCTCTCTCTCTCTCTCTCTCTCTCTCTCTCTCTCTCTCTCTCTCTCTCTCATATGGTTTTTCCCAAGAATGGTAGGAGAATTGGTTACAACCATTGTATAAGGGAGGAGATTGCAATTTGCTCACACCGCACGATTATGGTCAGTTCAGCCATGGCAAAGCTATTCAGCACTATCCTGGAAATGCAATTGAGTAAATGGGCAAAAATTAATAACAAAAAAGGTTATGGACAAGCACGTTTTTGCCCTGGTCATAATACCGTAGACCATTTGGTTACTTTACATGTGCTTATGGATGAGAGTCGGCTTGAGAGAGCAACCTTGTATTGTTGTTTTGTGGATTTTAAGAAGGCTTTTGACACCGTACCAAGGGTTGGCTTATGGCAACGAATGCAAGAATTAGGGATCCCATATGATTTATGCATGGGAATTTACAAAATATATCAATGAGTGGTGTGCCACCTCAAAGGTCCCAACGGGTTGTCACAATTCTTTGAGAGTAATATAGAAGTCAAACAAGGTTGCCCGCTCTCCCCTACATTATTTGGTTTATGCATTGATAATCTAGAGGAAATACTTCTCACGGTTATGAATGAAGAGGAACCCAAAAGCCCACATATTGGTATGTTTTCCATCTTGCTCTTGCTTTATGCAAATGATGTGGTCTTCTTTACATATACTAGGGAACGTATGCAGCAATTCATGGGGATTCTTGAACAGTTTTGTCAAGATAGTGGTTTGATCTTGAATGTATCAAAAACAAAGCTAATGCTTGTGCGTACCAAGCAATCAAAGACCCCACCAAAAGTACATTATATGGGACAGTGTATAGAGGTAGTATCTACTTTCAAATACTTGGTGATTGAGATACCTGCAAACCACAGATGGCATACATGTGTGGAGGAGCGGCGATTAGCGGCAGGGAAAAGCAAATATTATCACTTTGAAAACGACTGCAACCGTATAGATACTAAATGCTGGAAAATACATTGTATGATTTTTTATGCATATGTTCTACAAACGGTATTATATGGATTGGAAGTGTGAGAGGGGAGCATATCTTCATCTGCATGGAACGACATTGAGAAGTTACAAAGAGCTTTTATTCGTAAACATTTGGGCATCAAAAGCACCATACCATATGTACTTATGCTTTTGCAAACTGGCCATCGGCCAATTGAGGTACATGCTATGATCTGAGTACTGAGATATACCACCCAAGTACGTCAAATGGATGACAGTAGGCTCCCCAAATGGGCATGGGATGCTAGCACACGCCTACAGAAAACGTGGAAAAGTAAAGTTATTTCAACAAGATGGGTGCTGGATATGTGAAAATGGTTTAAAGGGTGGGGAGTGGATAGATATCTAGATATGGCATCTGAAGATATATGCATGGACACATTTCAATCAGACCTCTTACGAGCGTATCAAGCAAAACATCAAAGCAAGGGAGAAAATGGCAAACTTGCTTATTATAGTATGCATATCTATCCTTCATGTTGGGAATCCTACATGCAGGCAGAGACACACACGCAGCTATACATAGCCAACCCGCTCTCAGTGGTATTTAAACAGAGTATTGCACGACTTTGAGCTCGATCACACACTTTATTGATCGAGATAGGTGCATGGAGTGGACAGGCAAGAGAGATGAAGTTACGCAAGCTGTGTGGACTACAGAGTGTAGAATCAGAGGATCACATGATTATGGCATGCCCAGCATATGCACACATACGGGCTGACTTTGATATCCCTTTACAGGGGCCACTTCACCAGTTTTTGACCACTACTCCTACATCGAAGTTAGGGGCTCTCATTACCTGCATGTTACACTTTCAGGAGAACCACGTTGCATAGATCGCCCTTTCACCATAGCTACCCTTTCCTACCATGGGCGAGGAGAATCATTGTATATCTGAAAAGGTTCCATGGGTCATAATTTGGCCTTCCGTGAACGATAATAATCTTCTCTCTCTCTCTCTCTCTCTCTCTCTCTCTCTCTCTCTCTCTCTCTCTCTCTCTCTCTCTAGTCTAACAACAGGAAAGTGTAACGAGATCATAATCCCCCTCCTTCTTATGCCTAAGGGCCTTTTATAGGGGTTGTTGATGGCATTGTATGGAGGCCCCCCCTTATCCTCATCTGGCCTGCCATGTGGATGGCCACCATGCTACGTATGGTAGAGGGAAAGAGGGAGTGGTTGTTATCTCCACGACGACCCGTCCTCCACACCACCGCCAGCCCTCCATGCAGCTCTCCCTACTTCCGCCATGCCATCCCCGTCAACCACATCAGCCCCCCTTCCATCCCCACTAGCTGGTGGCGTGAGTGAGGGGGTATTAATTCTTCTTTTTTTAAAACAAATATTCGTTAATTAAGGGGGGTCATATGGTGGGAGGGAGGGAAATATTACAATGAACAAGATCAAACACACACACCCTGCACGCGAACAAGTGTGTCCAGTATTCATGCAGAAAATTTAAAGACATGCCCACACATGAACAACTTGCGTGGGGTAGGGTGTTGCATCATAGGAGGTGGCAGTCAGCGTCTTCATAGAGTGTCGAGTAGAAAAGGGGGCCTAGGGGGGAGTGGGGGGGCTTGCGGAGGGGAGTGGTGGGAATGGGGGTTAATGGGGGGGTTGCGGGTTTAGTGGGTGGGTAAGGGAAGAGGAGCTTAGGAGGGGGTGGAAGGGGAGGGTTCTGTGGGGTGGGGGGTAATGGGTGGGGGTGGCAGGGAGAAGGGGTTAATGGGGGGAGGGCAAATAGCAAGGCGGGGCAAGCAGCAGCAACGGGAGGCTCTAGGGTGCCGGGTGGTGCGAGGCACTATGGCAGCGGGGATGGGAGGCTCTGGAGCGCCGAGTGGTGGGAGATGCTATGGCGGCGGGGGCAGGAGGCTCTAGAGCTACACTAGCATGGAGGGCCAATGGGTGGCGACGGCAACAGTGATAAGGGAAAGGAAGAGGAGGATAGGGAGAAGGAGGAGGATAATGGTGGAGAGAAGGGAGGAGGAGTGGAAGATGAACAAGGATGGTTAGGAGGAGGAGAGATGAAGAAGGAGAAGGAGGAAGAAGAAGGAAAAGGGAGAGGAGGAGGAGAAGGAGGAGGGGGGATGAGGAGAGAGAAAGAAGGAGAAGCAAGAAGAAGAACAGGGGGAGCAAGAGATGGGGAAGGAGGAGGGGAGAGAGGGAGGTCGGGGAGTGAGAAAGAAAGAGAGAGAGAAAGAAGGAGAAGGAGGAAGAAGAACAGGGGAAGCAGGAGATGGGGAAGAAGGAGGGGAGAGAGGGGGGTCGGGGAGTGAGAAAGAAAGAGAGAGAGAAAGAAAGAAAGAAAGAAAGAAAGAAAGGAGAAGGAGGAAGAAGAACAAGGGGAGAGGGGGGTCGAGGAGAGGAGGGGAGAGAGGGGGGTCGGGGAGTGAGAAAGAAAGAGAGAGAGAAAGAAAGAAAGAGAGAGAGGAAAAAAGAGAAAAGAAGGAGAGGGGGGAGGGGATGCGGGAGAGTGATTAGAGGGAGGGAAAAAAAAAATTAAATACTTTTTTTAAAAAATAAGAAAAAGAAAAAGAAGAAGAGAAGAGAAATGGCCCCCCTCCCATCCCACCTGCGAGTGCGGGCAGGGGGTAAAGAAATTTGCGGTGCCAGGAATAGGGAGCGAATGCATGGCAGTCGATGGAACAAATGTGACATGCACATTGAAAGATGAAAACGAGAGCGTTCACGCGCAAATCCGCGTGACCTCAGGATGCAAAAATAGACAAAAATCAATTGCGGAAAATCCGTCTACGGGAACGAAGTGTAAAAGAAAGGAAAAATATAGAGACGACGTACCAAACACAGTTATCACATCAGAGACCATTCCGACAAAGATAGGACCTGTTCACGTGGAAAAAACTAGAAAAACATATATGAAACAAAAAGAAAAATTAATACAAAAACACTGGTGATCGAAACGCGACAAAGTGAACACAGAAAATGTTCGTAGCAATAGGGCAGACAGGATGGAAAAAGTGGAATGCAATATCGGGATGGGAAGACACGTTTGCATGGGAAAAATGTCAAAAATAAAAATAAAAACGGATTCGGGAATTAATATGGAGAAATCCGTGCATCAAAACAATGGAGGGCAATGAAAAGGAAAAATGGCAGGGGACATAGGTTCATCCAATCAAAACGAAGTTCCGAGGGCATTAGGGGGGGGCGTTACCTGGAAAAATAATCAAAAACACCCACAAAAATACCCGAATTTACAAAAAAATTAATAATGGACAAACCGTATATCAGAATGATAGGCAAGACAAAGGAAAAATGTCCAAGGGAAGGTGAAGGGCATGGTTGGTGCATCAAATTGTTGTTCCGATGTGAAAAAGGCACATTTGCATGAAACACGTGAAATGGACAAAAAAATCTTCAACAATTAATAACTCATGATCCGTGGCTCGTAATAAGGGGCTATAAAAAGGAAAAGTAGCCAGGTCAGAGGGACAAATAGGGCTATAAGGTTGGAGGTGGGTGTTGGTGAATGTAGGATGCATTCACTTGGAATAATGTCAAAACCAGGAATACCGAGAACTAGAAAAGGAACGGATGTAGGAAGGGGATAACGAAGGACGGGTGGGGGGGAAGGGACATGGCATACATGCATGAGCAAATGAGGATAGATGCATAAGGGAATGCAATATAGATACACAGGGGCACATCCCACAGACCTTATTGGGAAGGGTGAACTTAGCAACAAGGACCTAAGACCACACATCGGACCACCAACCCGCAGACGTCCCCCATGTTGTGTCAGGTACCAAAGTGTCTTCACGGCACACGTCCAACTACAGGGACCATGGAGCAGCACCCAAGGAGGTAGCTCTGCTGAGGGAATCATGAAAAATCTTCGATAGCGAAGGATATTGCACTCAGCTCATGTTCACTCAAATGGAATGAAAGAATAGGCACTCGCCCCATAACAGACATCACTCGATTTGAATAATGATGAAAACCTAGTCTCACACCCAGTTTAGAAATCAATAAGAGAGATGGTTCAAATGGAGTATGCTAGTGTGCACAATTGATGGTGCATTAGTGTATTCAACCTTTTTTTGTGGCATAGGCACAAGTTGGAAGGCCAGAGAGCCTTGTAGTACAATGTACAGAACAGGGTGACATGTCCTGGGGTGATGGCAAAAACCCATCCTGTATGTGCATAGGAAAACGTATGTGCATTAGTGTGTTCAACCCCATCTGGCATAGGTGCAAGCAAGAAGGCCAGGAAGCCTTGTAGTGCAGTAGTGTATAGAATAGGGTGATGTGTCATGGAGTGATGGCAGAAACCCATCACGTATGTGCATAGGGAAACAAGAACGTACCTGATACCAAGTGTCATAACATCCCTCAAGCCGCACCTCTCAATAATTGTTTGAGGAAACATCATTCATGCTCAACCCCCCTCTCTGTCTCACACTCTGTTGATAGATACAGGAGGGCAGCCCATTCTTAAAACCCTTAATATAATCCTCACTGTCACTTGTGCCAAGGGTGTGTGCCTTGTGCACAATTGATGGTGCAACTATGCATCCCACCCTGTGTCAGCATACGGTGCAAGAAGGAAGGACAATGAGCCTTATATTGCTGTGCACAAGAACAAGTTTGTGTTGTGTGCATTGAGAGGCCCACCTCGTGCATGCAACTCTCCATTCACACATCTCATCTCTCAATTGGATATAAAGGGCAAAGGATTGGTCACTCGCCCCATCCTCTGTCTCATACTCTGTTGATGAATAAAGAGGGAAATCCATACTCACATCCCCATCTGGTTAGGACGAAAGCTCACATCACTCAAGGTTTATCGATGAGGATCAGCTTCGTCTGGTTGATGGTGTCAACGTGAATTAGTTGATGAAGAGGAATACCCAGGGAGGTAGCCAATAAGTTCGGCACTGATGAGATTATAGGATTCAATGCACCAAGGGAGGCAGCTTGAAAACTTTTTCTGCAAGAGTTTGGCTAGAGAGTCAATGATCCTAGTGGACTGCGGGGTGTTACCACCTTTTCCACTGCCAGCTTTCCATCTAAGGGTGTGTGCCACCTTTTCTTGTAACGAGGCCTATTATGACAAGGAATTACTTCCTTTTCTTCCATTATAGTTTTTTTTCCTTTTATTTTATTCTTTTCTTTTCTTTTCTGTTGCCCTACTCTCGAGGGTGTTTCCACCTTTTCTTGAAGAATAGGTTGGCATGGCAAGGACCAAAGTCCTTTTCTTTCATCACCGATATTTTTTTTTCCTTTTTTTCTCTCTCTTTTAGATTGTTTTTGAAGAGTAGAATGGCAGGAATACCATGTATTAGAACCATCCTTGCCACCTTTGTTGCATAAAATAGAAAGGAACCCAAGGGGGAGGGGAAGGTGGCTGCGAGGGGCTATCAAAACGGAACCACATCATCAAGATCAGCAAGAGGGTTATCAACATGAGCATTAGGTAAAGTCATCTCAACCATTGTGCAAGGAATGAGGAAGCTATCAATGGAGATTGTCAGGATTCTCAAGGAGGGTAATACTTCCTGAGGCGATAGCCATTAATCTAGGAAGGGATCATCCAAAGCATCAACTATCTGAACTTGGATAGAGCCATTAGGATTGACGGCAAGTACCTTATAAGGGCCCATCCAGCATTGTTGAAGCTTGCCTTGAAACTTGCCAAATCGCAAATCATAGGCTAGGATTAAGTTGCCTTTCTTGAACTCCTTCTGTTTGATGAAGTTGTCATGATATGTCTTTCTGCGGGCTTGTGTGGCTTCCATGCACTCTAGGGCCATCCGGTGAGTCTTATTGAGACACTCCAAGTGCAAGAGATAGTGTTGTAGGGGCTCATCATCTCCCAACAAGTATTCATTAATGGCCACTCACAGGGAGGGTAGTTTGAGTTCAACAGAAAAGATGGTTTCTGTTCCATACACCGCCTGGAAAGGGATTTGTCCTGTAGTAGCCTTATGGGAAGTTCCATACGCCCAGAGGGGCCTCTATAAGTCAATTATCCCAATCACAACGATGTGCAGCAATAGTTCTTGTCAAATTTGAGTAGAGGATACAATTGGTAACTTCGGCTTAGCCATTGGATCTAGCGTAATAGGGTGTGGAGTTACGATGATGGATCTTGTACAATTATGTCAACTCTTCCATGATCTTGTTAAGGAAGTGAGTACCTTGGTCATCACTGTTGACAAGATCTAGGGGACTGCCAAAAAGGGTGATAATGTTCTCGTACCACTGTTGACGAGCTTTAGCTTCACACCACTTGGTTACGTAGTCTATACATACCAAGATGTATCTATTCTGCTTCCTTCTAGTTAGCGGATCAATGGGATCCATGAAATCAATCCCCCACTTCTTGAATGGCTTTAGGGGAAGAATAAGTTGCAGGGCCATGGCACTGGATTTGGTAGGCTTTCCCATTCGCTGACAAGCATCACACTGTTTGCAATAATCATAGGCATCCTTATGGGGGGTTGGCCACCAATATCCTACAAGTAAGGCTTTTCTAGCTGTCCCTTCTCCTGCGAAATGTCCACCATAGGGCTCGTCATGGCATGCTTTAAGAATAATTCTAATCTCTTCTCCTACAACACATCTTTACAAGACTTCGTCCTTGCCTTTCTTGTACAAAGCACCACCTAACAGAGTGTACGGGGCTGATTCCAACAAAAGCCTCTTCTTCTCACGGCTCAAGATACCCGTGGGATACTATTGGGTTACCAGGAGGTTGGCTATGTCTATGTACCATGGGGTAAATATTTCAATTAGAAACAAGGAAGCATCACGAAGGTCTGGATCATCTTGCTCTTCTTCATCATCGCTTTGAGGCACAAAAGATGATCAGTCAAGACATGAGAGTGACCAGGTTTGGTAACCACTTCAAAGTCGAACTCTTGAAACAAAAGGAGCCATCTCATCATTCTTCCTTTCACATCGGCCTTGCTCATCAAGAAGGACAAGGCTTCATGGTATACATAGAATTTGAAGTGCGTCCACATGAGATAGTGTCAAAACTTCTCCAAGGCAAACACCATTGCTAGACACTCAAGCTCGGTCATTGTGTAGTTCCATTCTCTATCGGTTACTTTCCGGCTTGCATAATAAATAGGTTGATCTAACTTAGAGAGGCCTTTTTGGCATAAGACTGCACCTAGGCCTTCAGCTAATGCATCAATGTGCACATGGAACTCCTTTGTCCAATCAAGAGATTGCAGGATGGGTGCTTCAATCAAACACTACTTCAGGGTATTGAACGCCTCGTTACAATCATTGGTCCATGTGAACTCTACATCTTTTCTCACGAGTTTATGTAGGGGGTTGCCTTTGTTGCAAAATGTGTGATGAACCTTCTGTAATAGCGCACATGGCCAAGAAATCCCCTCAATTATTTGAGATTGGTTGGTGCTATTAAGGTAGCAATCTTCTCAATCTCGGTAGCATCTGTTGCTATCCCCTGTGCAGAGACAATTTGTCGGGATTGAGAGAAATCCCATACTCTCGACATCTGTCAAAACATTGTTCTAAGTGTCCCCAATGTTCACGGATTAGGCTATAGACACAAAAGTCATCAAGGTACACCTCAATAAAATCATGTAGAGGGTTCTAAAAGGTAGCCACCATCACTCATTGGAAGGTAGCAGGAGCGTTACAAAGCCCAAACAGCATCACTCTGTAAGCATAGATTCCCCATTCTATTGTAAAGGTTGTTTTAGATTGATCTTCTTCTGCAATTTGGACTTGATTATATCTGCTAAATCCATCCAAGAGGGAATAAAACTCATGGCTTTCCATTATGTCCAACAATTAGTTTGTGAAAGGGATAGGGAAATGATTCTTCTTCGTCTTGAAATTCAGCTTTCAGAAGTCCACACATATTCGTAGTTTTCCATTCTTCTTAGGTACTACCACAATGGGTGAAACCCATTCACTGTTAGCCACTAGATAGATGAACACAGCTTCAAGGAGCTTCAGTAATTCAGCCTTCACTAGGGCAGAATAATTTGGATTCATATTTCTCTATCTTTGCCTCACAGGTTTGGCATTAAGCTCTAGGTCAATGTGGTGTTGGCATATAGTGGGATCAATCCCCTTTAAATCTTTGTACAACCATGCAAACATGTCTAAGTTCTCCTTTAGTAGGTTTTGCAGGACCAGTAGTTCTTCTTCTGGAAGATTTAGACCCACCTTTAGGTGACATTCAGTACCTCTTCTGCATCCACGAATATTAGTTGATTTTCACCTTCCACTTCAGGGATGAATGTCCCACGGATTGCTTCGTTCGGGGTAGAGATCCGACTCCTTGGAGTGGTCTCTTCTTCTAATGATTCACTCAAACTAATATCTTCTTTTAATGGAGGCTTGACTCACTCTTTGGGAGGATGAAAGGGTATCATTGAGGTTTCGATTTTGGGTTGGAGATGAGTTACTTTTTGGTTCGAGGATTTGTCTTCTGAGGATGCATCCAAGAACGTCACATAGCAGGAACCTTTTATATTCCGTTTAAACTAAAGGGCTGGGGGTTGTTGGCAAGATGCATCGTCATCTTCTCTTACAAAGGGTGACTTTGGGTGACAAGAGACACTGCTAAAGGAAAGCCTATTCTTCTTAATCCATTTCTTACAAAGGCTTTGCTCATGAGGACGAAGTGACTCATTAATCAGTCCAAAGGGTACCATCATCATTCTATTAAACTGAAAGGGATTTTCTACTTCTACAACTTTAGGAACTTCAGCAACTTCTTCCTCATCTCTACCTTTTGCGAATAGGATAGACTCTTCTAGCTTGCTTTCATAATCTTTGTCTACATTATCACTTTCATCCTCTTCAGATTCTAATTTTCGCATCCATCATTATATTCACTGATGAGCCTCCATCAATCAATGTGTCTACTATAAAGCATCCTTCAATCCATATGCCAATCTCTAGGGTTCCCAGATCTAGGAAGACCTTAGCCACATCTACTCTCTTCATGGGTTCTGAGGTTTTGCTAGACTTGGTTGCCACGAAGGGAGCAATTCTTAGGCCTCTTTTTTTTTTAGTATGCTTTTGAATTTATTTTGACAGCTAGGAGATAACATCAGCAATTGTCAAAATGTAAAGTTTGGTTTAAAAGTGTCTAGGTCTTTGACCAAATCATATTCTTTGATAGGATCTACTTGCTTTTCCAATTAGCTAGGGAATGGGGCCACAGCCACTTTTATCTTTCCTTTTTCTTCTAGGAGCAACAACATCTGCGCTTTTTCTCCCTGAGGAGGTACTTCAACATCCTCGATATCCTAGACCTTTGGTCCTGTCTCTACAACTATCTCTATGGCTCTTTGTGGCTCTGTAGTGCTATGTACTACACTGTTTTGTTTCTCGGTAGAAAGATTGAACTTCAAAGTCTTGGCAGAAGAAACGTTCTCTTTAGGAACTACAGTTTCTCCTTTCTTTGCATGGGTTATTGTGGCCACTTCCAATTCCACCAAATTGGACGTAGGTTCTTTGTCAAGAATCATGTGGTGAGGGGACTTGCTTAAGCTACTGTGCCAAACGCACACTGTGTACACAAGAGGAAGCTCACTCAAGAACACAAGAAGAGAGATGGAGGTCAAAACATTTTCTTGCTGGTTTCTTCTTCCTCCACACGAACTATACAATGTACACAAAGTATAGATAAGATACAACATAAAGGAAAGTGGCCTACTAATTCAAACAGTGAATAACAGACTACACTAATCGACTGGCGCTATATCTTTGCCAGCTGTAACTAAATATAATAAGTGAGAAGTTAGTGGCCATGTGAGTATCATAATGATCACCAACGTGCTAAGTGTAGATGTGTGGATCCATATAGCCAAGTGGTCCATCATGAATGTCTGCACGTGTTGAGCTTGCCATCTCAACACTCCCCCTCAAGCTCAACTCTATCTCTGCAACTCCAAGTAAGCTTCGTAACTTTCGAAGCTTCTTTGCACCCAATGCCTTTGTGAAAATGTCAGCTATCTAATCCTATGCGCTGACATATACCAAGTCAATCTCTCTTGCAAGTACATTCTCTCTCACAAAGTGGTAGTGCACCTCAATGTGTTTTGTCCTAGCAAGGAACATTGGATTACTAGCTAGCTGTATGCTGCTCATGCTGTCACAATGAATGACAACTAGACCATCTCCTTGCACATCCAAATCACCTAATAAATTTTGTAGCCATATCACCTCACATGCTGCCATAGCAGCACCTCTATTGAGAATCTCAAATTCTTCAATTGTTGAAGGAACTTTGCAAGTATCCATTGAATTCTTCTCTTCTTGGCAATGCCATTTCTCTCATTTTCAGCCTCTTCTAATGCTTGTTGATGGCAGTTTTCTCTGACTCCACACCAAAAACAAGGAGCCCCAAAAGGAGCACTAAGAAAATAGGGTTTATATTGCAAGAAAATATATCTTGTATCATCAACAACCATATCTTTCATCTTTTATATGATCATAACAAAGAAAAAAACACCAAGAACAAAAAGTCTTCACACAACTTCATAGAAACAATTTTTCCATGGCTTTATCTTTAACAAAATCCATCATTCTCTTCATATTCTTCATAAAATTCATTTATAGACATTGAAAACACAAAATAATACTCCACTTTTAATGGAAAAATATCACATATGATTCATCTTTAAAGCTCTCATAACTTTCTCTCACAATCTCTCATAGATAGATACATTGTTTGGCATAGAATTGGCTCTCTCTCTCTCTCTCTCTCTCTCTCTCTCTCTCTCTCTCTCTCTCTCTCTCTCTCTCTCTCTCTCTCTCTCTCTCTCTCTCTCTCTCTCTCTCTCTCTCTCTCTCTCAATCAATCAATAATACATCATCTTCTCACTACAATACTCAATAATCACTCATAATAATCCTTCTTTGGTCGTGGATGCCCCTTCCAAAAGGTGTGTCTGATATGAAAGTTCACCAAAGCTACTATAGTGACTCTTCACAGCTCATCACTATCACTTCACTCTAGTCTTCTCTTGAGTCTTCAACAACTGCTTCTTCCACTTTCTTGAGCTCTTTTGAACTTACATTCACCTCTTTCCAAGGTTAGAAAACTTTTCCAAAGTCACACGTACATTCCACAAAACACTCACAGAGGCATACAAAATAGAAACAGAGGCTCTACACAGAAGCTCAACAAAGGGTTACAGAAGGTCAACAAAAAACAATTCCAAACTATCAAAAACCATTAAATGAGCTTTCAAACAACCTCAACCTTCATCAATCATTACTCCATGCTTCATACAAAAGATAAACAGAACAAAACAGAAGCTAAATAGAAGCTATCAAAGCCAATCAGAACCTCAACAAAACCTATCAGAACATCACAGAGCCTCATATCTCTACTAAAAATCATCATGAGCTTCCAAAACATAACCAACCTCATCCAAAACACTCTCAAACACTTTCAAAACAACTAAAAATTATTCAAAATCCATCAAAATTCAACCATTAAGACCTCAAAAACAACAAAAATCATCCAAAAAACCAAGTCATTTCAGCATTCAATACTTATGCCAGAGATATGGTGCAATACATCATCAGATAGTCCCAAGGAAATGACGCCTAGAGCCTTGTTGTTCATCTTTTTTCACTCATTTTTCTTGAGCTGGTCTTCTTCAACAAACCTGTCTTCATCATCTTCGTTCTTGCTATCTACATCATCCTCAAACAAGTCCCACAAGTCCTTCCGCATAAGATGGTACATGGTCTTCTCCTTCTAGGCATGAAAGCATTCTCCATTGAACTTGGATAATTTCTTGAGTTTTTCCATATTGATCAGCTTCAAATAGCTAAGATAATACCAGAAAGTGAGTTTCCCAAGAACACAAGTAGAATAGTGTTAACCAATACTAGGTAGTATCAAGAGATACTATGTAGTTGAAGCACTTGAATTTGATTTCTTGCTTCCCTTGCTGATTTTTTGTGATTTCCTTACTCAATATTGAGTGTTACATTAGTTTAGAGTGCATCGACAAGCTTGAGCTAAAGGAAGTGAGAAAATGAATAGTTTTATGAGCTTGAAGGTCAATGGCTATGGCTGCCCACTTTAGGGTTTCTGTACCAACTAGTTTTTCTAATTTAGTATCTCATGGAAGCAATTATTTGACAAAAGATTTGGTGAGGAAGAAGCTTAGAGGGTAGTCTTCAAAAGCCCTAAGGTCACAAGGTCAAATGCGACACGTGTAGATGGCGGAAGCTATATGACCAGCAAACAACGATGCATTTTGGATAGCGAGTTGGAAAATTTGTAATGTTGAGTAGGGAAGATGCCAATATCGTGGTTTGATGTGCTGGCCTAAGGTGCCTAAGCAAGAGAAGATTTTCCTAGTTCAAGGCATGAGCTATCTCCTCTTCTTTAGCTAGATGCAAGGCCTCCAAGTAGGCAAAGTGTTGCTTATTATGGCTGCCATAGAAGGTAAAGTGAAGGTAGAGGTGAAAGATGAGACCTTCAACTGAACTTGAGCTGAGAAATGATGGAGAGGAGCTAGCAGAACAAAGAAGGGAGCTTAGCAAAGCTAAGCCATGCTCACCATAGCTCAGAGAGAGAGAGAGAGAGAGAGAGAGAGAGAGAGAGAGAGAGAGAGAGAGAGAGAGAGAGAGAGAGAGAGAGAGAGAGAGAGAGAGAGAGAGAGAGAGAGTGTGTGTGTGTGTGTGTGTGTGTGTGTGTGTGTGTGTGTTCCTACAACATGCATCCACCTCATATGGTGAGACATACCCACTTGGAAAACCAGGGAGGTGATATTCATCAGTCACCCAATTGCTTGTCCTAAGCAGTACCACCTTGATCCCATGAAATAGATGAGTTTAGTATGTTATGTTGCTTTTGGGTCTATCTCATAAAGAAAGCACCCATCTTGACCCATGAGGACCGATTAACGTAGGTAATGACTTGACTAAGGTCACCTAATGGCAATCTAGCATCAAACTTGTATGATTTATCAAAGCTTGAAGCAAGCTAGCACTACACTTATTAGGGAAGTTTTGAGGTCTTGAAATAGTCTTATAAGAAGTCTTGAAATAGTCTTATAAGAAATCCTAGAGAAAGAAAAATTTTGGAAAAAAAAAACATTCTTTGGTTTTTTGAAAAGTTTACATTTGATAAATAAGAATATATAAACTTGTGAAATGTCATAAACATAAAAGTAACAAATAAATATTCTAATTTTTTATCATAAAAGTGACAATGAATATTTAATTTGATTTTTTTTACTTTTGATTCATCAATCTTATTGTAGAGAGAGAGATCCTAAGATTGAGAATCACTTATTGACAAAATATATATACAAGTTGTTATAGAAACTACACGGTTGTTAATACAAGGTCCATTCATTGGCAAAATATATCAAAGCATTTATGGGCACAAGTGGCACCTCCATATGTAAAAGATGCTTGAAGAAATGGTAATCAACCTAAGAGAGAATGATTTCTAGTTGCAGTGTTGGTTGAACAAGAAAAATGTTTTCTTTGTTTACACTAACTAAGAAAGAATCATCTTCTTTTTTCACATTGAGGAATGCAACTAGGTTGCTATGTCATTGCATCACAATAGATTTCGCATATGTAATAGGGAAAAATGTAAGTGGATTGCCAAGGAAGCCATGTGGGGCCCAAGGAATGCTCGTACAAAGGACCAATGTGACTAGGTCATTTGTGCCATACATTACCACCATAAATTATGGGACCCAAGAAATGCTCCTACAAATACCAACATGGCTAGGACATGTGTGGCATACATTACCACCATAAGTCTACTTGTGGTCATACAAGTTGGTGACATAGAAAATAATTCACAATCACCACCATTGGAAATTGGGATAAGATAGGGATCACCATCATGCATGTGATAAGCTATGGATTTGGCATAAGTACTGGCAGTACGTGCTTAGAAAGGAATCAAATATGACTCTAAGATCAAAGATGGGTTGAGGTTATTGGTGAGGTCCTCGTCATTGTAGTGAGGTGAGAAGAAGACATGAAGAAGGGTCCAAAGGGCAATCCATGAGGGTAATCCATGGTTCTAGAAAAGAGTTTGATGGTAACAAGATGTCACAAGTAGCAATAGCGCTTCAACAACCTTGAAATATTTCCCTTGGATATAGATTATTATAGTCACAAAAATTATGGGAGAGATTGTGACAAATGGTAACAGATTAATTGTGATAGTGTTAGAAGTATTTTATGATGGAATAAGTCCAAAATATTAAAGCCTTTTTGTGGGAAATGAGAAATAATGGTTTGAGCACATGTGCAAATGATTGAAAAAGGACACAATGTCAAGTAGACATTAAACAAACCATGTACATTTCAAATAAAACTAGACTCTAAACCTTCTAAGAACTCCTGACTTGACTAAGTGATAGAATTACAAATGTTATACATATAGGTAATTTTTTGTCTATGTTACAATATTGGTTACAACCAGACAAGGATTTTTTGCAAGGGAAATCTGAAATTCATTAAGCCTAAATAGATTCTCAAATTTGATTATCTTTGCACTAGTGGATATAAGTTAAACAAAAGCATGTTTGAAAAGGGACGTTTTTGAAGGTTTTTTTTTTGGAAGGTAAATAAAATATTGCTTGACTTGGACTTGGTTATTATTAAGTATTGTGATGAATATTCTTTATAGATGGTACACATAGTGATAATGACTATTCCAAAGCAGCCCCATATTGGGTGGATTCTTTTGCTGAGCAAGGATATGGATATGGCCAATGGCTAAAAAATAAAATGTATTCCCATATTTCTTGCAATACAGACTATGTTTGAAGGAATGCATTCCATTGTCTTTGTGTTTCTACAATAATGTACATGAATGAACCAGTTATTAATGGTTAATTAAGGAAATTGATTGTAAACATCTTCACTAATTATGCTAGGTAATTAGGAAACTAGAGAATGCCTTGAAAGTATGCATGGGTAGTGATGGACTACTACTCCTCGAGAATGGGAATCCTAAAGATGGGTGGACCCAATTGGTTGGGTGCTTCTCCAATAGGGCCAAATTTATTCAAGCTAAAACAATGGCCATCCTAAGCTCTAGGCCTTAGAAATGGCATAGCACCATTTTAGGGGTCAAGGGTGAGACTATGCGCTATGGGTAGAGGGATCGACATTCAATTCCCCCTCATTTCTTACTCCCACTAAACCAAGTGTGGTGCTAGCTTGCTTGAAATTTTGACTAATCACACAAGTGACCCTCTCATCTTGATGCTAGATTGTGTAAGTATAGTAAAGGTGCACAAGGTCTTACCATCTAGCCATTGGTACTTCGCATCTCATGGAGAATTCAATTTCACTAACTTCAAGGATAGCAAGGCTATTGTTACACCATTCATACAAGTTGCTACTTATGCAATAAGGAATTTCACTACCTTAGGACAAAGTTTTTGCCACCATTTACTATGGCTTTTAATCAAAGTTTGTCACACATATCTTTTTTACCTTCCAACATGGGACTCTATACATCATGTTACCGCTTGGCAAAGTCTTGTGTTTTTAATAAACAATCACTACCCTCACTTATTTACACAAGTGACTCTCTCACCTTGATGCTAGATTGTGGATACACAATATAGTTAAGTTATTGAGAACCCTAGGTAAGTCCTCCTTGTGGGTCAAGCCAAGTGCTTACCCTACATGGTAGACCCAAAATCAACCTAATCGACTAAGCCCACATGTTCAATTGGATCTCGAAGATGTGGCTTAGGATGAGCAACTAGGCAACTATCAAATATTACTCCACAACCTTGATTTTCCAAACAAGTACATCTCACCTAGTATCAGAGCCCAATCCAAATAAATCTAGAAGATAGAAATGTAATGAAAGGTTAGGAATTGTTTGTCTATTTCTATTTGAATTGAAAAAAAAATCATTATAAGTTAGTGACAATAGACTTGGTTTCCCTCAACTCTTTTTCAACTTTCTCCATAAGATATTTCAGGCCATGTACACTTTGGCCTATGGATCAGAGTGGTTTTCATTTTTTATGCTCTATTATTTTAATTACCTTCAAGGTCATTTTTGGGCTGAACTTGCCAAAGGTCCAAATGGAGGATGGTATTGGAAGTATTGGAACTTCCGCATTGAAGTCAAAAAGGTCAATCACATAGACATGGATGTAAAGAGTTGCAATATATGAACAACTCCATCTTGTGAAAACTTTCCAATTCTTCAAGATGAATGGCCCCAATGCCTCTATTATAAATTGGCAATCGATTAATTAGAATCTATATGTCTACTAAGATCATTAGGGTTGTGATCCCTAAACACATTGAAATCTACCTCTATAAATCCTTTATTCCCATCTTAGGATCTCTACTAGGCTTGATTATCCCATCACAACCATCTTTGTAAAGAAAGTACCCCCTCAATTGTAGATTATCAAGCCAAATGATCCTCCTGCTCAACTTGAAATTTATTTCAAAGCCACCTAAACTTTGTAAAGAATTCAATGATGGAATAATGACATTTGAGTTCATGTACTATTATTGTAAGGATTTGATTTTAAATTATTAATGCATCTTGAAAACTTTAAATCTTTAGAACTTTAGATATGGTGTACAACATAGGGTTGATTTCCCTATATTATATGACAAGAAAATATAAACTTGTGGTCTCCTTTATAGGCATTTCATTTTATGTACACACCACCAATGATGTTTTCTGTAAATTTCCACTGGAGGGATCAACTTATGAAAAACGTGAATAGTGATCTACAACCCTTTAGCCCTCTATGTCGAGCATCAATGGATCATTTGGGGAGTTTTGAGGTCTCGAAAATGCCTTTTAGGATGTGGAGAGAGAGTGCTCTAGACCAATAAGAGCAAAGCCTCCGTAACGGAACTTCTATTTTAAAAAAATTAAAAAATCATTTTACAAAAATATATAAATATGATAATATTACGAATTTGTATTTTTATTATGTATTTTTAGTCTCTTATATTCGTGATTATGACATATTTTGCATTAATGGCATAGAGTCTCAGCTACTTTTATTTAATGATGTTTCTAGATTAATGATAATGACTGATGTAATCGAAATTCAAATTGGTGAAAAGCATGGCGCTCAGTTTTTTCCCTCCTTTCTTTTATTCCTCTATTGTTTTTCCCTCCGTTATGATAGCCTAGGCCTCTCTCTCTCTCTCTCTCTCTCTCTCTCTCTCTCTCTCTCTCTCTCTCTCTCTCTCTCTCTCTCTGTGCATGTATCTCTCTCTTCTACCATGGATACAGAAATTCGACCTTCAACAAGGCGTCCAAGCTCCCAAATCACATCCATATCAGTGTTTAACTCATTCCAAACTGATGGAAGATGGATTCCTACTATCATTAGCAAAGGTAGTTGGATCACCATGCAACAAGCAAAACGTGGAAAAAGGCAAAGACATGAGAGCTCGTTTATCTCTGCTTGGAAGGGCAGAATCCGAGATTTTAAGCTTGGAGCAAATAAGAATAGTATCAAAGAGGTACTAGTGCAACATGTGTTCATGCATAGAGAGCTGTGTTTGAAACCTGGATCTTCAAAGCTTCCAATGCATAGACCAAATTGTAAGAATTTGATTCTTAAAGTTTTTCCTTTCTTAAACATGGTTTAGGTTTTTCCATTATAATATTTGTTTGTCTTGTAGATGTCTATCCCTCTAATCTTGAGGAATGGCAACCAGTGGAATCTATTATTGATGTTATTGATGTTATACATGGTTCAATTGGAGAAGAAATGTATAGAGGTAGAAAGAAGACAGAGCTTGTAGAGAATGGAATATTCTTTTATGACCATTCTTATGTTATTCCTATGCGGTGTTGCCAATGGGGATCAATAAAACTCCTTCCTTTGCCAGATTTTTCAAGCTTTGAGTAGCCTTTGCCAAGTCCAGCTACTAGTGAGGGCTATAGATGTAAGATATTTTCTGAGATCCAGAAAGCACTAAAATCTAATATCTCAAGTAGGCTAAGCAAAGTTACTTTATTTATGCCTATTAATATATTTATTGATTTCTTCTCTAATATGGAGATAAGAATAACAAAAACCATGCTTTCAGTGAAGAGACTAACATATGATCATATCATACAATTTGTTAATGAAGGATGGGATACAAGGACAGAAGGAAAAATTATATGTAAGATAGATCAAGACTCTATAGCTTGTAAATATATGATTGCTACTCAAAATTTTATCCTTAGCTTTTACTATAGTCGATGGCATTTTGTTGGTAGTAGTCTAGTTGCTTTAGACCAGAATCTTAATTATTTCAGCAAGGATCCTATTGTGGATCTTGATATTTGGTTCAACGAGGATATTATTGCAATCTTAAAGATCAGAAAATCATGTACGCTACATCAAGTGAGGATGGATTTACAAAATGAAGACATTGAACTACCATGCTCCTTTGTATTCCAACTTGACAAGAAACGAGTAAGTTTTCACATCATATTATATCTACTTAGATGTATATCAAGATCTCACTTTCTAACTAACAAACATTTGTAATTTATTTTTTGCAGATATCGAAAAGGAGAGAAAATAAAATACACTGCAATGACATTCAAGAAAAGATATCTTTACTATCAATATAAAATACATGTACAAATTTTGTAGCAGATGTCTATCTGCCATCTCTATGAGATATACAAGGGCTGAAGGGCAAATTTCTATATATGAAGGCCTACAAGGCGATATGGCAAAGCTATTTCTTTTTTGGAGAACTATCCTTTCTAGGAGTCCTTTTGCCTTTCTTTGATGTCTTGGGTATAGAAGGTGTTGAAGCTGTGGATTTGCCTTCCGTGGTTATAGGCACCGCATCTCCTTCATGGTGCAAATCCCCACCAATCTCTGTTGTTGGTTGTATACAATTGACCATCATATACTTCAAGAGCTTTGCTCTGATGTACCAAATATGCTCAGATGTATAGCAATCCTTCGAAAACTGTCACACATTTATAGAAAAAAGAGTTTTAGTTCATTATTGTTCTTACAATAGACTATATTTTTATCATCAATAGACTATTTGCAATTAATATGTATCTTAAAGTTTAGCATCTTTCATATTACCTTTACATGTTTATCATCATTAAGATAAACAAAGTTAACCATTCTTCTAGCATTTGCAATCACCCTCCAGCCACAAGAATGGCTATCATCCTGATGGGGACACTGCAACCACCAACACAAAGTAAAACTATAAAGAGGACGAATGGTAGTTCATAGAATAAACTCATGTTTCAATTATTTTAATGAATAACTTACTGCAACTTGTCTATATTGCATTGTTGCAAGCAAATCAGATGGCATAGGGGGTCTTTTCTCTAGCTCTTCAATTAATCTTTTGGCACCTCTGTATATAAAATATGTTGAAATTTAGAGTACTTACAAAAAAAAGAATTGAAATATCAAGGAGCCCTTGGATAATATAACTTACAATTTAGCATTTCCATGGCTTCCTTTCATAGAGTTGATTAAAAAGCATTGCTTATCCACAAGGTCTATTGCAATCAAGCTCCAATGAGAACTAAAAGCAATCATATCTCAACAAATTAGTAGGATAAAATCTCAAAAACTCTAATAGAATATTAAATCACTTACTTTTCATTATATGGAATTATAAGCAGCTCCAAAGTATCGAAGTCAATCAAATTGAGCCAGTGCTCAATAAAACTTGCATCAAGCTCATTCCTCATCAAGAATGAGATAGATGGATCAAAAACCTCAATTTTTTGTTGTATATCCAAAGGAAACTCATGCATTATACACCTAGAAAAGGCATAGAAATAGTGAGTATAAACAAGAAAAATCTTATTGCTAAAAAAATATCAAAAAGTATAAGTAATTATGGATGGACATACCTTAGGCCAGCAAGAATAAGACTGTCATTTACTTCTCTTCTTTTATCCTTAAGAATCTGAACACATGCAGCATCAAAGGAGATAACCTCAGTTCTTTTGCCTAAGTCACCAGGTAAGAAACAAAACACACTGAATCCTTTTGGATTAGTTGCTTCAAGAAGGGTGGCTAGCTCATTTTCAAAGGACTCTAGTTGCTCTATTTCCCTTTCTTCAACCCTTTGCCTCCTATACTCTCTCCATTTATCTGCTTGTTCCTCTTTAGCCTTCTCCTCTTTTTCATGTTGCCTTGTATCCTTCTCATGGGTGACATCCTCAACCCTGACACCAGTATCATCTTTCTTTCTTCTAGCTGGGGGCACATTAAGGATATTAAATGTCTTCATATCAGTGAGGGGAATTGGCTCAAGGACCTTTGAAAATCTATATCTTAGCCTCCTAAGAATTACCATGTCCTTGTCCATGAGTGTGAGCCTATGAGCATGAGCAGCACAAATGTAGGCATCTTGGAAAAACTCAATTAGAAAATCCTCTGTGGCTTCTTGTATACAATTAAGAGCTGTTCTTGTCCATCTGAAACTATCCAAACTATATCTGTCACAAATTTCCCTGACAAGCCTCTGAAAAGACAACTTTGGAATTGCATTGTCAAGAGCATTTACTACCTTCCTAATCTCCCTTAGACACCTGACATTTTGAGAAAACCTTCTCCTTGGCTTTGACTTTCTAGAGAGCTTCTGAGGCTTTGAAGACTGATGAATCTTTGATGCCAAATCCCTAGGATCAATCTTCTCTTTTCTTGCTGTTGCCTTAGTCCTAGCCATCTGCCAAAAAAACATATGTTACTTCTTCTCCAGCATGTAAAGCAAAACGCGAGTCCCAGACAAGAGTTATCTATGCTGCATGGCGTTTTCTCGTATCAGCTGAATTTTTCTCGAGTTGTCTAGTGAAATGCGAGTGTCAAGCAAGGCGCCTCCTTGCAGCTGCTTCTTTTTGCGTTTCACCGGACTTGTTGTCCATTGTGTCCAGTGAAACGCGAATTTAAGCCAGGAAACCTGCTTGAAGTACCTTATTTTCGCATTTCACCGGACAGCTCATGAATAGCATAAAAATTGACAAAACCAAGAAAAAAGAGCTTTGATCCAAGGAAAGCTTTTAAGATTACTTAAAATATCCATAGAATTAGGGAGGAAAGAAACATGCACCGAGAGCATGGAATGCTCAGATAAGTAATTATTTACAGCAGCATGGATTTCAGATAGCTCATGTAGATCACAGTAAGATTTTCTTAAATATCCACAATATTAAGGAATGCTTTCACTGTGGAAAAAATTCTTTTGTAGTGGTCATGAGCTAATAATAACATAAAGGATTAAGGAAAAATATCAAAACAATGCATTGAATGGAGCTTGTTATTGAAAAGCAAGATGCAGAAACCATACCTTCTTTTTAGCTTGTTCTTCACAATCTCAGCCTAAAGATGACAATATGCTTGAAGGTTTGCTTTGTTGGGGAAGCAGTGAAATGCTTGGAGATTGGAAGGAAATGCTTGGAGACTGGAAGGAACACCAAAAACAAAGATGGAGTAGCGATGAAATGCGATGAAAGCTGAAGGCGGTGAATTTGCATGGACTCAACGTTCTTCGCAAAGTGTTAATAACACACGTGTGACGTACTCTCGCTTATCGGAATTTTTTATTTACTTGGAAAAGGGTTATTTAACACACGTGTAACGTATTTTTGGAAAAAGAGAATGCGCACGTCTTCTGAGGAGTTTATTACGCTGTGTTAAGTCAGACACGTGTACACGTATTTTTCCATTATTACACAAACTTTTTCGTTGGAACTATCACCACATGCTTAACGGTCGATATAAAAGCATTTCAAACCCATTTCTCCGACATTGTCTTCTTCTCTGCCAAAATTTCGTCTCGACTTCCCTTCAAGGTCCTTGCATCCTGTGTGGAGAGCAGTTCAACAATCTTTGATAGGTAACAATTTTTTTTATTACAAGCATTTTAACAAAATAAATTTGATTAATATAGAAAGAATGTTTTATAACACTTAAACAATTAAAGATGTTATGTGCTTTCTATCTTTCAAAAGCAGCATAGCTTTTCTAAAAATGATTATATCATCAATTTGTGTGTTTCCATAGAATTTATTTATTGTTCATGTTTCTTTTCTTCATTTACAATTTTTGACAAGTAAAACGCGAGACAATGTCTCTGTTGATGATATTTTGCTTAGTATCGCCTTTCACCGGCCACATTTTAGAATAATTTTTGTCTTCAAGCTAGTGTTCGATGAAATGCGATTCCTTCACAGGCATTTGCCTTACACACTTGAATTTTCGCGTTTCACCGGTCAACTAAAAAAATTCTCCTGTTTTGATTTTTTTGTCTTGGAAAATCAATGTTGGGGCCTCTTTCCATGATATCATCTTGTTTTATTGGATATTGGTTCTTTTGTGCTTTTTTTTTTCAGGGATAAATATTTTTCTGGTCAAAATGACAAAGAGGAAGCTATCTCTGGAAGGAATGGATGAGGAGGAGATAATTGAGACATCTGATGATAGGCTCTTTGATTTTTTACACATCACTGGAAATTCTTCCAAGTTTTGCTATATCAGGGAAATTTTCAATGTTCCTTTTGATTTGAAGGAGTTATTGGAGGATCTTGATGATAAACTTAAGGAGTACATATGTTTTTATGATAGACATGTGCAAGGTTTGGAAGTCAATGGATTTGTTCATTATAGTGATGTCATGGGAGCCACCAATACATCCAGGTCAACTTTGCTCGGCAGGTTCAACCTCATTGATGAGGAATTCAGAAAGAAAGAAACATGTTGCCCTTTCCACAGGTACCAACACCAATGCCTTCTAATCCACAAGGACGTTGGATTTATTGTGTATCTTCAGTACATGGAAAATTATTCTCCAGATATAGACCAACAGAGAAAGCTAGAGGATATTGCAAGTATGGATAAGGAGGTCGAAGAGGAGGAGATGTTCCAAAAAGATGTTGAGAATCAACTTGTCCAAGGTTTTGATGTAGGTTTATTCAAGAGTGACAATATCACAATGGTGTAAGAAAAGGAGATTGAGCCAAGTGCACAGGTTGATGAAGAAGGTCCTCTTGCCTGTGTTCCAACATTTCCCACTTATCTTATCAACAAGAAGAGATATGTGTTACTAAATGATATTCAACATCTTTTTGATCTTAGAGAAGATTATTGCTTAGCAATCCTTGCAGGTTGGGGCAAAAATGGCATGAATTTTATAGGTTATGAACAAGAACCACTAGCAAGTCTTGATGTTGAGGGAGAGAACTTCCAAGAAAGCTCTATAGCCTTACATACATGTATTAATCAGATCATAGAATACGAAAAGGGGGGGCTACCTACAGAAGAAGAGTTCTTGCAGGTCCAGAAGAAACTTCATATTGATGATGTAGGGTATGAAGAGAGATTGAAGTCTCCATCAGATGAGAAGCCCAAGAGTTCAATAAATCTTTATGATGATAGTCTTCTTGAAGAAGATGAGCACCCTAAGGTATGAAATATAATTCGAAGTTACCCATTGAGTTTATGTTAGACTTTATTATGCATTATAGATAAATATCTTATATCTTGTACTGTTGTGGTTTGTTCTATAGATTGAGATTGAAGATCTGGACAACTTTCTTGGAAGGGCCAAGGGCTCTAGGCCAATGAAGCTTGGAAAAAATCAAAGCCTTGGCCATTATATTGGAAACTTAAACAATCAAACAATTGTAATATATCATAGTAGATTGTCAAGCTCTCCAAGTCTACCAATGATGGCTTTGAGAGCTATCTCAAAGGTTATTGGATCTCAAGTTTTCAGCAGAGGTTTGGACAATATCATTTTGGTGGAGAAGGAAGAAGCCATAAGAGTTTTTGGCTTTATGCCTGGATACAGTGGATCTAGAGCTGGATATTTTGGAGTTCTTGGCTCCTATTTGCTCTCTTATGTAGGAGATAGTAAGAATTTGAAGCTTCTTCCAGGCTATCAGAAACAAGAGTTTTTGAAATACAGATGTCTTATTGAGTGGGATGAAACAAAAGATTCCTCTAGAGGCCCTGTCGAGCTACCTGAAACCAAGGACTCCACTGAAGGCCCTGTTGAGGTGCCTGAAACTAAGGACTCTTCTGCAACACAATCAGACTAGAAGATGCCAAAGATTAAGGGTTTCTTGAAACCCATCTTTTCCCAACTCTTTGTTTGGTTTGTAACCATTCTGTAAATCTTTGCTTTGCGCAAGAATTTAAATATCTATCTTTTCTTCTTTGGGTAACAATTTGTATAGTCCTTGCTAAAGATGATGTATTGCTTGATGTGGTTGTATCTTTAAGCTTGAATTTATGCCAAATTTGTCGATAGAACCATTGAAAGACCTCTAATAAACTATTGGCTTTGTATCTTCCACCTCCATGTCTTGTATGTCTGAAATATTTTGTTCTTGCTTGATAATGTGATTTTTCCATACCTTGGGTTGACCAGATAGATAGAGATCCATATTGTTAAATAAAGTATGGAGCATGGTTGTATAGAATATGCTGCATAGTCAACAAATAAGGAAAGTTATTAAAAAACATTATATGAGTTCGACAATGAAGAAACAAACATATACAAACTTCTTACCATATAGTGAGTAAAGTGTTGATCACCCCAAGCTTCTGTCATCGCCTTTTTGAAAAGGTTCAATTGGTTTTTAAAGTCTTTGAGATCATCGTCATTCCATTCAGTCTTATCACAATAAAAAAACACTTTGTCTAGTGTTTCCCAAACTTTAGCTTTTCTATTTCGAGCTTGTCCATTATCAGTGTGATCCAAGACTGGTTTAAACTGTGGATCCTTATTGTGCCTAGAGGGAGCTCTATTCCAATTGCTTGAGTTTAACTCTACAGCTGGTGACATGCAGTATAAGCAAGGAGATCTCGAGTTAGCTCCCTTTGATACATTATACATACATTTGAGTGTCTTTAGGTCACCAGCTATGTGCCACTCAATCCTGTAGTTCCCTAATCCTTCAACAAATAGCTCTTCTCCTGCTTGTTGCCTTTGAATAACATTAGGTATTGATGTTTGATGAAAAACCCAATATAGTATATCAAAATTCTCAGTATCTACCTCAAAAGCTCCTAGCCACCAGATGTTATATTCAGATTGAACACTAAATGATGTTGAGTGATTGCAATGACTTGACGAAAGTGCTCTATTCATCAAGGTGATAGAGATTCTCTCCAATTTTTTACATTTCAGAATCTCACTTTCATCAAGTTTAATCACAAATCTAGCCACTCCCTGTGCCTCAGCTACTGACAAGTCATAAAATTTGATCATTAAGCATTGTAGGGTGGGCAAGTCAAGGAAAATATTGTTAAATTCATTGAATGTAACCTCCTTTTTCTTGCCCTTGAAGCTAGCCTTGATATGAAAAGGCTCACCTAGAATCTCCATCACTTTGTTATTAACTCTCTGTCTGATAGTCCTAACCACAAATGGTTTCGGAAGTATGCAATTGTGTACCTGTCCTTGCTTCATATTTGATTGTAAAAGTTGGAAAAGTTGCATATAAGCATCTCGACTGATACCAATACTATCCAGTGTCTTCTGTACTAACTCAGAATCCAAAGAATGATCCTTCACAAATGACTCCAAGCATTGTTTCTTTGCCTTTTTAAATTTCTTCTTCTCCAAAATATCCTTTGAAACCACTGAAGGAAGAAGATGATAATAAAACTGAGCTGCTTTTAAAGAATCTCTTTCACTTGCATTTGGTTGTAGAAGAGATCTAAGCAAAATTAACATCACAAATCAATGCAAGTAGTTTAAATAAAGCCATATTTAAGATTTTTCAAGTGAAAAAAAATATACCTTGCTGCTTGGATTCTTTTACCACAGCCTCCTCCTCCTCGTTTGAGATTCTCAATATTTTTAAGAGCTCTTTGTCGATTTCGAAGGCCTAATAAAGTTTGCTTTTGTTGATACGCTTTTCCAATGAATAAATTTTTTGTTGACAATCCTCTAGCTTCTGCAACAACTCTATATTGTGTTTCATCAAAAGATGATTCTCTAGTCCAAGGATATCCTTTTCTGCAACAAGATTAAGTGTATAACCTAAAAATCCATTGTAGCCATCACCAATAAACCTCATTAATGATGAGCTATTATAGAAAGGAGGAGTGCTATTTCTGCTAGGATCCTTGGGATATAGCTTTCCATCTAACCAAAGATCAATATTCTTCTTTCCTTCAAACCTCAGTATATGTTTCATAGACTCTGTAACCGTGATAGATTTTGTTCTCTTTCTTATCGGTTCATACTCACTGTCCAACTCAATATGAAGATGATAGAGAGGACTTTTATGAGAGCTACAGAGATCATTAGATGATTGATCCATAGCTGAGTTACAGAGATCATTGGGTGATTGATCCATAGCTAAGGATATGATTAGAAGCAAGAACGAAAACAAAGAAGAGACTAATAAGGAGGAGAAAAAAAGAAGAGAGAAACGATGGAGAAACGATGGAGGGAGGCAATCGAGTATCCACCAAAATTCAAATTGAATATTACTTTTCACTTTAATGAGGAGAGGTAAGATCTTCATTATGACAACCTTGCCAACTTTATGGCGACCTAGATTTCTAGGTTTGATGTGACCACGAGAATATCACGACAATGACATTAACGAATTTTGATATTTTAACTTACCAAAATATAAACCTTTTAAAAATTCTATAAAATGATTTTATTTGGTAAATTGTTTTCTCTCTCTAGGATCTCTTACAGGGCATTTTCAAGACCTCAAAACTCCCCTAATGGCAACTAGGATCTCTTACTTGATTGACATGAGCCACCTAGCTTACCTTGAGACCAACCTTAAGTGAATATGTCGGATGGTGGAGCTTAAGTTGGTTAAAATATTTATCTTTGAAGAAGCCAAAACGACTTCCCTTTTACACTTTAGAGGTGATCATGACTGCCTGAACTGCTGCATCTATGAGCAAGCAATTCAAGTACAATCTACTGCAATGTTGGGAAGATATTAGCAAAAAGACTACATTAGAGATAGACTTCTAGATTTTCCAACTTAATATTGGGTTTTTATGTTTTCACTGAACCATCCACCTTCCTTTAGCATGATAGATTTTAGCAAGTTCCACTATATATACTTATTGTATCTCAGTATGATATGAATAAACACTCTTTGAGTCCACGTTGTACTCCGATTTGAATAATAAAAGTAACCTTATCTATTAGCAAATTATCTCTTATGTTTCAATTGAAGTATCAAAAGAGAACTTTTGTTATGTCAAGTTGATATGAATAATTATTCAAGTTGTGTAAGATGCTAAAATTATGATGAGGCCATTTTAGGGGCCCAATATCCTAAATCCCCCCTACTAGACACATGAGAGAGAGAAGGAGGGAGGGAGAGGGAGGGAGGGAGAGAATACCTCAAAGGCTCAGAATGAAGCCCCAACAAGGCATGTAGGTTTTTTTAATAGATTTGGGTCTGCCGATATTTTGACCATGCTTGCAATGGACACCCCCCGCCCCAATGCCCCCGTTGAGCCCACCATGAAAATAAAAATTCATTGCAAGGTTTTTCCTAGTTATCACGCACCGTGACTTGTTCCTTAGTGAAAAAGATTTAGGGTGAATATTTGAACATGTTAATTGCTCATGTTCTTTATTAAATTTTGAGTAATTATAAAAATATATGATCACTACTCAAGTCCAAGCCATACTCTCCCTTTTGTCCTTACTATTCTTCTTTGTGTTGAAATTCAAGCATGCAAAGCCTCTAAATTCCTTGTTTGTGGAGAATGTAGCTTGAAATGGTCCTCTTGATCCAACACCATGGATACCAACTCTTCCCATACAATACTATGAACCCTTCCAAAAGTAATTAAAGAATAATAAAAGTCACATAGGTAGTTGTGCAAGTAAAGTGACAGACATATATTCAAAGGAGATCATATTCCCCACATTGAGGATCTCTTGTTGTAGTTTTTTTTAGCTTGCCTATGATTGGGCATGATAGCCTATATTCTCATAGGATCCATCCTAGTAACTATGTTTGAGACAATGTTCTAAGTAATTAGCCTCTTTTGTGAAAAAACTCACATTGGATTTCTTGGAAAATAAAGATTTATTATCATCAAGACGTATGACCACAAACTTTACTATGAAAGGCCTTTTGAGCTAAGAATTATAATGTCTAGCTATGATGACTCTCATATATGAAACTCAATTGGGATGCATATGATACTTAAATAATGCAACAATGCAAGTGAAAACTAATTCATTAACATCAAGGTACATTGTCCCAAGTGTGTATATATGGATGCTTTGATCCATCTCACTAACTAATCATTGTATTGAGCAACAAAAGTAGTCAATGAAATGCATTGGATACTTTTGCCTTCAATAAGAAATTCTTTTTACACATATATAAAGAATCTTAGGGTCTTTGATTTATGATTCCAATTTTAGTCAAGATTCAAATGTCTTGTAACCAATGAAATGGAGATGGAGGGACAAGTGGAAAAGTGTGGTTCAACCACCATCAAGTGTATAACTGGAGAGGCATTTGCAAATGATTTCTCAAGAACCTCATGCACCACATGCAACAAAATTTGAGGCCACCTTGGATCCAATATAGCCAAAGAAGGAGAGTGATGCCTTTGTTTAGCAAAAAGACCCTAGTCTTAACACCCGTTTACGTTATTTTCCACTAAACGAAGAGGTCAATGTGCCACTATATAAAAGATCAAGATGTAACATTTAACATGGTCTCTTTTGCATGTGAATAGAAAAATTCATATGATGTCTCTATTCTTTGATGCAAAGGTCTCACGAAGGTAGGACATACTTGATCCATTCCTACCCCAATGATCATGTGCTTTTCAAGAATGAGCTTATAGAGATTGATAAGTGTCCAATATGCAACACATATCAATATTCCAAGGATCTCAAAGGCAAGACAATAGCCAAAAATTTGCTTAGGCACTCCTTTTTTGTACCATGCATCCAAACAACACATGCTCAATTGCAAAATTGTCAATGTAACTAAGTTGTTGTTCTAGAGTTGCCCCTAATATTGTGTGTGATGTATTCTTGTTGACAACAAGATGTGGAAGTATGTTGAGGATGTGTGGCTACAATATTCAAGATTTTATTGCTACAAGGTCAAAAATATGGGTGTTTACCTTCAACCTCTACAAATAAACTTTTAGATTTTATTGTCAAGGGTTCTAGTGCAAGATATGAGCAAGTGCATTAGCAAGAGGTTGCACAATTCAACAAGACATTGTTATGGATGATGCATGACTTTGCTAGCTACAAACAGTACTCAAGCATTGAATTATGTGGTCTATGATCAATTGTTTTCCGTGAGATTTTTTTTCTTGGGAGATGCCTTTTTGGACCAATGTTAAGTGTATTGAAAGTCTAAATCCTCAAAGAAGACAATATATCAAGGCCATTTGACTCTCTTCAAAGGATATGCTATTACATATAGCCTCACCAAAGCATGGTGTGGGGTGCATACAAGGATGGTTGGAAAATCCATCATGTTTTGATAAGTAGGACTAAAACCAAGTCAACAAAGAGTTGTGGTACCTAGCAATAGGAAGAAGGTGGAGCCTAGCAACAAAGAGGTTAAGGTGTAGCTTAACAAGTGGGAAGAAAGCTTAGAAGAGTGCAAGGGAGCCCAACACTTGGAAGCAAAAAATGGATGCAACACAAGCACATATTAAGGTAGGCTCATTTTTCACATCTTTCGAACAACAAATGGCATCTTTTTCTATCATTACTTTATTCATATGATTGTGTGCTTCCCACGAGGCACATGGATTAGTGGCCCTTAACAAGCTCTTTACATGTGACCATTTCGCTTCTACCTCCATCAACACAATCCATTTCGTCTCATACATCTTTAGGTTGTGTGAGGCACATGCTACTTCTTTTACTTAAGACCCTTGGTCCATTTTTCCCTGTACATACATCATTAGTATGGAAGGGTAGACCTAAAGCATGGTATACTCGCATTATAGTACAAATTCATTTCCAATATCTTCCCAATGTCCACATTGTTATGTGCCATGGTAACACCTAAGTGTGACCCTAATATCAACATCAAAATGATATGAAGGGTCATACCAAGTTGAATATAAGCAAATTTGTTCCTTGTGCCAATTTCGAGGACTATTTTGATGCTGAGAATTGCCAAACTAACATAGTTGCAAGACCAATATCATTAGTTTAACCACATTGAACTCCCCTCCATTAATAGTCACTCAAAAAATGGAGAAACCAGCACATGAAAAGAAACCGAAACCGATTGCAATGGGTGAAATCAAAACAAAGCTACCAACAAAAACAAAGAACTTCAAATCCAAAGAAAATCTCAAAGTACTAGCTTATGATGACCCTTCCAAGTTTGGGACTTCTCATGCCGTGTTAAGAAATCCAAAGATATGAAGGCCTAGATAAATATACATCTAACCTACAATCTCTAGACATGCTTGAGAAACAAGTAGCCCACCTCATTAGAAGTGTATAGAAGAGCCAATAAGATATTTGACTTATCATGATGTTGGGTGTTGCGAAACTCTCTTTTTGAAAATGATGAAATTCTTGAAAAACAATTTTCACCGGTGCAAAATGTTCTGTTCGGCCTTGGTTTTGCTTCACGTGCTACATCTAGAAATGCTGAACGTCCAAGTATCTCGTCATATATTTCCACACCCAACAGTGGAGCACAAAAGCAACTAGCATTTGCAGATGATAATGAATAAGCCAGAGAACATGTGGGGCATTTTCTGTATGTGTCTGGCAAGGAAAGGAACATGGAAATCAGACACGAGGATTGTTGCTTGATCTATAATACCCCAAGGATATTCTGTCGCCATAACTCCAAGTGAACCTCGTAAGTACATAAATAAACACAGTTGACCTACGTGCATGTATGTATGTCATTTTTCTGCAGCCGCCAGGAACTGCACACATCATCTTTGGTACCAATGTCATCACATCTTATCATCAATTGTCACACTGATTTTCTTACACTGCAGCATCGTATTAGGCCAAACACCAACCCATAGACGAGCATTCTTTCAGGATGTGGTAATGATGACTCCAAAAATCAACTTCATTATCACAACCAGAGCAGTCGCAAACTCAGCCAACTGGAAAACGGCCTATAATGCAGGAATTGTACTAGAAGCCAATCCAACTTACAGCTTGTTTGCATCATATGCTATTAATGATGCCCATGAGGTTAATATAAGATACAACAAATGATCTGAGTTCACAGGTTACTGGTTTGACTCGATTAGTAGTAACTGACAGCAATCTCGACTAGTTATTGCTCAACAACAACGAGGCTTGCTTGCTACTTTCCACAATTCACTCTCGAGAGGATAAAGATTGAAAAAATCAAAGTAAAAGAATCAGCTGGCATCAAGTCCGATTGAGAAAACTTTGAACTACATAAACAGGAGTCGTACTCATGCTTTCCAGCATACACGGAAAACATGCTTCGTGCAGTGGCTCACAGATTCAGGATTACGCATCAGATGCAGGTCTGGAATAAGAAAGCGAAGCCTTCACTAACCGCTTCATACCTTGTCATCAATTCCCCCATTTTCTTGACTACCGACCTGACCTCTCTGAGACTTTTCATTGAGTGAGATATAGGCACGCCGTTCCTTCCCTCCTGGCTTGGATGATGCATTGCCATACCAGATCATTCCTACAACAGCTAGTAGCATGCCCAGCACTACCTGCAAATTTAGCCCCTCCCTACCAAACAGAAAAAAGCCCAAGATTAAGACGAGAACTGTCTTCATGTGACCTAGCACCTGAAAAGAAACGGCTGTGAAGCGCCCAATGCAGATGAACTGACTGAGATTTGTCCCCACTGCAATAACGCAGGAAAGAACTATAAAAAACTGCAAATCAACCAGTACACACAAGTTAGTTATGGCTTTACGTTTGCATATTTGAGGAATTGATAAAAACCAATAATGATACGCTTACCACTGAAGGAATACTGTAGTCAAACTGGTTAACTTTCTTTTCTGTGAGCCAAAAGTCAATCAAGGGACCAGCAAGAAGCAATGATCCAGCTTGCGCTGGTGCTGTATGACCAAGAAGGTCGAAGGAGCCAAGAGAGTATCGTTTTTGTAAATAGTGAACGTACTGCAAACATATCATGGAACTGTTTATAAAGTGCAAAAAGATAGCAATAAATCTTATCGCAATGAAAATACGTTTGCTGAATTTTGTCAGTTCACCGATATCGTTACGCTTGTCTATGCCAATCAATTTTAATTTTTCAAAATGAGAGTTAGTCAAGGCTAAAATCAAGTACAATGAGCCATGAAGTTGATATAGCTCTATGTTGGTGCACGTAGCCAAATTCTGATGGGATCCCAGTTAACAAAGCAAGGCATCCAGATACCATCAAACACGGATCTCAGTTAACAAAGCAAGATATCTGAACTACCATCAAATATGCAGAGCTCCTGAGAATGTCTCAAAGACTGTCTCTTATGGATAATGGACAATATCAGCTCTTGGACATATCTTTTGGATTAACAGATGTTCCCACTACTTCCAGTTGATCATAAATTATCTATTTCGTCCATATCTCACAAATGTGGATAGTTGTTTTCCTCGACAATATGCTTATTTATAGTAAGTCAGTGGAGCAACATGCCAACCACCTGTGTATGATCTTATGTCTCTTAAGGGAGACGCTTGTTTGCAAAGCTATCCAAATGTGATTTTTTTTGCATGGAGCTTTTGTATCTCGAACACTTCATCTCGGCTTATGGCATTCAAATTGATCCCAAAAATATTCTAGTGCTCAATCTCTTTTTTGGGTGTTACTAGTTTCTTTCAGAAGTTCATGGAGGACTATGCTCACATTGCTAAACCATTAACACGTTGCTTAAGGCTATCCGAAGCAAGGAGAAGCACAAAAGTTTGTTGATTGTTTGTTAATAGTTATGAATTGTAATGTGACCTAAAAATTCTTCAAATTTTGCCATTGTTTGCATGTATATATTGTACAATTTCATCATTGGACATGTAGGTAATCGATAAGTAAGATTATTTCTTTGAATATTTCATGTATATGGATTCTATGAACCATATAGGTAAGAAACGTTTTTCAAAGTTTCCTAAAAATTAATAGTATAGGAAACTTGTTTGAAACTTGTGAGTCGTTTCCTACCTTGCTGTTTTCAAAACTTCTGGCTACATAGTGCAGGCTTACCTATGTTTTCTTTCTCCTTGTCCTCATCTATTATTGAGGAGCATCTCATGGAGCAGTAGACTATTTATAAGGCTAGAGACCTACCATTGACCAACTACTAACATCTATGTTTTTTACTGGCTGCACTCACCAACATTTCAAGCTGAACTGTTTTCAACTATTGCTCCTACCTTTCCTTCAGCCTGCATTTTAGCAACGTATCAAAAGTAATCAAAGGTTTTGGGTGCTTTTTGCCACAACTCTACACTTCGCGTTCTGTACCAGCTTCAAAGAGGGTACTCTTGTGTTGATTTTCATACTGGTACTAAACTCACTTCATTATTGTTTCTATTCCCTTTGATACTTGTGTGCTTGTGGTGTTATTGAACTTTGAACTCTTAAACTATGTTGATTCTCTTGAGCACTAGCTGCTCTCTCACACGAAGTGTGTCTCCTTTCTCAATTTTATCTTTAATTCCTTATAGCTCCATGTACTAACTCTTGATTCTCTCAAGCACTTGACTGTGCTCTAATACTAGATGTCTCTCCTTTCTTATTTCTATCTTTAATTCCTTACACATCCTCCATATACTAACTCTCAATGACAAGCTCCATGGCCTTGATTATCCTACTTGGAGTGATGTCATGAAGGCTTTGTTGTTGCAAAAAAAATTCTGGTACGTGCGTCATCTCTAGATCAGCTCCCTGACCTCAATGACCTTCATCACTATTCTCATTGGGACAAGAAGCAATTGTTGATTGGCACACACACAATGCTATAGCAGATGTTTGGCACCTCTCCACTGCGTCTCCAAAGAGGTTCTACTAGTGTGGACCAACCTCCAACTCATGTACAAGGCAACATCCACCATGAGGGTTGTTGACCTTTATGGTTAGCTTCAAACCATTGTTGGCCATCTCAAGAGCTACCTATTGATGCCCTTTCTCCTCTACTTTGGGCTTTCTAGCTAAACTTAATTGTCACTTAGGATTGTTCGAGCAATTAGTACACCTAGCACACGTAGGGCTAGGGTTTCTTCGGGTCACTTATGGCGATTGGTCCTAATTTTTTCTATTTAAAGACATTTTGTGCATTTTAGCACATTCATTATGGACCTTATCACTATACTTTTATTCATTTAGTTGAGTGTATTTGTTCATCATTATGATTGAATATTTGAGCTCTCTCTCTCTCTCTCTCTCTCTCTCTCTCTCTCTCTCTCTCTACACTTGGCTAACAGTGGCATTAGAGCCATCCAATGCTTGCAACCACTCACCCTCACAACCATTGCCATTGAGCTCTATACTCTTAACTAAATGGTATCCAAGACATTGCCTTTGAGGTGGCTCTCTCTTTCAAACTTGGCAAAAGCCATACAATATTCACTACATCACTCTCACCTCTCAAAAATCATGCTACTTTAACTTGACCATTGTGTGCCATAATCGACTTGCAACAATTCCAATGCAACCAACTATACTAGATTCTACAACACCTTGACTTCAACCAATTAAGCCTCCTTCCAAGATTAGCACTAGCTTAAACCAATGGCCACCTCAACCAAAAATAACCACCCTGCTTAGTTGCCACTGCCCCTCCCATTGCCGCCATCTCAGCTCCATAAGTTGGCAGCTTCTATTCAGCTAAAAATTCATTATATAGTGATTAACTCTTTAAAACAGCCCCAAAACATGTAACTTACCAAAAGTGTCATTAAATGAGACATGGTTCTAGAGAGTTTCTATGTCCCACACGAAAAACCATAATTTGGGAGGATCCTTCTACATCTATAAATAGACAAGCTGCCCAATGGCACCAACCATTCAGCCCCATCCTTGTCTTGCAAGTTTCAGCCATCAACTCTCTTCCACTAGCTATCTAGCCCCCATGGTCTATATAGTTACCATCATCTTTAGCGCGTCGTTTCTGTGTTTTCAGCGCTATTCTTCATCAGCCTCTACTCCAAATAGTGGTTGGTACACTCGCAATTCATCTCTGATGGACAACACACATGATACCTCCTTCAACTCATCCCACAAGTGACATCAACTCTTGGACAGCTCTACCCTTGAGCATTTTGTACGTTCTCTCATTCATTTACAACATTGATTCATTCACTTCAAAGTTTTCTTTCTCCTCTATTTGTGTTCTTGCGTTTTGCGTATTGCGTTCAGGGTTTGTATTTAGTGCGCTATTGTCCAAGTTATTGTGTTTTAGCCGTGTTCGTACATTCTATGTTCTCTGTTCAAACCCTAGCATATCTTCATATGGCTTAGGAGCATGGTAACCATGAAACGTGTTTCGCTGGCAGTGAAACACAAAACAGCTAAAACAGCCAAAATGTTTCACTAAACGCAAAATGCCCAGAGTGAAACGGCTGATTGAAACAAGATTTTTAATGAAAAACAATTGTTTTTGTATGCTTTTTTGAGAGTTTTTAAATACTCTACATAAATGATAGACATCATTTATTGACATGAAAGGATTTGCATGGTATAAATATGTAAGTTACGTCTCATTATTTATAAAGAAAACTATATCACATATACTGTTCAACCGTTTCACTAGGGACTTGCCCAAAGGTGAAACTTTTTGGGGTGAAACACAACGTTTCAAGGGTGAAATGTTTTGCGGTTGCCTTGCAAGTTAGGAGATGGCTCCAATGCTAACCAAGTGTCATAGACATGCATGAAACTCAACCTCGGGAGATTTAGATAAGTGTCGTCTGTGTATCTCGCATAAAACCAATCTCTCCACGATAACCACAAGACATTCCTTAAAAGAACATCGGCTCTGATACCATATGAAGATATGCTAGGATTTGCATAGAGAAAACACAGAATGTACAAACACGGCTGAAACACAATAACGCAAGCAATAACACGCAAAAACACAAATAGAGAAGAAAGTGAACTCTAAAGTAAATAAATCAATGCTATAAATGAGAGAGAGAATGTACAGACTCAAGGACAAAGCTGTCCAACAGCCAACAGCTCTCACATGAGTAGATTGAGGGAGATGTCAATGTGTGTCATCCATCAGAGACGGATCCCAAGTGCAATCACAAAGTAAAGGTTGATGAAGAAAAGACTAAGAAAGTGCTGAAAACACAAAAACGACCTGCTGTAGATGCAAACGCAAATCAAGCCGATGCTGAAAATGGAAGGACAATAAGCTACAAACCAAAATGCAAGTTTCTGGGATTGAAACTAGTAAACACAGCAATGCAACTACCTAAAGATGATGGCATCTAATCACCCACAACAATGGGAGGTTGGGCGACAACCGTAGACCACATAGCAACAATCACTAAAGACTGGACAACTAATGGAAGAGGGCTGATGGCCAAAACCTGCAAGACAAGGATGGATTGAATGGTAGGCAACTTATCTATTTATAGATGTAGAAGGATCCTCTCAAATTAGGGTTTTGGTTATGGGACATAGAAACTTTCTAGAACCATGCACCATTTAGTGAAACTTTTGGTACTTTACATGTTTTGGGGCTGTTTTAAAGAATTAGGGTTTTGCTTATGGGGCACAAAAACTCTATAGGACCATGCACCATTCAATGAAACTTTTGGTACTTTACATGTTTTGGGACTGTTTTAAAGAGCGAATCAGTTTGTAATGCATTTTTAGCTCAACGTGTGTGTGTGTGTGTGTGTGTGTGTGTGTGTGTGTGTGCACATATATATATATATATATATCTAAGTTCCATCAATTGGGCCACTCAAAAGAAAATATCTATCACCTTTGCAATCTTGATAGGTCCTTGGGTGGTCCATCATGACACCCTTGGTCTAGTGCCTTAGTCTCTTTGGGATGAGACATTTCGGATCAAGGCCAAGCCATCTCTTCACTCTCCTCGATATCCCTTTTTGGGGCCTGAGAACCTAGAGGGGTTGATGAGCTACCAAAACTTGCCTCTAAACTATCATCTTTTTTGGCATTTTTGGCTCATAAAAGCAGCCCCAAAAGGGTATTTTAGCGATTTTGTGCAAAATAGAGACTTCCTCTAGTTCCAACAATTTCAACAAAAGGGACACCATGACTATTGTCACGTGTACATACCACCCTTCATTCCTTGCAGCCAGTTGTTGATCCCTTGCATCCACGGTTGTCACCATCATCATCTATCCTCATCATCACCACCTAGAGGTGCTGCCCTTGCTGCAAGCCATTTACATCAGCGTCTCAGCTGTTGTCAGCCTGTTTGCGGGCACCTTATGCTGCCACCAGCTGCCCCGTGCCATCCACAGCTGCACGTGTTTTCTGCCATTCATCTCAACCTGGTCTGCTGCTGTTTGAAGGTTCTCCTACACTGCTGCAGCTGCCTAGACATCATCCAGAGATCATGTACACTCCAGACCAGCAGGTGACATCATCTCCAGCCTAGATGACCTATTCTACAGCTGGGAGACCTAATTCTAGGGTGCATTTGGATTGGATCAGTGTGTCTAAGGAGCAAAAGGTATTCCCACGAATTGACCAATATGTCATTTCTTTGCAAATTGATTTTAAGGTTTTTTGCTGAGCTGGGAGACCTTGTTGGGGTAAAAGGCCCCTGTGTATAGTGACCGCCCATATTCTTTATTCATATATATATAAAAGTGCAATAAGGCTATCATAACATTGTTGACAGCACCAACATTGTGTATGCTCTTCTCTCTCGCATCTCCTACATCCCTTTCAACCGGTATCAGAGCAGATCCTTCACGAGCGCTTCCCGGCCTTCCCCGGCATCTACACGAGGTATGAGAGCTTGCTTCTCACTCAGTTCTCAGCCATTCTTTGACATGAACAGCAAGGTTTCATGAAGAGGCAGCCATAGCTTCCATTATTGAAGCTTGTTCTCTTCACCTCTTGCTTGGACTTGTCCTAGGCTTGTGTAAGCCTATTGTAGGCCTTCATTGGGCTCTTGCTTATCCCCTACCCACCCTGATTTGGCCCCTCAAGTACAGCAACATGCTCATGTTTTATTTGCGCTTGTTTGCAAAAATGGCTCAAAAATCACTCTTTTTGTCATATCTCGGGCATTCAGAACCCAATTCAAGCAAGTTAAGAGTCTAAGTTGGGGTTTTGGCACGCTCCGAACGCAATGGTGATGTCGGATTTGCCAAATTCTAATCACAGAATATTCTGCAACAGATTTCAGGTCTGATACAACATGTATTTGTATGCCTATGGCTTATGTGATGCTTCTATTGATGTCTATTGATACTGGATCACTTGTGGATGTTATGCCTCTTATGTGAGATGCATTTGGAGCTGATTTAGCTCAGCCATTGACTGTTTTGAACAGTCCCAGATCTGTCCAAAACAAGGCAGCCACCTGTTACTTCAATTTTATGCTTACACGTCTTGGCATTTGATGCCCGATTATGTCCGGTTGGTGCCTATACATACGGGAATGTATGCCTATGGTTTACCTACGGATTTGAGCTTGGATTGAGCATTGATTTGCTCAGTTTACAGAGGTTATATGCTGCTGGAAACTTCAGGACTGAAGCTATTTATGCTACAGTTGGGTTATGCCTATTGGTCACACGGGGTGCTCCCGACTACTCGGTATGATGTCATGATGTATTTAGACAATGCCACATGTCTTGTTTATGCTCGCCAATGCTTTTGAGATGAGATTAGAGCTTGATTTGGGTTTGACTATCACTTCTTTGCAGCTGGCATTTCATCTATGACATGGTTTATGCCTAGGCTACCCAGTACGGGTTATGTCTTGGTGAATGCTTTATGCTTTGGCTGTGGATGGCAGTTGTTTGAACTCATCTCGACATTCATTTGAGTATTCCCTTGAGCAGTTGGACATTGACTTGGCTTTTTCTGTTACGACTTGGCTTTTCCGTTACGACCTTGGATGCTATATGGGATTTGATGCTCTGATTATGGATCTAGGCTATTACTTGGATATACTTACAAGTATTGAGCAATGAACTGCTCCCTTGTTTTGGCAGTTGCCCACTGAGCTGTGATTGCTTGTTTGCATTTGATATGCAGGATATTTACTGATCAATGGACTTGGATAGTGCTTGGGATTTACAGTTATGGCCATCCTGCTTCTCTGTTGTATGGTATCTATGCTATTTGGGCTGCTATTGCCCGTGTATGTCAAGGAGCAGTTGATCTCTATGGCCACCCGTGTATGCACATGGTCTGCTGTTATGTATTTTACAGAGCCTCTTACCTGGATGCTTTTACACAGATATTTGAGCTTTTATAGGAGCTTGATTCTTGCAGGTTTATTTGCCACCTGCGGTTCTTGGCTGGACATGTATGTCAGTACATGATATGAGACACTGCAAAGTTATGTATGCTCCTATGATTCGGGGATACTTATGCATTTATGGCTCCGAGGCATGCTTATGTTTTTATGGCTACGAGCTACAGTGGTTGGATATGTCATGCTTTTGTCTGCTAGGCTTATCCGTGTGGAAGCTTTTGCATCCGTGGTTGATGCCTTTGTGTTCTCCCCTTTTGGTTTGGATGAGTCCCCTTTGCAGTATGCTATGACGACTTCCAGCTCTTCTAGTCAAGCAGACAGTCCTCTTGATAAGCCTGTTCTCTCTGATGAGAGTTCCCCTAATTCTTTGAGCTCCTTGGATGTATTGGACAGCGCTACTCATGCTATTACAGAGCAATTGTCCTCTTCTACAGGTCTTACAAGTTCTGTTTGCTTTCATTGTGGAAAGACAGGGCATGTGAAGCGTAAATGCTTCAAGTGGATTAGAGAGCAAAAAAGATTGCGCCGCACTAGACATGAGAGCAAAGTCAGTGATACAATAGGTGAGACCACTGTTGATAGTGGTATGGTGCATGTAGTTACCCATGATGATACAGCTGAGCCTAGAATCCTGGCATCGTGTTACCCTGCAAATTACTTGATCAGTGATACGGCCTATACCTTTGATTGGCTTTTAGATAGTGTGGCACCTTGTTATGTCACTCTGCATAGAGCTTGGTTCTCTTCTTACAGGGAGGTTGACGGATGTATTTCTTTGGGCCTTGAGTAGGATTGTCATGTTATTGGTACAGAGGATATACATTTGGCTTTGCCAAATGGATCTTCTCTTATGCTCTGTGATGTCTTGCATATATCTACGCTCGGTAAGAGTCTGATCTCTCTCAGTCAGTTGCATGGTGCAAGATATTGTGTCTCTCTTGGAAATACTGTCACCAAGTGGTGATACTTTTTACAAATGCTTTTCTTATTTACTTATATAAACATTTGATTTTTCTTTTATTTTGTTGTTGTTGCTTTTTACCCCCAAAGTTCTCTTGGAATAAGCAAGATCTTTGCATGGCCAGAAGAGACAGCCATTGGGACATTGGACTAATGGTTAGTCTAAGCCTTAGGACCAGTTTCATATTGAATGGGCACTGAAAAATAGAATGCCAGTGGTTTGGGACTGTGTGCTTAGCCACTAGAGATGGTGCACGACAATAAGCCTGGCGAAGATAGAAGATGCACATGTGAGAATGCTCACCGAATAAAAGTCACTATAACTAAGCCACATTACACTTTTGATATGGTCGCAATGATAAAAGTTGCACAGAAAAACTTGAGAAATGCAAGGATCACCATCCTTAAAATTTAGGGAGTTCGCGTCATTGTCTTCATTTTTACACGAGGATTAATTCTCTAGTCTATGCCGAGGTCAAATTCTGCACCGATCATGGAGAATTTTAGACCAGAAGGTTTAAACGAGAAAATTGTTACATGTATGCCATGTGGCATAAATTCCCAAAAGAGAGAGAGAGAGAGAGAGAGAGAGAGAGCATTTTTAAAAAAAACATAATAGGCATAAGAGGCTGTAACTGGCATGTTCACTGGGAAGGGCGGTGGTGTACAACCAAAATAAATAAATGCTTTCACCCAATTTAACAGTCGCCCACTTTACCTGAACTTAAAGACACAGAATCAAGAAGACATACAGGAAGCTAGAATGCTCCTGTTGCAACACATACACCCTGTTGGCTCCTAAGTTAGGCGCCCCTTGCAGTATTTCTTTATTTTTAAAAAGAGAAAGTACAATGGGCTGTCTTTCACCTATTCTGGGTGAAATTTGACAGCATAATAGTACAATTACTAACCCAAATCAAGTTGACCAAGAGGGGAAACTCTGCCCAAGTCTGAAACTTCCGGTTGGAGTGCAGATTTGACCATTTCAGTCTGCTGTAATTACTGGTTCAGACCTGTTCTGAAACCTGTTTACAACTCATACTGTTCCCTGTACTGTTCAGCCCACTGTAATTACTGGTTCAGACCTGTTCTAACACCTGTTCTCAGCTCATATTGTTCCATGCACTGTCCTGCATCATCTGGGCTAAGTGCCCCTTGATTCTGACATTAATTGGGCTCTGAATTAACCTCTGAACAGTCCAAAAACAGTACTGATTCAATGCTGTTTCAGACACTTACTTGGTGAGGTTACCACCCTCCCCTGTCTCTGCTAAGACAGCATACAACTGCTCCTGTTCCTGACAAAAAGAGGCTCTTGCCTCATGCAAAAACAGCATACTCCACACAGCTGTACCTGAATCAGAAGAAAGGCCCTTGATTCTGCAGCATAACCATACTGTCAAGGAGGGAAAGAGAGAGAGTAGGAAGCAAACTCAAGCCTCTGTGCATCATAGACAAGGTAGACCAGCTCTCAAGAGCCCTCCATCTGCAGCAATCCATCTCCCTTTCACAAAATGAGCCCCCCATGCATTGAAACTCGTTTTTGTGCTGCCCTCTCTCTCTCTTTTGGGAATTTATGCCCAAATTGTGACACATGGCATACATGTAACAATTTTCCTATTTAAACCTTTCGGTCTAAAATTCTCCATCCTCGGTTCTAAATTTGACCTCGGCACAAACCAGAAGATTAATCCTTGTACAAAAACGAAGATAATGACGCGAACAGATTTTGGGGTCCAAAAATAGTAACTCCCTAAATTTTAGGAGTTGCTTTCATTGCATCCCCACTAGTCTTCTGACCATCTTTGCAGACTATGGCTACATCCAAATTTGTAATGTAGCTAAACTGAAAGTGAATTTCCACTGATGACCCCACATGGACTAATCTCTTAAAGATTTGTCCATCTTCACTTTGGACTAGTCTCTTCCAAGCTAGTTCTTCAACACACTTGTCCATATACACTTTCACAAGTCTCTTCCACGCTTGTCAATCTACAGTGCCATCAGTCTCTTCCAGACTTATACTGGACCTTAACTGTCCAGTCTTTTGACTCACTAGACATTCCTGTCCGTTTCACATACTGGCCATGCAACTCAGGCGTTTAGATTTCAAGAGGGATCCTTCCAAAAAGAAAAACCAAATAAAATATGTAATAAAGAAATCAACAAAAATGTAATAGTTGTCACAGTCTTGTGATATACCTCCCTCTCGAAATCGCAAATGTCCTTGTTTGCATGAATGTCATACATGCTTCCAGCTAACCCAGTGAACTTACACTTGGCAGCACATGTACAACACATACATGCTATCAGTCAACATTGTGAACTGAACACACTGTTAACACATGTATGTTCTAACTGTGAAACATGGCAGACTATTATCATGTGACTCCACATCACTGTTTCCAGATATAGTGGCCGGTACACCACAATGATATCCCCATAGTGGCAGATTCTCATTTGATGACTCCACATCACCCTAACTAGAGATCTAGTGGCCGGTACATCAAAATGATATCCCCACTGAGTCAATTCACAGAATACATGCCCGATCGAGTAACCATTGTTACAACATGTATTGAATCCAATAGAAGTAAAAACTGTATTCTTGCAAGCAATACTTACTTCTTTAGCACTGAGAAAACCATATGGACACAATAAGTGTTAACCTGTACAAAATCTGTTTTTGTACATAATTTCTTTCTTAAGCAATTGTCACTTTGACAATCTATTTCAGCTTAGAGATACAAGGGGTCAAGGTAGGTTGCAAGCGAAATGCTTCAAGGTAAAGTTTCAACACATTAGGTGACTCTGCAAGTTCACCTTCGTCCATCCACTTAGCATCTATAGCTGGATAGTTTTTGAACTTAACCAAATATCTTCTAGCAACCTTGCCTTTCACTTTCCTTTCTTTGTGTGCCAGTACCTGTTCTGGAACAAGAATTTCATCAAGTTCCTCAACTTCGGGCTGTTCCTCAACTGGCATATCTTCTGGCACATCACCCACATAAGGTCTAAGAAGACTTACATGGAAAGCATTATGAATCTTCCAATTGTCAGGCGATTTCAGCCTATAGCTGACATCACTAATCTTCTCTGTTACTTGAAAAGGCCCATAGTATCGCATACTAAGCTTAGTAAAAAGACTTTCCTTGCCTTTTCGCTTCTTTAAGCGTGCCTTTTCAAACCGCAACAGTGCCCAATCACCAAGTGAAAATATCAATTCACGACGGTGATGATCAGCAGCTTTCTTTTGCTTTGCCCGAGTCCTTTCAAGGGCATGCTTAACTTTCTGATACATTTCACCCATACTCTGCACATACTAATCTGTCTGAAAGACCTTATCCTTTGTATGCAAAATGGGAGCAACCTTTTTACCACCTTCAACAATTTCAAAAGGGGCTTTGCCTGTTGATGAATGCACAGTATTATTGTATGCATACTCAACCAAATGCCAGAATGATCACTCGACTAGAATTCATCTTTTCTTTAAGAAGATTAAAAGCTGAAATCTCTTTCTATGTCCACTGGAAAGGGATTCCTTTCTTCTGTAAAGCATGTAAAGATGAAGCAATCTCTGCAAAATTGCGAATGAACCTCCTGTAATAAGAACACAAACCCAAGAAGCTTCTAACATCATGGACAGTCTTCAGATCTGGCCATGTTCTAATTGCTTCAACCTTAGCAGGATCCATTCGGACACCATCCTTTGACACTATGTGCCCCAGGAACTGGATTTCTTCCAAAAAGAACTCACTCTTCTTGCCATTGATAAGCAACATGTTACTGCAAAGCTCATCAAAGACTGCTTTCAAGTGTTCTCTATGCTCCTGTTCATTCTTTGAAAAGACAATCATGTCATCAAAGAATGTACCAACAAACTGCCTGTATGGACGAAAAATCATGTCCATCATTCGATTAAATGTAGCAGGAGCATTATAAGTCCAAATGGCATTACCAAGAACTCATAGAGACCAAACGTGGTCCTAAATGCAGTCTTATGCACATCCTCTTGCTTAATCCTAATCTGGTGGTATCCACTCTTCAAATCTATCCTGCTGAAAATTGACGCTCCTTCCAAACGGTCAAGGATGTCATCAATTCTTGGAATGGGGAACCTGTTCTTGATGGTACTCTTGTTCAACACTCGGTAATCTATGCACATGCGCCAAGAGTCGCCCTTCTTCTGCACTAGGAGCACTGGTGAGCAAAAGGGTGATGAACTTGGCTGAATCAGCCCTTTTTCCAACAGCTCATTCACCTGGCTCAATATCTCTTTCTGTTGGGCTACACTAACCCTATACAGAGATCTATTTGGTGGGCTACTGCCTGGCACCAAATCTACTGCATGATCCTCAGACCTCTCTGATGGCAACTGTGATGGTAATGAGTCAGAAAAACAATCACTGAACTGAGACAAGAAAGCAGACCTGTCTCTATGTAACATAGATAAATTTGACTCATCATTATCCTTGACATCACGTGCAAAAATCAAGTACGCAGAAAGATGATTCTTTATTACAGATGTAATGGCAGAAGCTGATACAACAGGTACAGACTCTCCTTTAAGCTTCACATCAAGCACATGAGTCTTTCCCCTATGTTTCAAAGTCAGTGTCTTGTTAAAGGCATCCATCACACCATGCTTTCTGAACATCCATGGCATTCCCAATAAGACATCACAGCCTCCAAGTGGCATGATATAAAATTCTTTTGCATCAACATAAGACTGTATATGAAGACGCAGCTTTCCAAGAATGGGTGTCACAGACTTTGAGTGACCAGGACATGCCAACCCTGCCTCTGCTGTGTAGCCCATCTCATCTGCTCTAATGCCCAAAGTAGAAGCCAACTCTGGTGAGATAAAGTTTGCCTTAGCTCCAAGATCAAAGAAAATAAGTACATGTTGATCCCTAAGTTTACCCCAAGCTCTGCAAAGCTTATTAGCATCCAAGTGTGGCTTGTCTCCCAGCATATCTGGCACTAAACCTGCTGAAGGTTTGGGCTTCTTTCCTTTCCTGTCCTCTTTATCATCATCAGCTGATCTCTTATTCTTGTCCGGACAATTAGACGCAATATGACCAGTCTGCCCACAGATAAAGCATTTCCTCTCAGCCATTAAAGCCTCTCTCTTCAAGAGACTTGCGCACAAAAGGTTTCTTCTGATCCTTTGGCTGCTGTCCAAAGAACTTGGCTGGCTTCTTCTTGAACTACCAAGATTTACATGTACTTTGAGAAATCTGAGAAACCTATTTACCAAATGGCTTCTTTGCTGAAAATTTTTCAGATTTGTCCTGTTAAATGCTGCCCCCAAAACCACTTGACTGTCCCAACAATAATGCATTTCTTGTGGTAGCATTCTCAATTAACTGAGTCAAAGTGGTGACCTTTGTCTTTGTACAATAATTCCGGAGTTCCTTGGGCAGCCCACAGCAATATTTCTCTATCTGCTCGGTCAATGGCACAACCCTGTAAGAAGTGACTGGAAGCAAAGCCTCCCAAAACTTCTTGTTATAGTCTTCCAGATCCTTGCATTTAGATGCATCGTAAGTCCAAGTGGCAGGAGCCTGTCCTTGCATCACAGTGTACTCCACCACTACTAGCATTGTCCTTAAGAAAAGTGGCAGCTTTCCGAACCTTAGAAGGCTCTGTAAAGTTCCCTTCTGCAAATGCTGCATCAATCTGCTGTAAGAAAGAGAGTGCATTGGTCCTATCTTCAAATCCTCGAAAGATGTCAAACTGTACGGCTGCACCACCTTCCTTGTATGGCTTTGGCTTCTCATGAGCCATCAAAGGGTCCGTAGGATATGCCTGTAACATAGGAGCACTAACAGATGGCATGGAAGTTGCCGGACCACTGACTACAGGGCTTGTAGACACAATACTTGCTTGCTGATTTTGATAACCAGCCATACCAAAAGTGCCCTGTGGCATGCCGAAACTGCCCTGAACTCCCTGAAATCCAGGCTGCATGCCTATATTACCATACATGGGGTTGGCATATAACCCTGTGTACCCCCAAACATTGTTCCTGGTACATAAATCTGGTTTCCAGGCGCATAACCAGCCATACTCTGAAATACAGATCCACCTCCAAAGTACCCAGGATGTACAGAGGTCGGTGGGAAAACCTGTGGTAAAGCCTGAAAATTGTTTCCCTGTCCATTTAAACCAACGTTTGGCTACTGTAAAGTGGCAAGCTGAATTGGCAATGCCTGTGTAACTAGCGTTTCCGCCACCTGTTCATGGACAGTCGGAACCAATCTTGGAGTCTCCGTTGACTCCGCAAGCTGCCTTGGTGTTTCCACTGAATCTGCAGCATGCTTACCCTTATCCTGGACCTCTACTGGATACGAAATCTTTGTAGGTTGCCCAACTTGCTGTAAAGGAAGGGAAGGCTGCAAAAATGCCAAAAACCTTGGATTCTGCATCACTTGAGTAAACATACTCACGGCGGCAACTAACAGAGTCTTGAAAATGTCTTCATCCATAGAAGAAGCCATAAGAACTTGTGGCTCAACCATAACAGGAGGAGTAACAAACTGTGGAGGTCTAGAAGACTCTCCCACCTCATGAACAACAAGAATCTCCTGTGATGCAGACACTTCCTCTCTGGTGTCTTCCTTTCTATCAGCCATAATGCACAATTCTGTATCTTACACCCAAACAAAACCTGGCTCACTCTTTAGGGAAAAAGTGATTCGATCCTGGCAATGGAACCATGTAACCGGCCTGTTCACTGGGAAGGGCAGTAGTGTACAACCAAAATAAATAAATGCTTTCACCCAATTTAACAGTCGCCCACCTTACCTGAACTTAAAGACACAGAATCAAGAAGACATACAGGAAGCTAGAATGCTCCTGTTGCAACACATACACCCTGTTGGCCCCTAAGTTAGGCGCCCCTTGCGGTATTTCTTTATTTTTAAAAAGAGAAAGTACAATGGGCTGTCTTTCACCTATTCTGGGTGAAATTTGACAACATAACAATACAATTACTGACCCAAATCAAGTTGACCAAGAGGGGAAACTCTGCCCAAGTCTAAAACTTCTGGTTGGAGTGCAGATTTGACCATTTCAGTCTGCTATAATTACTGCTTCAGACCTGTTCTGAAACCTATTTACAACTCATACTGTTCCCTGTACTGTTCAGCCCACTGTAATTACTGGTTCAGACCTGTTCTGACACCTGTTCTCAGCTCATATTGTTCCCTGCACTGTCCTGCATCATCTGGGCCAAGTGCCCCTTGATTCTGACATCAATTGGGCTCTGAATTAACCTCTAAACAGTCCAAAAACAGTACTGATTCAGTGCTGTTTCAAACACTTACTTGGTGAGGTTACCACCCTCACCTGTCCCTGCTGGGACAGCATACAATTGCTCCTGTTCCTGACGAAAAGAGGCTCTTGCCTCATGCAAAAACAACATACTCCACAAAGCTGCACCTGAATCAGAAGAAAGTCCCTTGATTCTGCAGCATAACCATACTGTCAAGGAGGAAAAGAGAAAGAGTAGGAAGCAAACTCAAGCCTCTGTGCATCATAGACAAGGTAGACCGGCTCTCAAGAGCCCTCCATCTGCAGCAATCCATCTCCCTTTCACAAAATGAGCCCCCCATGCATTGAAACTCGTTTTTATGCTGCCCTCTCTCTCTCTTTTGGGAATTTATGCCCAAATTGTGACACATGGCATACATGTAACAATTTTCTTGTTTAAACCTTTCGGTCTAAAATTCTCCATCCTCGGTTCAAAATTTGACCTCGGCACAGACCAGAAGATTAATCCTTGTACAAAAACGAAGATAATGACGCGAACAGATTTTGGGGTCCAAAAATAGTAACTCCCTAAATTTTAGGAGTTGCTTCCATTGCATCCCCACTAGCCTTCTGACCATCTTTGCAGACTATGGCTATATCCAAATCTGTAATGTAGCTCAACTGAAAGTGAATTTCCACTGATGACCCCACATGGACTAATCTCTTGAAGATTTGTCCATCTTCACTTTGGACTAGTCTCTTTCAGGCTAGTTCTTCAACACACTTGTCCATATACACTTTCATAAGTCTCTTCCACGCTTGTCAATCTACAGTGCCATCAGTCTCTTCCAGACTTATGCTCGACCTTAACTGTCCAATCTTGACTCACTAGACATTCCTGTCCGTTTCACATACTGGCCATGCAACTCAGGCGTTTAGATTTCAAGAGGGATCCTTCCAAAAAGAAAAACCAAATAAAATATGTAATAAAGAAATCGACAAAAATGTAATAGTTGTCACAGTCTTGTGACAGAGACAGATGGGAGAATGAAGTTTGGAGGAGTTGAGGGCAGATTGTTGCAAGAAAACCAGCCATGGAGAGTACTTGTACATCTCTGACTCAAGCACGGAGGTAGAGCTTGCTCCCTCTAATCACCTCTCTCTCTATTCTCAGAAGAAATGCTTTGCATAATGGATTGATTCCATCGAAGGTACAATTCTATGTTTACTCTGCGCATGCTGAATAAGAACAGTGAACTTTGCACATACTGAATCGTAAGAACAGTGAACTCTGCTCATGCTGAATAAGAACAATGAACTCTATTCGTGCTGAATAAGAACAGTGAACTCTACACATACTGAATCGAAAGAACAGTGAACTCTGCTCATGCTAAATAAAAACACTGAACTCTGCACATGCTGAACAGTAAGAATAGTGTGCTGGACAGTAAAAACAGTGAATTCTGCACATGCTAGATAGTAAGAAAAGTGAATTCTGCACATGTTGGACAGTAAGGGATGTTGATCTGGACATGTTGTATCGTTCCTATGCAGCTGGAATTTACTTAGAAGAGATGAAAACCAACTATTCACAAGTTATGTATTTTGGAACATTACCATTTTTGTAATTTTCTATCTTTTAATTGACAAAGAAATACCGAGAGGGGCGCCGGTCTTCGGGGCCAATCTGGTGTTGAGCAAGGGAGAGAGGTCTCTATTTATGTGTGTGTATGTAAAGTCTAGGTGTTAATTGAAGGAACTACCGCTTTATGTGAGTCATAGACCGGTTGCATGGTTCCATCCTCGGGTTTTGAATTCTTTTCTGTAAGAATTTAAGCTCGGACAGTTTTGGGTGGAAAGGCCATACACACAAGTTTTACGGAGATTACACGACTAGAGAGATTGCAGACATAAATAAAGGCAAAGGAAAACCCCCCCTAGAAGAAGAGAGTTCTTCTTCTGCTCATAGACACCGAAGAGAGAGTATTGGTGCACAAGTGTCAACACCTTCTGAAACCGAGATTGAACCACATGATGAGGAGCAAGAACAAGAGAATTTGTTTATGGCACAACTCCTCAGTATGGTTAGCTCTTTCCAACAGCTGGTAAAGAATCCTCGGATGCAAAAAATTTTGAAGTCACATAATGAGGATTCTCAGGCTAAGTCATCACATCATACCATGGAGCGCTCAAAAAGACAAACCTCTAATGTACGTGAGCATGTGGAAAAGACACCAAACATGGAGACAGGTCCAGTGCAACAAGAAGCACAAGCACAGGATCAGGGAGTGAATGGTCAAGGCAGTTATGCACAAGTGGCACAGCAGACTATTTCTCCTCAGTTTGCTACTTATCCTGGTTACTTTGGTGGTGGGTCAGTTTTTCAAGAAATGGCTGGATTACCCACGGGTTATCAAGGATACTTGCCTAGAGGGCCACCAAGAATAATGTCTATTGAGGCAATGAACCCACTTTATGCTAATATTGGTCTACAGCCCGATTATCAGACTCTACAGAGTCCTTATTTGATGACTAGAGTACAAAATGCTGCCACTAGTTTTTCTCTGCCTAGTGGGCATATGGCAGCTAAGACAGGTGAAATGAATGCTGATAATGCATCTAAGGGACTCCCCTTTTTACAGCCACCTGTCTATGACAACCTCACACCAAAAAGTGCAAAGCCTAAAGACTATAAAGAGAGTGGGCAAGCAATAAAGTTTGAAACCTTCAATGGTATGCAAGATAAGCTGAAAGCTTTGACATTTATACAACAGTTTGATGCAGCTTACACATGAGGGAATTTTACTGAGACTTCTAAGGTGCGAAAGGCTGCAACTTTTTTGAAAGGTAATGCTTTGCAGTGGTGGAACATATTGTTGATGCAAGGATATGCACCTACCACTTGGGTTCATTTCAAACAGTTGTTTGCAGCCTCATGGTTAACTAACACGTTTGAAGTAGATGTCATGACTGCATGGCAAAAATTGAACGTGGCAAATTGTACGGATTTAGAAGAGTACAATAAGAAATTTTGGGAAGCACTTTTGCCTGTGAGTTCTTACAGGACAGTGCCCCTGTCAGAACAAATTGAAAAGTACTGTTGCGGTTTGCCCGAAGCTATTAGGGATTATTGTACCAAGACTAGGGTTACAAATATGATATAGTTAATTGAAAATGCTAGTGTGGCAAATGCATTGTTGAAAGGAAAAGCTGACAGCTTTAAAGGCACTGAAAAGAAGGATTCTCAGTTTAAGAAGCAGTTTCCAGAAAGGACCAATTTTACAAAGAAGTCTTTTTGGAAGAAAAGATTTCAGCAGCAACCTTAGACTTCTTTTAAACAAGGTAAAGGACAAAAGAGGCCACTTTTTGGCAAAACATTTGAAGAAAGAAATGCTTTAATGATGGCTGGAAAATGCTTTATTTGTGAACAGAAAGGCCATATTGCTTCTAAGTGCCCACAGTAATTTTCTAAAGATACGGAGGATGAAGATGCGCCAAGTAAAAAGAAGCCCAGCATTGGCTTAGTGCCTGATATGGTGGGAGATCAATCAATTGATGATGCTACAGAATTGTGTAGAGCTTGGGGAAAGATCAAAGATTCCAATGTGGCTTATTTTCTTTGATCCTGGAGCTCATGTAAACTTTATCTCACCAGCATTGGTAGCTAAATTGGGTATACGTCCCGAGGAAATGGGACCAGTTGGACAGGCTGATTTGGCATGCCTAGGACATACTGAACTTGTCACCCCCATTCTTGGCAAACTTCGTATGCATATTTAGAGCTATGTGGACACAGAGGAGTTCCATATTATGCCTCTAGAGGGTTGTGATGTTCTGTTGGGTATCCCATAGTGCCACAGGAAGCATGCTATCTTGGATACTTACAATAGAACGATTACTCTTGTACATAGGAGTAAGACTCATGTGTTAGATGTGAAGCTTAAAGGAGAGTCTATCCCAGTTGTTTCTGCTTCGGCAATTACTTCTGTAATGAAAAATCATATTTCTGCATACTTCGTTTTTGCAAAGCAAGTTAATGAAGTTGACAATAATGTGTCTATACTAGATGAAAGTAGAAGGGCTTTCTTGGATAAATTCAGTGATTGTCTCTCAGATTCGTTACCAGGAGAGTTATCCCCTAAGAGACTTGAAGATCATACCATAGATCTTATTCCAAGGACTAGTCCGCCCAATAGGCCACCGTACAGGGTCAGTGCACCGCAACAGAAAGAGATTATGACACAAGTTAATGAGCTTTTAGAGAAAGGACTAATTCAGCCCAATAGTTCTCCGTTTTGTTCACTTGTGTTGCTAGTTCAGAAAAAGGACAGCTCTTGGCGAATGTGTATTGACTACAGAGCCTTGAATAAGAACACGATCAAGAATAGGTTTCCGATTCTAAGGATAGATGACATTCCTGATCAATTACAAGGAGCAGGAATGTTTAGCAGGATAGATTTAAAAAGTGGATACCATCAGATCAAAATCAGACTAGAGGATATCCATAAGACTGCTTTTAGAACGACATTTGGTCTCTATGAATTTTTAGTCATGCCATTTGGATTGACCAATGCTCCTGCTACGTTTAACAAGATGATGGATAGAATTTTCCGCCCTTATCGAAGTTTCGTTGGCACATTCTTTGATGATATGATTATCTTTTCAAATAATGAAGAGGAGCATAGAAAACACCTAGTTGCAATCTTTAATGAGCTTAAGCGTAACAGATTGCTCATTAATGGTAAGAAGAGTGAATTCTTTTTGGAAGAGATTCACTTCCTTGGGCACATAGTTTCTAAATATGGTGTGAAGATGGATCCTGCAAAGATAGAAGCAATTGTCTCTTGGCCAGACTTGAAAACTGTTCATGATGTCTGTTGTTTTCTTGGCCTATGCTCTTACTACAAAAGATTTGTAAGACACTTTGCAGAGATTGCTTCTCCTTTACATACGCTGAAAAGAAGGATGTCAAATGGGAATGGACTGACAAAGAGAAATCAGCATTTAGATGTTTGAAGGGGAACATGACTACAGATCCAGTACTTATTTTGTCTCTAAGCCATTTGTAGTGCAATGTGATGCATGTGGAAACAGCATTGGTGTTGTATTGATGCAGAATGGCCGAGTTGTGGCATACGAGAGTAGAGTATTTTCTGTCGTTGAAAGGACTTACCAAATTTATGAGAAAGAATTATTGGTTGTGATCCATCCACTATCATTAAACACTTAGATACTTTCTCACACAGGCTAAATTGTCAGAGAAACACATGCGTTGGACAAATTACCTATCTATGTTTCATTTTCAAATAGTGCATTTGGAAGGCAAGAAGAATGTAGTTGCAGATGCTTTATCTCGCAAACCACAGGTGTCAGCTGTTTCAATTCCTTATCACCACGAATTGGATGATATGAAAGAGCAGTATGCTGATGATGAAGATTTCTCTGAAATCTATGAACAGTTGATCAATGGCCAACATCATGATCATTATGTGTTCAAAGAAGGCTTTATCATGATGCATGGAAGACTATGCGTTACAAAACAACAAGGCCAAAAGTTTTATTAGAAAGTCATGCTCCACCGTATGCAGGACATCGTGGTATTGATGCTACAGTCAAAGCGGTAGAGACTTTCTCCTATTGGCCAGCATGAGGGAGTACCTCTTATAGCTCCCTCACCCACAGTGTTGGCGTCGTGTTATAGCGCGTTGATAGCTTCACCCACCCACCGTGACATGGTCCCTTGTTGTGCCTCTCCGGCGATCTTGTAAATACTTTTCACCTATGAATATGACGTGATGCCCCCAAGATGGGCCCTTGTGCAAATCGCGTGTCGTGTTATGCTCCGTGTCGAGTTCCGTGACATGTTGGGATGCCCCGTGACATGTTGAGGGGTCAAGATGACAGAGTTGGGGGAAGGGTCTAGAGCTACTCCAAGACCTAGACGGGGTCCAAAAGGGGTCCCGCGCAGGTCTCTAAGGGCCGGACCATCACAGCCAGCCTTGAGATCTAATATTGATGCATATGTCAGATCTTGCCTTGTATGTCAAAAGGCCAAATTTGATAGACAAAAGGCACCAGGGTTATTGCAACCACTGCCTATTCCAGAAAGGCCATGGGAAAGTGTTGCCATGGATTTCATTTTTTATCTTCCAAGAACTTCTTCAGGGAATGATGAAATCTCCACTATCATTTGCAAATTCAGCAAACATGCACATTTCATTCCTGTAAAAAAAAAAGGTTAAGTCAGAACACATGGTAAAGATATTTATATAAAATATCTTCAAGTACCATGGAATGCCACGGTCAATTGTCAGTGATAGAGATCCAAGAATGACTAGCTTGTTTTGGAAAGCATTGTTTGAAAACATGGGCACTACGCTGAAATTTTCATCTTCTTTCCATCCACAAACTGACTGTTTTAGATTTACTGAAGTGTTATGTTTCAGATCATAAGACTTCTTGGGAACACTACTTGCCATTGGTTGAGTATGCATACAATAATACAGTGCACTCATCTACTGGCAAAGCACCTTTTGAGATTGTGAAAGGTGGAAAGAAATTGCCTCCCATTTTGCAGACAAAAGATAACATCTTTGAAGCAAATCGTTATGTAAAAGATTGGGAAGAAGCATATAAAAATGTCAAGTATATCCTAGAAAAGTCACAAGCTAAACAGAAAAGAGCTCCTGATAGTCATAGTCGAGAGCTCTTGTTCAAAAAGGATGATTGGGCCTTATTGCGTTTTGAAAAGGCACGTTTGAGAAAACAGAAGGGCAATGAACGTTTGTTTCCAAAGTTAAGTATGCGTTATTATGGCCCTTTTCAAATCTCAAAGAAGATCAATGACATAGCATATAGGCTGAAATTGCCAGAGAATTGGAAAATTCATAATGCATTCCATGTGAGCCTATTGAGGCCTTTTATTGGTGAACTGCCAGAAGATTTGGTTCAAGAGAAACAACCTAAGTAGAGAAATTAGATCAGATTCTAGTTCCTGAGCAGATCCTGGCACATAAGGATAGGAAAGTGAAAGATAGAGTTATAAGAAGATTTTTGGTAAAGTTCAAGAACTATTCACCAATGGATGCCAAATGGATGGAAGAGGCTGAATTGGCAGATTCGCCTCAGTTATTGAAACTTTACCGAGAAGCTTTCTTACTGGAATCCATAGTGACTTAGAATGCTTTTTGAAGCAACGTACATTCTCTATTGTATAGTTGAATATTGTATCTCATTGAATAATGCATAATGTATGGCTTACATTTAGCATTAACATATGTATCATTGAATGAAATCTCTATGCTTTGAAGTTGTATTTGTTACACTTCAATTGAATGAATATGCATGTTGTGACACTAAAAGTTCACACATACGTGCTATCGCCTTGTGTTGCATCCGAAAACATGTATATTAGAAAGGCTCCTAATAATCATAGCTGGATACAGGATGTAATCCTAAATCTATGTGAGACTTGAACTTGCGATGACACAAATGGTAGTGGGGAAACTCCTACCATCGCCCCATGTCGTCTGTTAACAAGTGATACATGAGATGGCACTAATAACATGGAGAATCTTGTTATCGCCATGTCATCTGTTAGCATGTGTGTGGCATGCAATCAAGGTCACTTGCTTCTTTCAAGAGGGGCATATGTCACCAGGTGGTGATACTTTTTACAAATGCTTTTCTTATTTACTTATACAAATATTTGATTTTTCTTTTCTTTTGTTACTGTTGCTTTTTACCCCCAGAGCAGCCATTGGGACAAATTGGACCAATGGTTTGTCTGAGCCTTGACCAGTTCCATATTGAGTGGGCACTGAAAAATAGAATGCCAGTGGTTTGGGATTGTGTGCTTAGCCACTAGAGATGGTGCAGAACAATGAGCCTGGCGAAGATAGAAGATGCACATGTGAGAATGCTCACGGAATAAAAGTCACTGTAATTGAGCCACATTACACTTTTGATGTGGTCGCAATGATAAAAGTTGCACAGAACAACTTGAGAAATGCAGGGGTCACCATCCCTAAAATTTAGGGAGTTACTATTTTTGGACCCCAAAATCTGTTCGCGTCATTGTCTTCGTTTTTACATGAGGATTAATTCTTTAGTTTATGCCAAGGTCAAATTTTGCACCGATCATGGAGAATTTTAGAACGGAAGGTTTAAACGTGAAAATTGTTGCATGTATGCCATGTGGCACAAATTCCCAAAAGAGAGAGAGAGAGCATTAAAAAAAACGTAATAGGCATAAGGGGCAGATGGGAGAATGAAGTTTGGAGGAGCTGAGGGCAGATTGCTACAAGAAAATCAACCGTGGAGAGTACTTCTACGTCTCTAACTCAAGCACGGAGGTAGAGCTTGCTCCCTCTGATCACCTCTCTCTCTATTCTCAGAAGAAATGCTTTGCATGATGGATTGATTCCATCGAATGTACAATTCTGTGTTTACTCTGCTCATGATGAATAAGAACAGTGAACTCTGCACATGCTGAATAAGGACAGTGAACTCAGCACATGTTGAATCGTAGCAACAGTGAACTCTGCTCATGCTGAATAAGAACAGTGAACTCTATTCATGCTCAAAAAAAAACAGTGAACTCTGCACATGCTGAATCGAAAGAACAGTGAACTCTGCTCATGCTGAATAAGAACAATGAACTCCACATGTTGAATCGAAAGAAAGTGAACTTTGCTATGCTGAATAAGAACAGTGAACTCTCCACATGCTGAACAATAAAAACAGTGTGCTGGACAGTCAGAACAGTGAATTCTGCACATGCTAGACAGTAAGAATAGTGAATTCTGCACATGCTGGACAGTAAGGGATGTTGATCTGGACATGCTGTAATGTTTCTATGCAGCTGGGATTTACTTAGAAGAGATGAAAACCAACTGTTCACAAGTTATGTATTTTGGAACATTACCATTTTTGTAATTTTCTATCTTTTAATTTATAAAGGAATACCGAGAGGGGCACCGGTCTTCGGGGCCAATCTGGTATTGAACGAGGGAGAGAGGTCTCTCTTTATGTGTGTGTACGTAAAGTCCAGGTGTTAATTGAAGGAACTACCACTTTATGTGAGTCATGGCCTATGCCTTACCAATCACTTTGTGGAGCCTCGTATTTTGTGACCTTCATGGATCATGCTACCCACCGTGTTTGGGCTTACCCTTTGGTACGGATTGAGGATGCTGTTACTATGCTTGGCAGGTTTATGGATTCTGTTGGTAGCAGGCCTAGATACTTGTAGATGGATTATGAGAGTCATACTATCTCTCCCAGCTTACGGATCTCTTGTCAACAATATGGCATTGATTTCTTATGCCCACAATATTATGGGATTGCTCATGGCATGTGCCTGACTTTACAGGCAAAGGTTGCTTCTATGCTTACTACAGCTAGGTTGTCTTATGGCTTTTGAGCTGAGGCCCTTATGACCGCAGTCTACTTGGTTAATCGGACGTTGTGTTTCCCTTTGGATGCTATTACTCCGCATGAGGCATGGAGTGGCATGAGACCCTCCTATGATCACTTGAGGATGTTTGGCTGCTAGGCATCTATCAGTATGCCACGTGAGCCTATGTCGCGCAAATGCATACTCCTTGGTTATGGAGATGGTGACTTTACGGCTTACAGGTTTTGGGATTTAGATGCCCAGCAGGTTCTACGCAGCCGTCATGCTATCTTTTATGAGACACAGACACCTCTCAGACCTCTTGATGCGCGTTCAGTGCGCTTTATGGCTGATTTTACAATCGTATGTCAGTCTTCTGCTTTGCTAAGGCCGCATACTGTCTTGAGACCCCGTTTGACTTGTGTCCGGGATGCTGGCCCTTTTTTGATGATTGACCTTGGAGAGTCTGTATGCTCTCCGCTCTCTTTCATACACTGCGTTGATGCTATGTGCCACTCTGATGCTTTACAGCCGTGCACTTATGAGTTGTGTTGATTACATCATGGGAAGCAGTCATGGATTGCTCTATTGTCTAGAGCTATGGGATCGCTTATCTCTTGGATGTCATGGACTCAGGGATGCTTGACTCTTCTTGTGAGGAGGTTCCCGCCACTTATTGCACAGCTCGCTTTCCGATTGGGCATTGGGTGAGATGTCATGATTCCTCACTCTGTCTCTTTTCTTTTCTTTTGTTTTTTCACTCCCTGGCCCATTGGCCTTTTAGTGGGAGGTTGTTGGGGTAAAATGCCCTTGGGCCTGCCCATGTACAGTGGCCGTCCATATTCTTTATTCATATATATATGAAAGTGCAATAAGGCTGTCATAACATTGTTGGCAGCACCAACATTGTGTGTGCTCTTCTCTCCCGCATCTCCTGCATCCCTTTCAGACCTAATTCTAGCCTGCATTTGGACCGGATCAGCTGTGTCTCTTATCATCTTATTCAACCTGATCTGCGTTATGCTGCTACAGCGGGTCGTGATCACATTTTACACTCTTCCACATTTTCAGTCATTCTCATCCCTGTTCCTAACTGGCCCTTGGCTGCTACATGACATCAGCGGCAGCATTTACATCAGATTTGGTGGTACTGCTGCACTCAGGATCCATGCAGGGAGTACAACACTCGCCAGCACTCTCCCTCAGCCTGCCCCCATGAGAGCCAATTGTTGTTGGACATCTCAGCTCCTTTGGCATCACATCTCTATCATCTTCTTCACTCATTCATATTCAGCATTCGTTCATTCATCAGATTATACTCTTCTCCCCATTTTGCATTTTTATCTTCCCACTACTGCTGCACAAATAATTACATGGCACTTGTTCAAACAGAATGTATTGTTCAGTCATATTGAGCAGATCAATGCAGCACAAAGATCCTTAATTGATGCCCTTGCTAGGGCATTGTCTATATTGTTCAGAAAATATCTCAGAAAAACCAAATCTGGTATCCAGTCTTGAGAAGCTGACCACCTAAAGCAGACTCACTGTTAATATACTAGACAATCTGCACTGACATTAACTTTTTCCAACCATTGAAAGACTACAACTATGAATATTGATTTGAAGACCACATGTTTGTGTAGGAACACCTATGACCCAAAAACATTAGTTGACCTTGTTCTAGGCATCCGACTTAGTTTCTTCTATTTGAAGCAGACATGATTCATCTCCTGACAAATAGTCACTATGTTACAAGGCATAGGAGAGTCAATTGATGATGTACTTACATATTGTTGTAAAGCTGTGCTCCAAACAGCAATAATGGCTGCAATAAACCCTTTTGTATTTACACTGACATCAGTCACTGTGCAGATGGCCACTCCAAGCAGCACCACAATTATGCTCAGTTTAGTGTCCCTTGAGTACCGAATCTTATCAAAAAGCACCTCCAGAAAGCAAGAGACAGGAATCATGCTGAGTTTGGCTATCTGTCAGGACAAAGGTGTCATGTGCCGAAAAATTGGCCTGCTTAGATTAGTTTGATGCACATCAAAGAAGACAAACACACCTGATAGAAGCCAACAGAATTCCACATAAGGCTGACATTCATTCCAACAATGGAGAAGTTGGCACACAGAGCAAACTTCATAAGCTCAAATGCAGGCAAATTTGTGTGCTGAATGTAACCGAGCCACCGAAGCACAAAAGTCATGAGGGTAGTCATTGCGAAATGCAATCCTGTTAATGTTGTTGCTGCAAGAAGACAAGTGAAAGCATGTCAAAAGAGCTGCAGCACTTGTATGACTGGATCTACGAGTGAATCAGTAAAGATGTTGCAGATCCAACCGAAACTGAAGCCATGGACAGCCATCAGCTGCTTGTTGACCATGATGATCCCCACAGAAGTACTGACATTGAACATCCATGCTGCTACATCTAAGGCAGCCTTCCTGTCAGCTTTACTACTTCCCGCAGCCATGGTCTGAACAGCTTCAGGGCCCGAGGAGATTGCTCACAAAGATCGAAACATGGAATCGAAAAGCCGAGATGCAGGGATCGGGCCTTTAAATACTTTTGACAGAAGGGGTGCAGGTCTCCGGTCTTTCGTAAGCCACAGCTTTACGCAGATAGCAAACAAGGCTCACTCCGAATTATCTTTCGGCAGATATGGGGTTTTAGGGTTCTTGCTGGGCCTCGGTCCTGTCTGTCTCTCGCTCTCTCGTAAACACAAGAGCGTCTTCCACGGATGCGAATGGTGAAGAAGCTCAAAGAAGATTTTAAGTTAAGGCGTCGCTTTTGAAGTTTTGGCTTCTCGTTGCCCTGGCCAAAAGACACAGTTCCTGCCTTTCTGGAACTTTGAACTGATGATCGTATACATACATGCGAGATATCAGGGTGAAAAGATTAATGGCGGAACCTGGAAGAAGAGGAAGAAGTTGTGCTTCTCCTCGTTTTCATGGAGTGTCCCCCTCTCTACACCTAGGTAGTTCTTTTGCTTCTAGTGGGGTGAAAAATGCAAGAGCTGGTACTTTTGCAGACAAGATGGTGTCAAACGCATTTTCTTTTGAGTGGGACCAGCATTACCTTTTAGATGGCTCCATAAGTACCACCCACATGAGGGTAGCAAGAGTTACGAACCGGCCGCCCATAAGTTGATATACTTGTGCAGTAATCTTTGTGCGACTTCACAGACAAACTATACTTTCAATTGATGTTTTCTTCTATGCACCTTCACACAACAAACTTTGCCTTGCTTTTCAAACTTGTCCTCTTTTGGCACAATTGTAAATCCCAAGCACAATCTCTATTTTCACTGTAAACCTAGAACTGTGCCCCATGGGAAACCTTCTCTGTACAATTCAAGTAAAGTATCCAGGCACAAGTCTAAGCAATTATGGACCAAAATCTGGCAAGTGCACGGAGCCAAATAAGAGAGAGAAATAACACCTCAAAGAAGAGATACCCCTATGTTATGAATTAGGTGCTACCTCAATTCCTAACCAACCCAAGTACACGAAGTACCGTCTTCTTTTACGATACAAATGAAGTACCCTTTTTTTTAATAGTACTTGGCACACTCCATGCAGATCATCGTTAACATTGGCAATGTATACATGTCATGGCCCTTCTCTAGTTGTGACTTATTTGCTTGAGGGAGAAATTATGGCTAAAGCCAATAAGAAGTGAGCAATTATATTTTTATTGGCCTCCTCTATGCCACAATGTTTTGTTTGGCCAACATTTTTCCTTATTTTGAGAAATTGTGAAGAAGTTTGTCCAAAAGGAGTGGAAAAAGCATTTTCAAATGGAGAAAGAATTTGAATGAAGAAGGGAACCTTCTCAAATAAAATGGCTAAAATAGAATGAAAGGGTTGGGTTTACCTCAATGTATGTTAACTACTCATTAAGCATACTAGCTCACTTACCCCTTTTTGATGCTCAAAATGAAAAATAGGGCCCTCAATAGAAGAACAAGGACTAAATTGAATGCTTTCCCCAAATCTCCAAGCCTAGGTACCAATGTTGAATCAAGAACCTTGAATGTTGTAATCTTGATAATGACTTCACAATTCTTGATGCAGAGAAGCTTTGGAATCAAAGTTTGAAGCATTTTTGTTAACAGCAAAACAAAAAGGCACTAGAATGGCAGAGCAAATTGGCAAAGATGGACAAAGGTGGAAAAAGTAAATAGAAGTGCAAATGAAGCAAAGGGCGCAAGGCATATAATAATTTTTAGTCAAAGTCGTAGTCATGCAAGTTATTGTAATATTATTTAAAAAGCTGGGCATAGCGCTTATGCAAGTTGTAATATTTTCTATCGAGAAAAAAGGCCCACAACTCGGTAAGGGTGTAGGTACTAGCTTCCATTCACTTTCGTGACAAATCAATGTAATCTAAACATATATGCATAAAATGGGAAAGACCAACCAAGAGCTAAATAGGTGAGATGGGAGCCGAACTTAAGTGGAAGCCCAAACGCAAAAACCTGTATATAAAAATCGAAAAGTGAATAGATATGCTCATTCTTGTGGTGTGCATGAAAGGTCAGAAGGATCGAAGCTTGCATGCGAGCTATGGCGGGAGAGCAAGAGCAAGAAAGAGAGAGACAAGAAATGGGAACTCCAACAGTCACAATGTGTGACCGGGCCTTCCTTTATTCAAACTGTCACTAAAAGAATAAAGAATAAAGTGACGTGACGGGCGCCCGCCACCTGCAGTGTGCAGTGGCGGGTACTGTCAGTGTAGTAATACACAGGGCGGCACGGCGGAGGCGCCTTTACCCCCAACAACCTCCCACTTAAAGGCGAATCTGCCCTAGTGAGAGAGAAAAGAAAAAAAGAAAAGACAGTACAAATGTACATAGGTACAAGGGATGAGGAGAGGCGACATCTCATCCAACGCCCATCAACCTCCTAAGGAAGGCAAAGCGCTCAGTAGTGAGGCTCTTCGTGAGTAGATCTGCAGGATTCTCATCAGTGGAGATCTTGACAAGGTCAACAGACTTGTCCTCCACGACACCACGTATGAAGTGATACCTCACCTCAATGTGTTTCGTCTTCGCATGGAAGACCGGATTCTTAGCCAACTGAATGGCACTCATAGAATCCGAATGCAGTGTAGGTGTAGCATCAATCCCAAGGTCAGCAACTAGACGGCCTAACCATATAGCCTCCTTGCAAGCCTCAGTGGCTGCAACATACTCGGCCTCAGTGGTAGACAAAGCCGTACACTTCTGAACCCTGGACATCCAAGAGACAGCCCCCTCCAGCATAGGTGAATACATAGCCAGAAGTGGACTTCCTACTATCTACATGTCCTGCATAATCGGAGTCAGTGTACCCCACGACCCCTGTATCCTGGCTGCCATAGTAAATACACATATCTGTTGTGCCCTTCAGGTACCTCATGATACCCTTCACGGCATCCCAATGTCTGCTGCCAGGTGTAGCCATATAGCGTGCCACAACACCAACTGCATGCGCAATATCTGGACGAGTGGCTATCATGGCATACATCAAACTGCTCACGGCTGAAGCATAAGGGATCTTGGCCATCTCGGCCCTCTGCTCATCTGTCTGCGGACAATCGGCCTGTGATACCTTCACATAAGAAGGTAATGGACAGCCAATAGGCTTTACGTCCTGCATGCGGAAGCGCTCAAGGACTTTATGAATGTACTCCCGCTGTGAGAGATACAAAAGCCCCTGATGCCTATCGCGCTTAATGCGCATCCCAAGTATATGTGAGGCCTGTCCCAAATCCTTCATCTCAAAGCTCTTCTTCAGCTGAGATTTAAGAGCATCTAGCTCATCATGAGCTTTCCCTGCTATCAGCATATCATCAACATAGAGTACCAAGATAAGCAAACTGCCATCACGGGCTTTCTTCGTGTAAAGACACGGATCCATAGCACTCCTGCTGTAGCCATGTGACTGCATAAAGGCATCAAACTTATGATACCATTCCCTAGGTGCCTGCTTCAAGCCATACAAGCTCTTCTTCAACTTGCACACTAGGTGCTCCCTGCCAGGTTCTGCAAAGCCCTTAGGCTGATCCATATAGATCTCATCATGCAAGTCCCCATGTAGAAAAGCCGTCTTGACATCCATCTGATATAGATCTAAGTCAAGCTGTGCAACCAAAGCCAAGACTAAGCGCAGGGTGGTCATCTTAACCATAGGAGAGAAGACCTCATCAAAGTCCACACCATGTTCCTGCTTAAAACCCTTTGCTACCAATCTAGTCTTGTATGCCGGCTTGGGGTGTCCAGGGGTACTTTTCAGCTTGTACACCCACTTGCATGGCAAAGCCTTCTTGCCCTTAGGCAAGGCAACCAAATCCCAAGTCTCATTCTTATGCAGGGAGTCTATCTCAGACTGCATAGCCCTCTCCCAGGAGTGACTGTCACCCCTGCGCATAGCCTCATCATAAGTGAAAGGCTCTCCTGCATCTGTAACCAAAACATAATGCATAGAGGGCTAAAATCTGTCAGGTGGACGTCTGTCTCTAGCAGACTGTCTCACGGCAGGCTCTGCTGCCTGTCTAACTGCCTGTCCAACACCCTGGCCCTGTGGAGGAACTGCTGCAGGCTGTACTACTGGCTGTGCTGGTGCTCTAGGCTCCTCCTAAAAGATCACTCTGCGGATCTCAACCACCTTCTCAGGCTGCCTGTGCATCTTGTCTTCATGGAAGACGACATCATGGCTGCGTACTATTTTCCGCGCTTGCGGATCCCATAGGCGATAGCCCATCTCTCCTGACTCACCATAGCCAAGGAATATGCATTTAATGCTCTTTGGATCCAATTTACTCCTCTTGTCCTTGGGCACATGGCAGAATGCCTCACATCCAAAGACACGGAGATGCGCATAAGAGGGTGGCTTACCAGCCCAAACTTCCTCTGCAACCTGCAAATCCAATCCACTAGAAGGCGATCGGTTTATGACATGCACTGCCGTACTAACTGCCTCAGCCCAAAAACTCTGGGGTAGGCCTGCATGGCTAAGCATAGAGCGCACACGCTCCTGAATAGTCATGTTCATGCGCTTAGCCAAACCATTCTGGGGTGGGGTGTAAGGGGCGGTCAACTGACGCTTAATACCCATGTCATCACAAAACTGCTCAAAAGCACGTGAGACATATTCTTCCCCATTGTCAGTCCTAAGGCATTTCAGCCTATACCCAGTCTGGTTCTCAACAAGAGCAAGCCAACGCTGAAAGACTGCCAAGACATCGGACTTTTGCTTTATGGGATAAGCCCACACTTTCCTAGAAAAATCATCAATGAAGGTAACAAAGTACTTCGTGCCACCCCTAGACATACACGGCATGGGCCCACAAACATCTGAATGCACCAAAGCCAAGGGCTCACTCATGCATGGCCTACCCGATTTCTTATGCGTAGACCTATTCTGCTTACCATAAAGACAATGATCACACGAGTCAAAACGTGCATAGTCCAAAGGCGGAAGATACTGCAAACCAGATAACATTTTCATTCCCTTCAAAGACATATGCCCCAAACGGGCATGCCAAAGTGATACATGTGGGATAGAACACACTGCCAAAACATGGTCTACAGAAGACCCAGATACAACAAGAGGATAGAGGCTGCCAGCCTTAGTGCCTCTAGCAAGCACAAGTTTGCCTTTGGTAATCTTCTAGGCAGAATCCCCAAAACAGACATGAAACCCTGCATCATCCAACTGTCCTGCAGACATAAGACTGCGCGTAAGCGCATGTACATGACGTACATCCCTGAGCAAAAAGGAACTGCCAGTGGAGAACTGCAACTAAATATCTCCACAGCCCACAATATCAAGAGACCTGTCATCTCCAAGTCTGACTGATCCAGATACAGTACAGTAAGAGTGAAACCACTCATAGTAAGGCGTCACATGGAAGGACGCACCTGAATCCAATAACCAGCACTGTGCATACATACTAGGTGTCTCAGTCAAGTGTGAAGCATCAGAAGAACTAGCTGCAAGTATGAACTCATCACTACCATCGGAATCCTTGGTCTGCATGACATTAATTTCTTCAATCTTGACGCTGGACTTCGCAGGTACTATACTGCGATTAGAGGACTTCTCCTGCACTTTCTCTTTGCCCTTATCCTTGCGCAACTCGTGACACTGTGGTCTGATATGGCCCTTTTTCCCACAATGATGACAAGTGACATTAGTGTTGCGCCCACGCGACTTACTACGCGACTTTCCACGAGATTTAGACCGACCCTTCTGCGAGTCACGGCCTCGGCCATTACCACGGTCATACCTGTCATTCCTGCCTCTAACTGTCAAAGCATGACTACCATGAGAGGCATCCAAGTTTTTGCGATTCACCTCTTCCTGAAGAAGAGCACTCTCAACATCTGCCAATTTTAGAGTAGCACTAGAGGCACAAAGAGCAGTGCGGAATACATCCCATGACTCATTCAGAGTCCCAAGCAAGAAAAGAGGAGTTACTTCCTCTCCAAAGGTGATATCCTGCGCAGTCAGGTTCTTCAGTATAGCATGAAACTGGCTCAAGTGAGCAGACATAGTCGCATTATCCTTCATGCGCAGATCCATAAGCTGCTTCAACCAGTACATCTGACTCGCCGGACTTTTCTTATCATAAAGATTCTTGATCTTATTCCATAGATCCCATGCACTCTGTGCTTCCTCAAATACATTATAATGTACCTGTTCAGTGAGAGACAATACAATCGTGGACTTGCATAGCTCATCAAGTTCAAGCCAGTCGTCATTGTCCATAGTTTCAGGCTGCTCCCCACTCAACCGAAGTGGCTTAATCTGAGATTTCTACACCAAAACCTGCCATATTTGACTCTTCCAGTAAGAGTAGTTGGTACCATCCAACTTTGTAATGTTAAAGATGGCACTATCATGCGAAGATGATGCCATTATGCAGGCTGGAAATGCCCAAACAGTCCAAAACTACTTGCTGTTTTATTGCAGAAACTGCCCAAAAATGACCAAAACGGGGTCCAAAGGGCGAGCAAAGTGTGCCAAAAGTTGCTACCCACTTAGTACTAGGTGCAGTACACCAAATCAGGATATTTCAGCATGAAAAGTACACCTCAGTCCACCAATAACTGCTTACTGTAATAAATTGCAGGTATGCAGTCTAGAGAGCAAACTGTCCCAAAATAGGATCCAATGTCAAGCAAACAATGCTAGGTCCAAAGCCGGCATGAAACGGACATAAGCAAGGCCAATGACAGTGAAAAGAACATGAGCTCAACACCGAAGCATGTCAAAATAACATCTGCCAGTGAAAGGCACACCCCCAGACACTCTAGGCAAAGTGTTCCTGTAACTGCCAAAACCTGACACAAATAGGTGTTTGCTCAAAGAGAAAGATCCAAATATGAGACTCAGCTCATAAGCATCCTGTGAACCAAGAGTACATCAATGCATATCCATAAAGATCGGAGTATGATCCCAAAGTCTCAATGTGTATGTAGCTGCTCAAGACATAAACTGCTCCAAATACATATAAGTGCTCCAATAGCATGCAACTGTCAAAGGTCAAGCAAGCATGTAAAATGCTCCCACTGGCACAAAAGGCGTACAAAGCGAGCTCATAAGCTCAAACAACCCAAGAGAAAGCACCAGTGATAAAAGTGACCCTGTCAATGCATCAAGCGCATCCAAGAGAGCATGATATACATGAAGCACCGGTCGTATTAACCATGAAGCAATACATAAGCCCAAATAAGCTCTCGGTCAACTCAATGACATCCAAATAGCAACCAAGATCAGTGATCAAGTAAGCCAGGAATGCTCAAATACATCCAAATCCAAGCTCCAAATGTCGGTATGGCACACATGAACCAAATAGCATATGTCACGAACCAAAGCATGTAATGCAAAAGCCTAACTGTCAAGCAGAGACATGAGGCATAGGCGGTCCACGAGCATGCCACGTCGGTCCAAATGCCAGTGAATACGGAGCTAATGCGAAGCTCAAAAGCATCCCATAATCTCATACATATGCTCCAAGCCATCCCCAAATGTCAGAGACATCATGCCAAAGCTCAAAGCATACATCCGGTATCGGTAGGTAAGTGCCAAAGCATGTAAAGTACCTTCAGCCCACTGTTATTCCAGCATGTATTTACTGTTCTAAACAGTAGATTTCAGCCCCGAATTCAAGCCGAAATCATGGTCAAACCAAATGCATACATTCCCAAGGCAGTAGGCATCATGTAGACCGCATACGGGCATCAAATAGCACAACCGGAATGGAGTATAAGCAACAAATGCTAATGCCAATGGTGCTGCCCTATTTTCAGCCTATTATGACAGTTTATGACAGTCCCAAATCTGAAGAGATCAGCCCCGAATGATCAAGACCAATGCCCAAATCTTGAATGACATCAAACATGAAGTCTATAGCCCTCTTGATCAAGGTAGAGAGCAAGAAGCAATGGCCAAGTGTGGAGCTGAAGTAGATGAGTGCTCACAACCTGGAAAAAAAAAATGATGCAATCTGCCCTGTTGGTGCTGAACTTGCTGCTGCTCCACATGGGCTGAAAAGGGGGTAATGGGGGGCTCAAGAAGGGCCTATCAAAGGCCTATGACAAGCCTCTTTGAGCCTTGATAGGTGTAAGGCACAATATGAGGGGAATAAGCTTCAAGGGTTTGAAGCCATGGCTGCCCTTGCTGTTTGCAACCTGTAGACTGAAATAAAACCCTGAAAGAATGATCAAATACCTCAGTATCAATGCCTTGAAGGTGTCTCAATAGGCTGGGAAGGTGCTCGGGAAGCCGGGGAGTGATGGGAGCTCGGGGAGATCGGATATGGCTGTCGGGATGGAGATCCAATGCGTGAAGCGAGTCGATGCGAAGGTCGGGAAGCACCGAGTCGATCTCGAGCAAGAGAATGCCAAGCTCTGATACCAGTTGAAAGGTGAGAAGGATCGAAGCTTGCATGCGAGCTATGGCGGGAGAGCAAGAGTAAGAAAGAGAGAGACAAGAAATGGGAACTCCAACAGTCACAATGTGTGACCGGGCCTTCCTTTATTCAAACTGTCACTAAAAGAATAAAGAATAAAGTGACGTGACGGGCGCCCGCCACCTGCAGTGTGCAGTGGCGGGTACTGTCAGTATAGTAATACACGGGGCGGCACGGCGGAGGCGCCTTTACCCCCAACAGTGCAATCTTGAGAGCTCTCTTTTTGCTTCTTGCTTGACAAAGAGAGGGAGGGAGGGAGGGAGGGAGAGTGTGAGGTAGAGTGAGGGACCAATTGGACAAGCTCTTGCTTCCTCCTCCTCCTCTTCTACTTCTTCTTCTTCTTAAGGCTTGTGCAGCGATCGAAGCAAAGGAGATGGAGCTTGCTTGGGGCACGTTGTAAGGATCGTGGAGTCACCATTGAGCCTTTGTTTTGCAATGTTGAGGAGAAGGTAAGACAATAAGTTCACTATACTCCCGTCGATTTGTTTGTTTTTACTTTCATGTGGTTTGGGAGAAGAATGGGTAAATCAATGAGTACAAAGGATATACAAGCTATGTGAGAGATAGTCATTACCAAATTAAATGAAGTGCTTGAAACAATAAGCATTTTTGTCAAGTCCAACAATAGATCTTGCAAAAGCTCTAGCATTTTGGTTCCATTGTTAGGACATGACAAAATTATTTGTGAAGGCAAACATTATCTTTATCATGCATTGTAATAGAAGCACTACTCTGAAATAAAATAGGAGCATAGACTCCAAAATAGAATATGAGTGGAGCTCAAAATGAGTATGAGATAGAGTAGGACGGATGGATTAGGAGAGATTAGATGATTTTGGGATTGAAATTCACTACAAGGATATAAGGGAATAGCGATGGGTAGTTCCGACGCAAATTAGCAGTGTTGCTATTTGCGTTGCAAATAGCGATGGTACTTAGACAAATAAAATCCGAGCGCGGCATTTTGTTGCAAAGAGTGAAATAGATCGTGTGTTTAGGAGGAAGATGGAGAGAAAGAGAGAGAAGGAGAGCTTCTCACTGCCGTCGCCACAATTCACAAGAAGAGGAGGAAGTGCATGAAGGGCGAAGAGGAGCTGTTGTCGCGAAGAGAATACGAAGAATCTATCCTCGGGCCTTTGTGGTGAGTACATTGCTCCCTCTTGGTTTATTCTTGTTCTTTCTCTTTTTCTTTTGTTTGTTTTTATTGAGAATGAGGCGCATTGAGGGAGAAAGAGAGGAAATAAGAGAGGGAGAAGAAGAAAGAAAAAGGAAGAAAGAACGAGAGAGAGAGAGAGGGAATAAACATGAAACATAATAAAGAAAGAGAAAAATGGAGAGGGGGAAGGGAGAGAGAAGTATGAATGAGAAAACACGAGGGGGTAGAGAGAGGGTTTGTTCTTGTTTTTTAATTTCTACTTTTTTTTGTTTTTTTTAACAATGATGTGCATTGAGGGAGAAAGAGAGGAAATGAGATAAGAAATGAGAGAGGGTGGAGAATGTGGTGCATTGAGGGAGAACAATAGGAAATGGGAGAGGGAGTAGAAGAAAAGAAAAGGAAGAGAGAACGAGAGAGAGAGAGAGAGAGAGAGAGAGAGAGAGAGAGAGAGAGAGAGAGAGAGAGAGAGAGAGAGAGAGAGAATAAACATGAAAGACAACAAAGAAATGGGGACAGAAAGAGAGGAGGGGGGAGGGAGAGAGGAGAATGAGTGAGAAAACATAAGGGGGTGGAGTTAAACAAAGAGAGGGGCAACAGAGAGAGAGAGAGAGAGAGAGAGAGAGAGAGAGAGAGAGAGAGAGAGAGAGAGAGAGAGAGAGAGAAAGATAGAAAATAAGAGAGGGAGAAGAAGAAAGAAAGAGGAAGAGAGAAATGGATATCGTGTCTGTTGTACTCTCATGTTCTGAAACTATTGAGCAATATATGAAAGGTGGGATGGTGGCTATAGCAACAGCAGCAGCAGCAGCAGCAGTAGTAGTAGTAGTAGTAGAGAGAGAGAGAGAGAGATTTTGTTAAAGGTGCACCTTAGGTGTGTTCGACGCTTTGGGAAGGCGCAAAAGGCTTGTGTCTCCAGGCTCGGTAAAGCAAAAGAGAGATTGGACTTGGAGGTGAATGGTGTCAAGAATTGCGTGGTGGGGGGACTTGCTTGAGCTGCTGCGCTAAACACACACTGTATACACAAGAGGAAGCTCACTCAAGAACACAAGAAGAGAGATGGAGGCCAAAACGTTTTCTTGCTGATTTTTTCTTCTTCTTCCACACACTATACAATGTACACAAAGTATAGATAAGATACAATATAAAGGAAAGTGGCCTACTAAGTCAAACAGTGCATAACTGACTATACTAATCAACTAGCGCTATGTCTTTGCCAACTGTAGGTAGGTGTAACAAACTAAATATATTAAGTGATAAGTCAGTGGCCATATGAGTATCATAATGACCACTAACGTGCTAAGTATAGACATGCGGACCCATCTAGCCACCAGGCGGTCCATCATCAATGTTCGCACATGTTGAGCTTACCATCTCAACACTCCCCCTCAAGCTCAACTCTATCTCTGCAACTCCAAAGCTTTGGAACTTTCGAAGCTTCTCTGCACCCAATGCCTTTGTGAAAATGCCAGCTATCTGATCCTGTGTGTTGACATATACCAAGTCAATCTCTCCTGCAAGTACCTTCTCTCTCACAAAGTGGTAGTGCATCTCAATGTGTTTTGTCCTAGCATGGAACACTAGATTCCTAGCTAGATGTATGCTGCTCATGTTGTCACAATGAATGACAACTAGACCATCTCCCTACACATCCAAATCACCTAATAACTTTTGCAGCCATACCACCTCACATGCTGCCATAGCAGCACCTCTATACTCAGCCTCCGTACTCGATAAAGCAAATGTAGGTTACTTTTTGCTGCTCCATGTAACTGTTGTACTACCAAGGGAAAACATGAATCCACTTGTAGATCTTCTATTTGACATGCTACGAGCCCAATCTGCATCTGTGTATCCAAAGACCTGTACATCCTTACCTGCCTCATAAAAAAGTCCATAATGTAAAGTGGACTTCACATACCTCAATATACGTCTAACTGCATCTAAATGAGGCTTTCTAGGCATCTACATAAACTGACTAACAAGGCCAACAACATAGCTCAAGTCTGGCCTTGTGATAGTCATGTAAATCAAATTCCAACCTTTGGCTACTGCCAAGGCAATCACACACCTAACAATTGCCATCCTAGCAATTGGACTAAATGTCTTATCATAATCTATGCCATATGTTTGAGCATAGTCTTTTGCAACCAGTCTAGCCTTATACATGCTAATGGAGCCATCTGCATTATACTTGACTTTGTAAACCCACTTACAACCAATAACTTTCTTATCCTTAGACAAGGGTACCAAATCCCAAGTCTTGTTGGCTTCTAATGCAGCCATCTCCTCATCCATTACTGCATCCCAATGAGCATGACCAACAGCATCCTCAACTAGTTTCACCATATAAGCATAATGGTGAGCTGCATAACCTTCAAAACCAAAAATTTTAACAGGGTATCTGACCCTGCTAGATCTATGTACCACCGGATCACTCAACGGAGCCTTTACATTACTATGAGCTCTCTATACACCTGGCGTCCTGACTGAAGGAATGCTAAGCTCATCATCCAAACTCTCCAAACCACTAGAATCTCCATCCAATCCCAAATGACTGGTAGATGCATCAATACCATCCAGCACTTTCTTCTTTTCTTTGTCCTTCCCTGCAACACTTATAGATCCACCTGAAGATGTGGGGCTACTCCTTAGTCTCCCAGACCAAGGGCTCACTGTAGGTGTAGTACCAGATGATGTTTATGGTCCACTAAGACTCTATGATTCTTGTTTATCTTTCTGCACATAGCTGTCCTAATCATTATTATCATCCAAAACATCACCAGCAAGTGTACACTAACTTCCCATCTCATCAAAGATAACATCCATGTTGACTCTGAACTCACCTGTGAGACAGGGTTATAACAACGATACCCTTTCTGCTCTAAAGAGTATCCAATAAAAGCACATTTTTCTGCCTTTGTATCAAGCTTCTTCCGTAGCTCATTTGGCACATGAACGTATGCAACACAACCAAATACCTTCAAGTGTGATACATTGGGCTTCTTGCTAGTAAAGCATTCTTCAGGAGTCATCCCATGAACTATAGCTGTGGGAGTTCTGTTCATAATGTAAACAGCAGTATGGATAGCCTCAGACCAAAAATGTTTGGGCATATTCTTTTTAACCATTAATGCCCGTGCAACTTCTGCAATATGCCTGTTTTTTCTTTCTGTAATACCATTTTGATGTTGGGTATACCTGCAAGTAAATTGCCTCTTTATCCCATGAGTCCTCAAGAAGCCACTGAACTCATTAGAGAGGTGCTCTCCCCCTCCATCTGATCTCAAGCATTTCACTTTTAAGCATGTTTCCGTTTCAACAATTGCCTTAAAAGATTTGAAGTGCTCAAACACATCACTCTTTTCCTTCATGAAGTATACCCATAGCTTCCTTGAACAGTCATCAATAAATGTGACAAAGTATTTGCTACCACCAAGAGATACATTCTGTGTAGGCCCCCAGACATCTGTATGTACTACATAAAGTATGTTTCTGCTCACTTCTCTATCATACGAGAAGGGTTGTCTTGCCTGCTTACCAAACTGGCATGCTTCACAGACTTTATGCAATTTTGCAACTCTAAAAGAAGGCAACCCTATAACCAATCCTCTAGACTGCATTAATTTCAGCCTTTGCACATTTGCATGTCTAATACGTTTATGCCATATTTCAATATCTGCAACTACTCATTTTCCTTTAGCATAAATAGCAGCATCCATTGCAAGAATTCCATCATCTAAAGTGAACATTCGCTCATTTTTGTCTTCATTCTGTCGTGAAGACGATGCTTAGTTTCCTTGCTGTAATTTACCACTACGAATATCATCCTTCTTTGCATAGCAATGGGCTGCAATATGGCATGTTTTGCCACTATAATGGCAAATAATAGCAAAATTTCCAGAACCTCTATTCTGCCATCCACCTCTTCCTCTAGAGCTCCCCCTACCTCTAAAGTTTCCTCTGCCTCCAGAAACCTGCATTTCACCAAACTATTGATTGAACCTGTTTTGCTGGTTAATCGCCAGCACGTCCCATACCACAGCCTCTCAAAGAGGATCTACCACATCCCCTTCCTGAACTCGAGTAAAATACTTGGACCTATTCACCATTTCTTTCAGACGAATCACCCTGCCTAATGATCTCTTCAGTAATCATGAGAGAGATCAGCTCATCAAAATCTGGAAATGGCTTCCATACATATACTGAAGTAACAAATGATTTCCATGCGTTCTCATTGTTAAGGCCACTCAGAGTGGATGAAACCAAATCATCATCATCCAGCATTGCATCAATTGCTGCTAAAGCATTTGCAATGCTCCTCACCTTCAACACATACTCATTGAAAGAAAATTTTCCTTTCTTCAAGGCATTCAACTCTCGCTTGAGTCGAATCTTTCGTGTCTTTGTATTGATTGAAAACATGCTCTCAAAAATTGTCCAAGCTGCATGTGAAGTTTCTGCATTCCTGATATGTCCCAACATAGTATTATCAATTACTATAGCTAGCCAGTACATCACCTTTTTGTCTTTCGCATTTCACTCTTTCCATGCTTTTAACTCATCTGCAGTTGGAGGAATATCTAGCTCTAGCTCATTTTCTCCACCTGAGACAAACTCATAAAGGCCCTTTCTAATGAGGAAGTTCGTCACACGGAACTTCCATGAAGGGTAGTTGTTCTTGTCGGGCTTCTCAATAATGGAATTTCCACAGTTCTTTGCCATTATCACAAACAAGGATATAAAACAACAAACTAGTCTTCTGCAATCTTCCACAACACATACAAAGTAATACACCAAGCAATCTTTTTCACTGATTGCTCCAACAGTACATGTAATCTGCAACATGTTTACAGATAAACCTTATGTTTGCCTCCTGCAAACACCTCAAAAATCACAAATTCGCAATCTATAACCTGCGCACCCACTTTCGGTCAATACTGTCGGAATCACAGTGTACCCTCAAACTGTTGTCCGCAACCTTCCGGCTCTAAAATGGGGCCTGAAATGGCCTCAGACGCCCAAAATAACTACGAAAAGCCCTAAAGATGCTTACTTTTAGAATATACAATGGTCTGCTTATACACCAAATCTCACAACAATATGAGATTTTTGCTCGACCCTGCTTCTGGTGCCTCCACAGGCACTATCCAAGAGAGAGAGTGGAAGAATGGGGAGAGCTTATTACTCGTTGCTTACTTGCTCGAGCCTTGCTTCTTCTCCTTCACTTCAGCCTTTAAAATCAGTCTCTCTCAGTGGCGTGGCTCTGATATCATGTCAAGAATCGCGTGGTGGGGGGACTTGCTTGAGCTGCTTGCGCCAAACACACACTGTATACACAAGAGGAAGCTCACTTAAGAACACAAGAAGAGAGTTGGAGGCCAAAATGTTTTCTTGCTGATTTTTCTTCTTCTTCCACACACTATACAATGTACACAAAGTATAGATAATATACAACATAAAGAAAGTGGCCTACTAAGTCAAACAGTGCATAACCGACCACACTAATCGATTGGCGCTATGTCTTTGCCAGCTACGGTAGGTGTAACAAACTAAATATAATAAATGATAAGTCACTGGCCATGTGAGTATCATAATGACCACTAACGTGCTAAGTGTAGACGTACGGACCCATCTAGCCAGGCGGTCCATCATCAATGTCCGCACGTATTGAGCTTTCCATCTCAACAAATGGATGGTTTTCTTGGCATGCTTTGCGCTACCTCCTCCTACGTTCTGCATATCAAGTCACACACAAAGGATAAATTGTGGTGAGATCCGATGCAATACCATGGGATGGGAAACACGTGTAGGGTAGCTAGTCCCTCACCCCTATGCATAGTATATTAGACTTTACATACTGTAGGCCTGCCCGTAAGGGGGTGGAGAGAAACAAAGAGAGGGGCAACAAAGAAAGAAAGAGAGAGAAAGAAATATAGAAAATAAGAGAGAGAGAAGAAGAAAGGAAGAGAAAGAGAGAACGAGAAAGAGAGAATAAACATGAAGACAAAGAAAACATGAAAGAGAAAGGGGAGAGAACATGTAACAAAGAGCGCAAAGAAAGGTGCAAAGAAAGGGGGAGAAAACCAAGACATTAGTTGACATTAATTTTGTTGAGTTACAAGAGAAAAAAATCCATTCTCAAACAATGCAAGAAATAAAAAGAGAATGAGAACAAAAACAAATTGTTTGTCATAACATAGACCAAATGGAAAACGATGAAGATTGTGATGTTCAAGATCACGAGGCGTATCTTAATCAGCTTGTCCCATGTCCTTGCTCACAATGCAAGCTAGTAATTAGACAAAAATGTAGATTGTCTATAAAATACGTACGATGCTTCGGTGAGCTTCAATCAGAGATCATTGATCAGGCGATAGTCTTTGAGCAAATGGTAAGAAAAGTGTATATCAATCATGCATTGTATTCGCAAGCTAATTGAATATCATATACAAAAACATTGGATGTGGCCATAAAATTTATTACAAGGAGGTGACGTCTCATCCCAAGGAGGAATGCACCTTTTGTAGCCAGTTAGAAGAGTTCGTGGACATCTGATGGATGGAGTGCCTGAGCCAATCCACCACTTGGAAGGCACTACCTAGTCTATAGTGTCAATACTAGAGGAGATAGGCAACATTTCAGACTTTCCTACAATCTTGAAGCCTGAGATGGAGGCAATGATCGATGCATTGATGCCCATGGATGCCGAGACATCTGATTCGATAAGAGAGGAAGTATCCATACCATTATATGATGGGTGCCGAGTATCTCACCTGAAGATGCTGCTTGCACTCCTAAGTGTGCAAGCAAAATGCGAGTGGAATGATGCGAGTGTGACCGAGTTGTTCAGGTACCTTCTACATACGCTTTGTTGGTTTCTTTTCGGCACCATTATAAAAAACAATTGTGCTTTTTCAAGGTGTTTTATGATTTCTTTTCAGGTTGCTAAAGTATCATATATTACCACGTGCAAATACCATGCCTGAGTCTCATGATGATGCGGGACATGTTTTACAAAATCTTGGCATGGACTATAATAGCATGTGTCAATAATTGCGTGTTGTTTCGAGGAGAATACGAGACTATGTAAACACGTCCAAAGTGTGGTGCTCACAAATATCGATAGGACTTGCAAGGGCAAACCATCCCTTAGAAAGTTCTTAGATACTTTCCATCTATCCCCTATATGCATCACATGTTTCATACGTGAGGCTTAGCGAGCTTGACAATGTGGTATGCACAAAATAGATCCACAGATGGAGTCCAATGAATATCAGCGGATTTAGGCACATGGAGCCACATTAACTCTACTTTTCTAGGCTTTGTACGAGAGCCAAGGAATCTTTGGCTTGGTCTTGCTATGGATGGCGTGAACCCATTCGGTTTCCGCTCAACTTCTTACAATGTGTGGCATATAGTCCTTGTTAACTACAACATCCCACCATGGCTCTCTATGAAGAAAGAACACTTAATCCTTAGCTTGCTCATTCCTGGCAGTTACAAAGTCAAGAATATGGACGTCTATCTCCTTCCATTAGTCGATGAGCTTAAGATTTTGTGGGAGGAGGGGGTCGCCATGGAAGATATGAGCAAGCACGATGGTCGACGGTCGGCCAATATATGAGCCATTCTCATGTGGATTATGCATGACTTTCTAGGATTCAGGGAGAGCTCAGGTAAGTAGGCTTCTGCTCTCGTTGGTATTATCTATCATAGCTCGTTCAAGTTTGTATTCATAGGATAGAGGTGTTGGGACATGTCTAGTTACCTCAAGTTATCATTCATGTCCATTGTGTGGGTCACAGTTAGAGACTCTTGAAGGTCACAAACCATGAAGAAGATGGTATATCAAGGACATGTTGCTTTCTTGCTGAAGGGTCATGAATTGAGGGAAGGTTTTCTTGGATGACCTCCAGTACGAATGAACACCCAAAGCTGGTACAAGCTGAAAAATGTCGCATCCAAACGGAATGCGACAGTTCTCAGTTTTCTACAAGTCGTCGTATTGGACATACTTATAGATCAACCACTTATTGGATCCCATGCATATTTTCAAGAATGTGTGCAGCTTACTATGGGACCACATCACAATAAAGAGAGACACTGCAGGGGCACGAATGGATTTAAAGGAGGTAGGCAAGATGGAGACGCTTTGGTCGTAGTCAAGTGCTGATGGTTGCTTGCAACTACCTCGCACTCATTAGGTTTTGTCCACTAAAGAAGAGCGCTTTGTGAAGCAAACTATCAAGTCTATCCGCACTTCGACGGGTATGATGGATTCTCTTAGATCCACATTTTCTAAAGACAACCAATTATCAAGGCTAAAATCCCATGATTGGCATAAGACATGTCAGGTTTGTACTACAAATGGATTGTAAGTGGCCTATATATTTTGCTATTTGGACTATAATCGTTATTCGTAATGATTCTTCATTTGTGGTAGTTTGTACTACTGATTGCAATCACAGGATACCTTACTCCAAAAATACACAGGGCGATTTACAAGTTGTCAAATTTAGTGCAATGGATCTTACAAAAAAAGATCAAGATATCCTCTATTGAATCTGCAAGGGAGGGAGCAGTAGAGACGATCTGTCTCTTTGAGAACTACGTGCTCACCAACATGCTCATGATACAAACCCACCTCTTGGTGCATCTTATAGACAAAGTGGAGATTGCTGGACCTATCCATACGTGATGGATGTTCTTCTTGGAGCGCTTCATGAAAACCCTGAAAGGCTTTGTGTGGCAACAAGCTCACGGCTAGAAGGTAGCATGGCTGAAGGTTGGTTGGTGTTTGAGGCGTTAATGTATATTTCATAGTGACTACCAATGGTGGATTCAGATAAGAGTATGCTATGGTCGCTGAAGGATAATGATAGACTGATTGGAGATGTGGTGGTTGGAAATGGGGTAAAAAAAGGATGGATGCTGCAATGGAGGAGAAAGTGAGTCATTTTTGTATGTTGCACCATTCCTCAATGGAGACATAGCTCACGAGGTACGAGCAAGCCAAAAAAGATCGAGAATAATGCGATCTGAATTTCAACATAGTACCTACCATTGACTGATTTGATATCCCGAGGGCATGAAGGAGATGCCGCGGTTTATGTCAATGTGATGGTTACATGGAGCTTTGATCGTAGCCTCTCACAAAGGGCTGGAGGTCTCAATTGAGAAGTGGGAATTCTCGAGGGGATGTAGTCCAAAGGTGACTACATGTTTTATAAGCTGTCATATCTAGATTTTATATGTGACAACTAATCAACTGTTTCAATGTACTGTACAAAATATACAGTGTGATGTGGTCACGCGAACAACATTTCCACATGGAGCGTATCGACAAAATGTGCTCCACAATGGATTGTGGTATCATGGCAAAGTTCGAGCAAGAGAGCCAACAGTGAGCCACAGATCCAAACACTGTTATAGATGAGATGGAATATTTTGGAAACTTGCAAAATATTATCACGTTGGATTACCGTAGCTTCTCCATGATCCTATTCGATGTGTGCAGTGGTTCAAAGTGGTACTGGAAGGAGCCGGGGCAACTGTTCGACGAGGTCCATCTGGATTTCTCAAAATAGATTCCAAAAAAAGGTGGATGGATTTGCACAATACGTTTGTATTGCCGACCCATTGTCAATAGGTTCATGAACTCATGTTTTTTTATAAATTTTATTTTACGACATGGTATATGTCACAAAGGTTAAATCTCTTGCATGGGATTTTGAATATGCAATTTTCTATTCAAACCCCTGACAACCTTGATGGTGGTATGTTGTACCTTCAGCTCCTCGAAGTGAAAGAATATATGATGAAAGCAATGTTTCCAGCATAGATAAGGATAGTATACATATAGAGGGGTCGATATTGTAAGGGGTGGAGGCCACCCAAAGCTTGGAGCATGTAGAGGAGGCAAAATTGGGTAACAATGATGGAAAGATAGGAGGCCAATAAGAGAACGAGGTGGACTCATCCTTTTGTGGTGACCTTTCTATCAACCTTCTAGTGTATGCAAAGTTGTGCCAGGAGATTGGCATGGAACCATAGGCTACATCATACTTGGAGCATCCAGCTACTCAATTCATTGGTGAATCACTTATAAGGGTACTCTAGAATATGCATTTTAAGTAATATCATTTTTTAAAGAGTTATATTACCCTGCTTTGCTTGAATCTTTATATTGATTATGCTAACATCAAATTTTGTCTGTGGCAGGTGACCTTTGTGGATATTTGGATAGCATGATGAGCTGAGGGATGAGTGACGAGGAGCTATAGGAGATCTTCACACGTATGTCTCCAGATTAGATGGCTCAATTCAAAAGAAGCTGTCTCAGACACCATCATGCCGTTTCATTAGATCTACTTTGGCACAATCTGATGCTTCAGTTTCTAGTAGACGAGGTTGATGCTCTGAACGAAGGGAGTGGTTTTGGGGGATGTTGCGGATATGTGGATGTGGGGCTCAAGATACAGGTGCTACTCCTTGCTCTCATGCAAGTTCGAGAGAGGGTAGCTTAGGTGGTTGTTGTGGAGGTACCGACACAGTATCTCTGTCTCGTCGTTCTGTTGGAGTTGCATCACCTGTGGGATTTGTCACACCTGTGGGGACGTCTACTCCAGTCACTCCAACTTTTGCTTAGCCATTTGTAAGTGGCACCCCTATGGGTGCTACTCCGAGAGATACCACCCCCTGTGGGTGCACGAGATGTACAGGGGTCTCTTGGATATGCCCAAGAGCGCGGTCGTAGGTGGGAGAGGACACATCTTAGACATACCCCAAAGGGGTATAGATACCTTATAGATGATAGGATAGGAGTAGTCATCGTGAATGATGAGGGGAGGAGGGTGATGGCTCATATGAGAGAGTTGTGCCAACAAGTTTTTCGACACAACATCTTAGATCATTGGAAGAACATACCAGAGGGGAGTAAGGACTACATAGTAGCATCCTTGTATGAGGAGTTTCTGGTACCCACTGTAGCAGATAGGTTTTCCACAGACTAGATGATGGAGTGCATGCATGCGTACATGTTACATAGACAATCAGACACACGTAAGGCACTTAAGAGTAGGGCCTTAAAGCCTGAGTGGCTAGACGCAGATGACTGGCGTCGACTCAGAGAGGAGGCTACAAATTCTCCAAGATGTTGAAGATAGCAACGCAAGGTAGCGAGGGCATGATTGGAGACAGGAGTGGTCCATCATCTTTGGAATGGTGGCCATATGACTTATCTGGAGGACTTTGTAAGCTTTTCTTTTGTTATTCTCACTTATTTTTTTGCAATACCACTTGTACTAACAATCGTATTTCTAAAAATTGTATTTTGTTTTCTTTGCAACACTTCATTAAAAACCACAATTCCACTGGCCTAGAGACTCGATATATAAAGAGATACAGTCTCACTACATTGATCGATAGATTGTAGGTATGCACAGGGGATTCACTGGTAGTAATAAGGAGACGTCACCTGCATGCAAGAAATATATGAAAATACCTCTTATCTACCCCCTATTTATGGGACCTTACCTTATAAAATGTACATTCCTTCCCTTAAATAACCCCCCTCCCTTACACTCACGTGGTACCATATGGTAAACCGTAGTGGACCCCCAGGGTATGCACGCAGTGGCCTAGTAAGTCACTCATCTTTTTTTTTCGTAGTTACTAATTTTAATTAAAATACATTATTGTATGGTGGACTGATGTGTAGTTGTTTCTTTTTTCTGCAGAGTTCATTCGATGCTCCTTTGCGGTGGGACGAGCTTTCAGATGGCGAGGATCTATAGCTCCCGCTTGGATCTATGGAGCGCACATCCTCTTCTTTTTTGGTCCTGTGATTTATGTAGGCATTTTCTATGCACTATGTTATTATCATCCTTTGTATCTTGCCATGATTCCATGAGCACTTTAATTAAGTGATCTTGTATTTATTTTATGATTCAGTCTTGTGGATTCAAGTACACTTTGCCTTCATTTTGATGACCATTGTACACTTTACTGTAACCCTTTTATATGGCCCAAATACAGCACATAGTGCTACATCTACCCTGCCACCAAAAAATGTTTTTTCTTTGTAACAATATCTATTAGCATTGCAAATTTACATGCACGTGTTGATATTATCATCACAATTTGCATCGCAAATCGTCGCTATTTAACGACGCAAATAGTGACACAAATAATGATACAAATAGCGACGATGATATTGATGGTTCTATGGTGTCGCTAATACTGTCATGTTTAGCAATGATGGGGGCAAATTTTTTGGTGAACATTTTCGTCTCTTTGAATGTCGGTATGAGGCCTGTATCTTGTAGTGATTTTGGATTTGAAGTAGATTAGTGAGTTAACATAGCCTCAGGCAAACAAATGTTAGAAAATAGAAACCATTAAAAAAGTAAACAATTTTTATCTCTATTTTGCATCTTGTGGGCTTAGTAAAGGGCCTCCTTGAGAGATTGAAGCACGGGGCTTGAGAAGACTCTAAGTGAGAGCAGAGTTTTGAGCCCGGGATGTGCCTAAAATTTGCCAAAAATCCAGAATTTAGGGAAAAAATGTTTAACATCGAAGGCGGCGGTTCTAACTAGGACGATTTTAAGCACCAAGTGAAATGCGACTCTTAAAAGGCGCCCGAGCGACACTTGTGGATTTTTGATAATTTTCCAGACCACTGTGTGGGTTCTTAGGAGTTGCCAGCCAATGCCGGATGTCAAGCCGGACGCGCAGAAATTTGCAAGCCACTTGACATTCGAGTATGAAAAAAACCATGGAATTGTGGAGGAGATGAAGGCGCCTGTTTCACGCCGAAAAATGTGCCATGATGTGGAGGGATCATGATTGCAGCCTGCAAATAACCCACCCAATTGATCATATCCCCGATCTTCTCCTTCCTTGCTGATCATTTCGTTGTGCTTCGCCCATCCAATGGTGGCGTGAATGAAGAGAACCAATTCTAGTCTTTCTCTCTCCTCCCTCTCTCTCCCTTAAGGGGCTGTTCTTGTGTGCAAGAGAAAAATGAAGAATGGTGAAGGAAAGCTTGTCCGGTTGAGATTGGATTGCTTTCGGATCAATGAAGATTTCTGATTGTGAAGATGTTGGACATTGAATGAGGGCTGAACCGGAGTCTCGTAGCAAAACCAAGATCTCAAGACATGAAGCCTAAGCGGAAAATTAGGAAACGGTAGAAGGAAAATTCCAAAAAATTACATCTGTGTTTGTGCAATGTATAATGAAGGTAGAGCATGAGGTTAGCCTCGGTTTACCCTCGTTTGTATATTTTTGTCCGTGTTTATCGCTTTCTTTATAAAGAAATACATATAAAATGACCTTTTCACCTATCAACGAATGCAAAACATTAAACGGTAGGGTGAGAGGGGAGTTTGAGCATCAAAATATGGATTAAAATATGTTTTATGTGTTGCACCATGCCTATAGGATGTTGTTTTAAAATGAAGGGAAAGGCAGCATGAGCGTAAGGCTCGGTGTCTCTCCTCGTTTCAATACATAAATGTTAGCATGGGAATCATGAAAAGATTGGTTTCGCACGATGCACAATGTTGATTTTCTTTTGTTTGTGCACTAAACCATTCACATTATACACTATGCATAGTTCATGGTATCAAAGGAAAAGCTCCTGGACTACATAGCAATTGTTTTCTTAGGAATTTGACCCACGATTAAGAGTGTAAGGTTATCCCTTGCCGTAGGATAGAGGGTCGGTTTCCTAAGGGATTGTGAAGTAAGGACACATGGTATATCTCCTGGATACGAGAAATATAAAAGAGAGGAGTTTGTGTTCGATTGTGTTATATGTTTAGCAGCGCATCAAAGGGCTAATCCCTGCGATATAGGAGAGCTGCAGTGGGTCCGCGGTGTTTCTACTGAGAGGTTGCCTCCATGTGTATGTGATTGTGGCATTGCCAATATGTATGGGTTCTCCCTTTGAGGAGCTTATGGAAAAGGGAAACGTTGGACTATAAACTATAAATGCATAGATTAAGCTTTAGGGCAGTTTGTCCTTTAGCATTAGATTGACGCTCCTGGTCCGCGAGGCCGTGAGGGTGTTTGTGTGTCATGAGCATCAGGTCCGGCTAGTGCCATAGCCAGTGCCAGCCCATTTTAGGTCCCATCACTAAGGCTTTTTGGGTTATAGAGCTCTTTACTTTTCACTTGGCTTTCTCTTTGGGATCTTTACTTTCACAGGTTTTCACTTATGAGCTTTTGTAGGCGTTAGTGGATTAGGGAGGCATAAAAACAAGGCAAGGCATATGAGGAGCGACTGAAAGCGAAGGAGACAGAAAAGAATTTGGTTGATATAAGAATCAATTCTTCTGCATTCTCATTAGCCAACAAGAGCTTGTAGGTATGATTTTTGCCACCTTTTATGTGCATATTTTAGATTTTTTTCTTGAATCTGTGGATGCAATATATTGCCCTTCTTCATATTCAACCCTGCCTTTCTATAGGCTTTGTTTTGACCGCACGGCCATAGCAACTTCAATTTACTCAATTTAGTGGAGGCATTTCCAAACTTACTTTTCCTAAGTAGCAAGAAGGAGCAAAGAGTATCTTGGGTGTTTCCTAAAGAAAGTAGTCAATAGAGAGAAAGCATTTGAGAAGGGCAATAAGGCCAGAACCCTTCAAATAGTTATAGTGGAAATTTGCCTTAGCCATAACCAAAGGCCAATTGGGCCATTTAAACAAACTAGCCATAGGCCCCCCCAACAAATTCAGATGGCTACTTAGGCCTAATAAGAGACCTTAGTATCGGTGATGCCTTAATGAGACATCGAGTTTTCTTTAATTAAGTCAATAATTAAATTGTGGGCCAAAATTCTCATATGAGGTTGATTCTCTAACAATTAGGCTACTTGATTTTATGAAGGCCAAATTGCTTTATAATGGGTTGATTAATTTGTGATAGGGCTAATTTTTTTAATAGCCAATTAATTTTTTGTGGGGGTAGAATTTTAATTGTGATGGTCGATTCTTGACCAAATAGGCCAAGTGTTGAATCAACTAGGCCAAAATTTAATTATTGTGGGCTGAAATTTTTCCAATAGGGTTGATTCACTTTGATTGTGGGCTGATCATTAACTCCAATTGGGCAAATTTGGGCCATGATGTGCTGATTATGATAGGCCCATTAGTTTCAAAGGGCCAATTTGCCTTTGGATAGGGTTGACTTGCCTTGTATGGCCAAATAATTTAAAACGGTTGAATTTTTTGAATAGGCAGATTGTTCAAAACAAGGATTGATTATTATTTTTTATGAGTTGAAATTTTTTCATGGGTCAGAACGGCCAAATAGGCCACCTGCCACCTTGGGCCAACATATAAGCAATCCAAGCCCACGTGAAAAGTACAAATAGTCGAATGGCTATTTTATTTTTTTTGAAAAGAGTCTAAAGGCACAAAACCGATAGAAAACGTCCTTTATTAAGGCCTTAGTGGTCTTTGTCTCCACGAAATAGTCATGAAGTGCATGTTAGGGTCAAGCTCATTATGGCTACCCCATTTTTTACTATGTAAGTCTATCAAGTTGGTCCTTTGGTGACTTTGATCTTGGGCATCACGATCAGCAAAATGACCTTAGACCTAACCAACAACCCATTGTTTGCTTGGTATTTACGAGACAGTTGAATAACAGTAAGCTAGAGCATTTGTCTATCCTAATTGAGAGCAACCTTAGGACTCGGGCTCATCAAGTCTCGACTGACATCAACATGAGCACATTCAAAGCACCAACATGAGTCAATCATACAAGTGCCAGTTCCAAGAACATGACTCATCCCAATGTAAATTTTCCATGTGCCACAAGAGCAGACATAAGAACTCACTTATACATGCTTCCCTTACCCTTGATCACAAGTGAATGCCTCCATGCATACATGATTTTGCATTGAAGAACACACTCATATGGCACATTCTTGACTTAAGCCACAATAGTCACATGAGCATGCTTAGGGATTGTGAAACTTGAATTGGAAACCTAGCCTAGTTACTCATTAGCCACCTAAGGGAAAGAGTGCACGAGCACTAATTGGGCACTGACACATTAATAAGGTTTATTACATGTGATAATGATTGAGAATGCTCATTTGGGCCAAGGGAACTAGAATCTTGATTCCACCCAATGTAAATGAATACATGCCTTTGCAGCTCTGGGCTAGAATTTGACCTACAACACATACCATAACACACATGTAGCAATATTAGTATTGCATTGACACAAAGGCACACTCAATCACACCACTTGGGAGCACCTTTTGCAACATGGGTATATCATCTTAGGGCATTTAGAACATCTAGACTAGTCACTTTATAAGCTTACTTGGCATATTATGGTATGACATTTGACCTCTTAGTATACATAGCACGAAGGCACCTAGTGATGTGGTAACCTAGCTACACTAGGACACACAAGGCACGTATGTGAATTGGGGCATATCAGATAGTAACTCACATAAAAACACAAATAATAGGGTTAGCTCACATGGATTCATAGAAAAACACCCTTGCACGAGCTCAAGAACGAGCATCGTTGTTGGCGCATTTGAGATAATTACTCATTAGTACTAAGGTGCACACCTTGATTGGCTTAAGCATACGATATGACCATAAGTTTTGCACTCAAATTCAGACATGGGCCATCCCCAACCACTTACTACACTAGCCTTGGTTGCTAAGAGGTAGCATGACTTTTTGACTTCAAATACTATAAGGCTCAAGACATGTAAAAGGTTCACATCATAAGGTGTTTTCTATCATCGCAACCAACTTTGACAATTACAAAGTAGCATGATGTGAGGTGGCAGTGGAACCACCAAAGCTTGAGATTCAGGGAGTTTTTGCAAACAAATTGAGGCTATAGTTTGGAACACGTATAATGGCACTTGAATAAGGTACCAAGATTTAAGGCTAAAGAATAAAAATGAAGTCCTTGGGAGTGTAGACGAAGACAATCTAGTCACGATTTGAGGGGAGCTACCTTATGAAGAGAGCATTTCTTGTATTGCTATCAACTCTGAAAGTTCACAGTGAGATGGCATTAGCAAACTAGATAGGCTAGGAGACCCTAGATAAGGTTGAGCTCTCATGTACACATGGCACAAGCAATCAATCAATCTCTTTGCATCCTAAGTAGGCATGCATTACTTATACCTAGTAGGACAACTTGGTCTTTTTAAGATTTGCACTCATTAGAGGAGTTGAACTTAGAGCTTGAGTCTATGATCTATCAATCCAATAAATACAAGAATCTCCTAACTGCTCAAGCTTGAAGTGATAAGGCAATAAGAACAAAATTGGCACTCGGTTCATTCCTAGCCATGGCAATTTCTTGAGCATGGTGCTTTGTGTTATAGTTATATTATTCCTCCAAAGTTTTTGTGTGAATGCTCCCTTATCTCACCGTCACTTTTTATCTTCTAGCTAGACAAGGGCTTTTTCCCGTGAACACCTATCCATGGATGTGGTACTCAGTACCTTAGGGATTGTACTTTCATTCATTATCACATAGTGGATGTGACCTTTCAACAATCTCATCTATCTTACTATTCACTTGTTCACTGCGAGTGTGTGCGACTATGTGCATGTTGCTAAATCCTAACATAATAGTGGCATTCGAGCCATACCTCTCAACCACCATTGCCCCTTTGCTCGTGCACCACCATCATCACCATTGAGACCTATGCTTGGCTAATCTTCTCCTTATCATCACCACTCAAGTACCTATTGTATTCTCTGACCTACATCGAAAGGCTCAAAGTCAAGCTTGCTACCCCAAAGACTCGTGTGGCCTATCTTTCCATTTCCTTGTCCTCCCTCAGGGACCCAACAGCTTGCATTCTTCCTCTACCATGTGAAATTTTATTGTGTGCCTAGCTGTCACACATCTTGTCTACAATCCATTTCCTACTCGACACAACATGCTAATTAAATTTTCCAAGGTTCATCAGTCAAGCTACTGCCCATCACCACCTAACACCTACAACATTTGAAGCCCTGACATAATTTCCAAATCTGACACACCCAACATGCCCAATAGTTCTAGTTTTCATTGATAACCTTACACGTGGTTTGTTAAGTATTTGAGAGAGCAACGAAATTTCTTTAAGATTCCTCTTCTTTAAGCTCTTCTTGGAAACATTCTCTTGCTTCATCTTTTAGAGATTGAACAATTTCCTCCCCTTCAAGCTTCTCCCAAACCCTAGCTATGGAGTTTATGGATAGCAAGTTGAATCTTGCTTAATCCTTGTACATTTCATGGGGCTTTTACTCAAATGCCTTCCAAATACCCTTCTTTACCTTCAACAAGTAAAGATGAAGCAAGATTGAAGCATTTGGAGAAGATTTAGGGGATTTTTTTTCTCTAATTTGAGAAAAATAGGGTAGCCATGAAATTCTTAAAAATTTTGATCAATTGTGGCTTATTCATGGGTATTATGATGAGTTTTACCTCTAAGAATCAAGTACAAGACTTTTACATCAAGATTGATCCAACATTGGAGCAATAGACACACATTGATTTATAACATTTCTTTTTTCTTGAATACTTGGGTAGTTATGGATTATTGAAATCACTTGGATTCTTGATCTAAATAAGGAATTGACATATCTTTTGAAGCTTTGAATTGATCTTCATCAAGAATTGAAGTATCTCTTGAAGCTTTGAATTAATATTTGGCTCTACTTGAAGACATTGGATTAGATTCATGGATATTTTGACATTTTTAAACAATGTAAGAAATTGTGGATCAAGATTGGTATTCTTGAAGCTTCTTGAAGACTTCAAGTGGACTCTTAATCAATAGAAGGCTTACACAGAGCTCCATCAACTATCTTGAGGGCATTTGATCTATTTTAGCAATCTACATCAACTTTAAGCATCAAACCCTCATCAAACAAGGTATTATCTACTCAGTTTTAATCTCTCCAATTCCAATTGTTGAAATTTAGCCAATTGTTGATGGAGGGGTTGAATTGGGTATGTCTCTTTGCTTGATTGATAAATTTAGGCTACTCATGTTAAAAATTGTATGCCTATTCATCGTTGATTGAGTCTCTATCAAGAAATGATGGATAATTTAGCCCTTTTGCTTGATTCCAACATTAATTGCTTTCATGATTGAAACATGCATAATGCTATATCCCAATTTGAAAATTTCAGTGAATTCTTACTCACGTGATTGCTTAATCTCTCTATAATTTTAATTTCTTGTGATCCTTTACATTGAAATACCTAATAAATTGTAAAAGGTGAGTTTAATAGATCAGTAAGCCACTGATTACTAAAGGTAAACCTTTCTCCCCCCTCTTCATTTTATTCAGTTTTCAATTCCTGCATCTTATTGAATACCCAAAGCTTTAATTCAGCCATTTAAAGCATCCTTGTCTTCTAGAACACTAGCTTTGCTATGTATACATATCAATCGAGGAAAAAGGTCAAAGCTAGATGAGATAGCAAGACAAAAGAGAGGTGACCCTCCCTTACTATTTAGGACTCCATAAAGATACACAACCTGGCCCAAAAGGAACTTTGCACACCTTCTAGAGTTTCAGAGCCCACTTAGGTGCCCCATCCACTATTTTATCCCTCACCACACGTGGAGGACTAGGCAAGACCACTTAGGATAGAGTGGATGAAGATTGAAGATCATTGGAAAACAAGGTACTGAAACAGGGTTGTGAATACAAAGAAATTGCAAGTTATTATATGTTATTGATCTCTTACAAGTGGATACTTGGTATTTGAAGGATATACATGTTGTACTTCAGTGGGCATAGGTGTATGATGCATGCCAATGGTCAAAAGTGACAAATAGGGAAATTACAGGGTCAAAATAGTTGTTGTCACAATCTGGATAGTCATAAAAAATTGAAATTCAGAATTAGATATTTCTATTCTAACATAAAACTCTTGTACTCATTGCATATAACACAAAAAAAATCTTTGATTCTAATTAAGAAGTTTGGCAATGGGAGTTGTGGAGCAAAAGTTATACCCGTTTTTTTTGACAGATGGTCACTAAAAACAACTTGTAGACAACTAGGCAAGGTACACTATTTGGGTTTGAGAATATTTCCCTAATTGCAATTTGAAATTTCAGTAAATTTTCCTTATCTACACATACTAAGCTTCATTTTGAGCCCATAAAGACAAGGATTGAAGGGATACAACTCTTGTTATAGCCCATTTATTAACAAATATTCTTCTCTTTACTACACCCATTCCAATGACCAAGAATAAGAAGAAAGAATAAATATTAGAGAGAATAAATGAAGACTTTTCTAAGTATCAAGTAGAGATAAACTCATCCATTAGAGCTACCAATCATGGACAAAAGGATGGTAATGATGGCAATGTACATGAAGAATCACAATGGCCAAGAGACCTTATTGATGAGGTATATATGTCTGAAGTGAATGGATCATATGACTCAAGTGAATTCCAACAACTTTCTCATAGGATTGAATGCATGAAAGAGGGTACCAATCAATTGAATCAAACAATTGATGACAAGTTTGGACAAACAATCAATCACATTGAGAAGTTTGGATAGCATAATCAATTGTTGGATACTAAGTTTGATAAGACAATCTCCATTCTCATCAACTTGAGGAATAAGTGGTAAAGCACTCCACCTTTCAATGATAATGGGACATCAATTCCACATGACAATGTGAAGTCAAGGCGGCCCATAAGTTTATACGCTCAACTTATGAGCAAATTGATCCATCAAGAGTTAAGGAAACATTTCAATATCCTTCTAACTATTGGAATAGGGGAAGACCAAACTTTGAATCTTCAAAGAATCATGGATAGCCTAAAAAAGCTCAACATGTTGAAAAAGAAGAATACATTCATGGGTGTGACCCTTTCTATAAGTAGTTTTATCCACAAAACTCGCAAATTCCTAATGCAAGGAATAGACAAGGTCAACACTTTCATGAAGATTCAAGAAGAGAGAATAGAGTTTAGCATGATGACAATCTTGAGGAAATGATTTCACCTATTCAACCCCCACATAGTTGTTAGCCATGTGATACTAACTTACTCGGTCATTACTCTTTTGGTGAGACAAAGATTTGTTATGCAACTTTACATTTAAATGTACATGGTGGTGATACATGACGAAGATTGGGCAAGTCTTTCATACATGGGAGGACTTTAAATTAGCCATGGCACATGTTTTCATATCTCCAATGGAAAAAGAAAGGTCGAAAAGAAAGTGATATGATCTTAGATAGTGAGGCTCTACGGTCAAGGAGTATTTTAGCTAGTTCCTAAACCTTTCTATGTAAGTTGAGGCCATTTATGATTCAGCCAAGTTGAATAAGTATATTTTTGGATTAGATCCAAATCTTTTAGCAGAGGTGGGAGTAGCAAAGCCTATGAATGTACATGTAGCCATACAACATGCTAAACACTACAACCAAAAAATATAGAAGAGAAGTGAGCTCTTTTCAGCCCAAGATTGGAGCCGCTTATCACTCAAATCAGCCAACTAGGTTTGGATAGGAGTTCAACTAGCAAAGAGAAGCTTATAGATATGAGAGCATGGCTTTGAATAAGATTCCTACATACCCTATAGCATATACTTCCAAGAAAGGGAACAACTTTAGGTATAATGCTGATCCAAAGGGGACTTCAAGAGAACTAAAAGTGGAGTTAAACATGCACCCAATACCATCAGCAGCAGCCATTAAGCCCTTCTCTAATGATAAGCTGAAAGGATTATGTTTGAAATGTGGAGAAATATGGTCACTTGATCATAAACAAAAGTACAAAGCTGATAGTGCAAAGTTTAATATGGTAATCATAGAAGATTCAAATGAAGATGAAGCCCATGAAGAAGGCCAAATGCAAGATGTGGCAACTCTTACTTGTGATGAGGTGCATGACCATGATAATCAATGGGTACTAGAGGATTTAGATCTGGTCAACAAGTTTCCATTTGATCCAGGTGGATTACTGTTAGATAGCTATTTAGCTCTTGCATGCTCACCCCTAATATGTTCCATATCCCAATATACTTGGATGGGTTGTAAAGGAGAGAATGCACTTCAGCTCAAAGGCATGATTAATTCTAAGGTTGCTCTAATTCTTATTGATACACACAATACACATAGCCTTGTCAATGAAAAATTAGTTTTTTTGGATTTCACTTTATAAATAAATAGTAGTTGAAGTTATTACCTCAAGAAATGGTGGACATCTAACTGAAGGTACAAGTGGCAAATGGAACACAAGAGATAGCAAGGAGATATGCCTACAAACACTCATTGAGCTATCACAGTCTTGCACCATTGTGAAAATGAAAAGAGAGATCAATGCAACGTCTTGTATTTTCACACTTTTTCTCTCAAAGGTGGATGAAAATTAGCAATCTTCAACACCTAAAGAGTGTGATCCATGTTTTATAAACTTTTGGAAAAGTTTAAAGACATATTTCAGCCTCCTACATCATTACCACCTAAGAGAGAAGTGGACCATCCTATTGATTTAACACTTGACACTAAACCTATCAACAAACCTCCTTATAGGTTATCAACATACGAAAGAGAAGAAGTGGAGAAACATGTTAAAGACTTGTTGGAAATGGGGTTTATTCAGCCTAGTTAGTCAATCAATCACCTTTTGCTTCTCTTGTACTACTTGTTAAGAAGAAAGATGGACCCTATAGGATGTGCATTGATTATAGGGACCTCAACAAGAGCATTATAAAGAAGAAGTACCCAATCCCCCACATTGATGATTTGTTGGATGAACTCAAGGATGTAAATGTATTTACCAAGATTGACTTGAGGTTAGGCTAACACCAAATCAAGATGAAGGAGGGTGATGAGTATAATATGACTTCTAGAACAGAAAGGAGCCTCTATCATGTTTTGGTTATGCCATTTTGGCTTTCCAATACACCTGCTACTTTCCAGGCTCTTATGAACAAGGTTCTACAACCATTCTTGTTTAGATTTGTTGTGGTATTCTTTGATGATATTCTCATATACATAGCAATAATAGAGAGGATCATTTGTAGCATGTCCGTGTAGTCCTTCTTACATTAAGATGACATAAGATTTTTGCAAAGAAAAGAAAGTTTACTTTTATGGCCAATAAGCTAGAATATTTGGGTCACATTGAGGGTGATAAAGGGATCATGATGGATCACTACATTTATGGCAGCCATTTCAAAGTCAAAAATGATCACCGAGTGCTAAAGTATTTTCTTTCACAACCTAACCTATCTCCTAAGCAAAGAAGGTGGTTAGCTACATTACATGGAAATGACTTTGAGATCTCTTATATGGTAGGCAAGGATAATGTAGTGGCAAATGCATTATCTAGGATGTGGGCATCTTCTGTTTCTACTATTTCTACTCTGTACAAAGATTGGATCCAATACATACATGAAGAATATTTGTTAGATGAGCCAACATCCAACATCATGAAGAAATTATAGCAAGGCAATGAATCTGAATTTTCCAACTTCAAGTGGCAAAACTAACTTCTTTGGTTCAAAGGCAAAGTGTATATATTTGACTCCTTAGTCATCTTTTAAGCAAATGATCTTCTTGGAGATGTATTCTTCTCCTTTGGTAGGGCATATTGGTTTGTTTAAAACCTTTGATAATATCCATAAATGCTTTTATTGGAAAGGACTTTGAAAAGGTGTCAAAGAATTTGTGATGTAGTGCTTACCATGCCAATAGGATAAAGATTCCAATTTGTTGCCTAGTGGTCTACTTCAGCCATTACCCATTCCACATGGTAAATGGATTAATAACAACATGAACTTTATTATAGGACTACCTACCATTAAGTAGGGTTGGAATAGTGTTTTTGTTGTGGCTGATCATCTTACCAATCAACCCATTTTATACCCACCAAAGTCCAATATTCAGCCACCATTGATCAATTCATGGAAGAATATTTTAAACTTTTTGGTTTACCTATGAAGATTGTTTATGATGGAGATATAAAATTCATGGGGAATTTTTGGAAAAGTCATTTTACTTCCATGGGAACAAAAGTAACTCCAAGTATAGCTTACCACCCACAAATCAATGGTCAAAATAAAAGAGTCAACAAGTGGTTGGAAGTCTATTTATGACACTTTTGCCATGATACACAAAATGCATGGGATTATTGGATTCATCTTGTTGATTTTTGCTACAACAATACATACCATATGAGTATAGGCATGTCACCCTTTGAGGTTTCATACACCTATAAGGTTCAAGTACCTTCAACATTGTTTCATTATAAAGTGATAAGCAAAAGCATATATGGACTTTGAATAGGGAGATTGGGTCTTCTTGAAAGTACCTAAGTCCCATTATGCTTCTTATGGTCCACATCAAATTTCAAGAAAAGTTTGAGATCTTGTTTACCAACTTGATTTGCCTTCCACAACCCATATTCACAATGCTTTTTATATCTCTTAGCTCAAGAAGTATATTGATCCTGATATTCACGTTCTTGAAAAACTACCTTCCCTTGATGAGGATGTGTTAATCATCTATGAAGTCGAGAGCATTGTTGGCAAGTGGAAGAAGGTTCTAAGAAACCATATTATCATGGAATATATCATTCAATGGAAGGGAGAATAATATTCTTGGTAGCATGCTTCGTATTTGGAACACTTTCCTGGTTTCACTAAGAGGATACTGTAGTGCTCACTGAACAATGGACAATTGCTTGTATAAAAAATTTACATTCAAAATAATTGACCTATTGATGTTAAATTTGAATTTTGAGGACATGGATGGATACCTAGTGAAGTATGCTTCATTTCTATCTCCTATGCATCAATCTAACATATCTATCCAAAGTTATGGACCATTTTCTATAGCTACCCTTCAGAACATGATTTCATAAATATACTATTTGATCTTGATAAGGCTTCTCCAAGGCTACTCTAGTATTGGACCTTCTCTATTCATTTCTACCATTCATTTACATTCTCCGTCTTCAAGTTTTGAGGACAAAACTTTTGGGTAGGGATGGATTATACTAAAACAATTTTGGTATCCCTTAGCTTAGGGGATACCTTAATTGGGGTTAGAGTATAAAAGGCAAGACTGTGCCATATAAGGATCTTTTAGCACATTTGAAAACTTCTCCATTTCTTGGAGTTGGAGGGTTCTTGCTTTCCCCACCAACATTGAGGGTGAATACTCAATGCCCACCATAGCAATAGGTAGATTTCTTACAACAACCTCTCATCCATGATTCTCATTATACCTTTGATATCATTTAGCTATGGCTTCATTATGCTATACATTTAATACATTTCCATCTATAGCATGGCTATGGCCATTTGATTCACTTGTTATTTCTTGAATTTCTTGTTATTTTAATTTATTTTAGGCTAAGTTCATTTCAACCTAATACTTATCAGAGTTTTGCCACTACATTCTGTTTACTTGCAAAAGGAGATGCTAATGCTTACACATTTGATATGTTGGTATCACTATTGTTGCAATCAAGATTGAATCGCTCTAATATAAGTATGGATAATCAAACATTTATAGCCATCCATCAAAATAAAAGGAAGTTATGGTAGCCCCCAAACTCCAAAGGAAGCCTCTTGATTCTCATTCTTTATGTGGATGATATGTTGTTGATTGAACCTCATGAGATACATATTTCAACTTCAAAAGCTAAATTGCAATAGGCTTTTGATATGATAGATCCTGACCACTTGCCCTATTATCTTGGCATATTGTTTATTGCAGTTAAGGAGGGCATTATTTTGTAGTAGTCTAAGTATACATGGCAACTTCTTGAGCCTTTTTAGATGCAATATTGAAAGTCTATCTCTACTCCCATTGAGATAAGCCACATGTTTATACTTGAGGATGCATGAGAACCTTTTTGATGCTTCTCTTTATTAGCAAACTATTGATTGTTTATTGTATTTGTGTAATACACTACTGGATATTCAATTTGGAGTCTCTCACTTTATGCACAGCCTTGGTATTACACATCGACAAGCAATTAAATGTGTCTTTTTCTATCTTTAAAAAAAAATCCAAGTTATGTGTAGACGAGTGATGATTCATGCCACCCAATTTCACACATTGAAAATGTTCCCTTGTCCTTGCATGATAGTCATATAAAGAATATTTAAATATAGCACATGTGCCATCCATCATAAATAATTTAGTGTTTTTTGGTCAGATAGTAGAGCAAGGGATGTAGGTTCGATTAATGCAAAAGGTTGTTTTGTGGAAGACTTTAATGATATGTATATCACAAAAGGAAGCAGAGTTGGCTGCATGCTTATTTTAGATATTAGAATTCCTGCTATGAATGCTGCTATGTATGCTAAATGAAAACGAGTGGTTGTTGTAGATATTGAAATATGGCACAAACGTATTGGACATGCAAATGTGCAAAGACTGAAATCAATGGAGTCCTGTTAAAAGATTTGTTTTTGAAGGTTATGTAGCTCACCATTATGCTTATATGGTAAAGGTGGTTGAGGATATTGAACCCACTTGTTTTGAGGATGCTATTGGTCACGCTCATTGGGATGCAACAATGGTTGAGGAGATGGTTGTATTAGAGGCCAATAAGACTTGCCTAAGGGCAAGAAAACCATTGGCTATAAGTGGATCTACAAATGAAGCACAATGTGGATGGTTCTGTTAACATATATAAGGCTAGGTTGGTTGCAAAAGGCTATGCTCAAACATATGGTATAGATTATGAAGAGACATTTAGTCCACTTGCTAGGATGGCAACTGTTAGATGTGTCATTGCTTTTGCAGCAATCAAAGGTTAGAGTTTGTAGAAAATGAATATAAATAATGCCTTCTTGCATGGTGAATTGCAAGAAGAGATGTATATGTAATAGCCACCAGGTTATGAGGATTTGGAGCATCTCACATATATGTGCAAGTTAAAGAAGATACTCTATATGGGCTAAAGCAAGCACCTACAGTGTGGCCTAACAAGATCAGAGAGTATCTTGTCAACATTGGCTTTTATATTTGTGATGCTGATCACTCACTTTATGTGAGAAAGGGAGATGCAAGTTTGGTCATCATAGTCATTTATGTGGATGACTTGATTATTGCAAGTACAGTGACAGTGGGATTGCTGAAGTTAAGAAGCTTTTGAAGAAGTTTGAGATAAAGGATTTGGGTGAGCTAATGTAGTTTCTTGGTATTGAGGTGATCAGATGTAATGATGGTATATGGCTGTCCCAAATATAATATGACTTGGATATGTTATCCAAGTATGGTATGATAGCATATAAGCCTCTTTCAGTGCCATTATAGCAAAATGTGAAGTTAAATGCTAATGTTAGGGATGAGATAGAAGACCCTACTATGTTCATGAAGATAGTAGGGAGTCTGATGTACATGCCTATCACAAGGCTATAGACATGAGTTATGATGTTGGCCTTGTCAGTCAATATATGCAGATGCCTAGAAAGCCTCATTTGGATGTAGTTAGATGATTTTTGAAGTATCTAAAGTCTATTTTGCATTATGGTCTTTTTTATGAGGCAGGTAAGGATATATAGATGTTTGGATACATAGATGTAGATTAGGCTAGTAGCATGTGTGATAGAAGATCTACTAGTAGATTCATATTTTTTCCTTGGTAGTGCAATAGTTATATTGAGTAGCAAAATGCAACCTATAGTTGCTTTATTGACTACAAAGGCCAAGTATAGAGATGCTGCTATGGCAACATGTGAGGTGGTATGGCTACAAAAGTTATTGGGAGATTTGAATGTGCAGGGAGATGGACCAATTATCATTCATTATGACACGAGTAGCATATAGTTAGCAAGGAACCCAGTGTTCCATGCTAGGACAAGATACATTGAGATGCATTACGACTTTGTGAGAGAGAAGGTACTTGCAAGAGAGATTGACTTGGTATATATCAGCACATAGGATTAGAGAGTCGATATTTTCACAAAGACATTGGGTGCAGAGAAGGTTTGAAAATTTTGAAGCTTACTTGGAGTTGTAGAGATACAATTGAGCTTGAGGGAAAGTGTTGAGATAGTAAGCTTAACATGTACAAACATTGGAATACCTAGTAAGATGGGTCTACACATCTACACTTAGCATGTCGGTGGTCATTATGATTCTCACATAGCCACTAACTTATCACTTATAATATTTGGTTTTTGCACCTACCTATAGTTGGCATAGTTATAGCACTAGTCGATTAGTATAGTCATTTATATACTATTTGACTTAGTAGGCCACTTTTTTTAATGTTGTATCTTATCTATACTTTGTGTATATTATATTGTATATGAAAGAAGAAGAAGAAACTAGCAAGAAAATGTTTTGGCCTTCATCTCTCTTCTTGTGTTCTTGAGTAAGCTTCCTCTTGTGTGCATGATGTGTGTTTGTTGGCGTAGTAGCTCAACCAAGTCCCCCCTCCATGCGATTTGTGATAAACATAATTTTTAGACATTGAGATTACACTAAGACTCTTAATATAGTTGCAAAAGCTATAATTGGTGGCTAGGATTAAAAAGAAATATTCTACGATATGTAAACAAAGGCCTAACTTGTCAAAGGATGAAGGATAAAGAATCAAGATGCCTAGAGAACTCCAATCCTTGGACATTCCATGAGTGAAATGGAAGTTAGTAAGTATGTACTTCATAGTTAGATCACGTATTCTTGCTAGTTGATATGATTCTATCATTGTAGTAGTGGATAAATTAACCAAAGTCAAACATTTAATCACAGCCAAGAGAACATACAAATCATCTAATATCGCATGAGTTTTCATCAAGGAAATATTTAGGTCACATGGACTACCAAGACCATTGTTGAGTGTTGAAATGACTTGTTTTTTGGCTGATTTTTGTTGTTTTTGAGAGCTGAATGGTTGATTTTATGAGATGATTGATTAGTTTGGAAGTGGTTTGAGAGTGTTTTGGATGATAATGATTGTGTTTTGGAAGATCATGATGTTTATTGGTGGTTCTGTGATGTTCTGATAGGTTCTGATTGGTTCTGTATACCTTCTGTTTTGCTCTGTTTTGGTCTGTTTTGTTCTGATTATCTTCTGTAAAGAGGGATGGAGTATTGATTGATGAAGATTGAGATATTGTGAAAGCTTATTGAATGGTTTGTGAGAGTTTGGAATGGTTTGAGAATGAGTTATGAGGTTTTAATGACCTTCTGTAACCTTCTGTAGGTCTTCTGTAGAGCTTCTGTTTCTGTTCTGTTCTGTTCTGTTCTGTACTGTAGCTGTTCTGGTACTATTCTGTGACTGTTCTGTATGCTTCTGTATGTGTTCTGATGGATGAGAGTGTAGCTTGGGAAAGTTTTCTAGCCTTGGAAAGAGGTGAATACAAGTGCAAAAGAGCTGAAAGAAGTGGAAGAAGTAGCTGCTGAAGACTCAAGTGAAGACTAGAGTGAAGTGACAGTAGTGAGCTATGAAAAGACACTGTAGTGGCTCTGGTGACTCTTCATATCAGACATACCTCTTGGAAGGGGTATCCACGACCTAAGAGGGATTATTGAGAGTGATTTTGAGAAATTTTAGTGAGGATATGATGTATTATTGATGGAGTGAGAGAGAGAGAGAGAGTCAGAGATAGCCAATTTTACTGAACAGAGTGATTGTATATGAGAGATTGAGTGAGAAGACTATGGAGATATTAAAAATGAATACTATGTGATGTATTTTCATTCAAAGATGGTGTATTCCTTTGCTTTCTTTGTTCCATTGATGGATTTTGTGAAGGTGTTGAAGAATATGGTTGATTCTATCAAAACCGTGGGAGATCTACATGATGCTGTATGAAGATTTGTTGTGCCTGGTGTTCTTTTCTTCATTGTGATCATATGAAACATAATAAACAAGCTTGTTGATGTTACAAGATAGATTTTCTTGCAAGAGAATTCCCTTTTCCTTGGTGTTCCTCTTGGGGCTCCATGTTTTTGGTGCACAGCCGGGGAAAACTTGCCATCAACAAGCACCAGAAGAGGCTGAAAATGAAGGAAATGGCATTGCCAAGAAGAGAAGAATTCAATGGATGTTTGTAAAGTTCCTTCTTCCACTGAAGAGTTGGAATTTCTCATAATCAAAGCCACTTTCCACAAGAAGTTCATCCCACAATGGCGGAAACATATCACCATCATGATGCATGCTCTATGTGGTGGACAGTTTCCTCTTCTTGTTGAAGCAGCAGAAACTTGCATCTTGGTGGCAAACTGTTTGGGAATAAACTGAAGAGAAGAAACAGAGAGAATGACCATCCATGGAAGATTTGGCATTCATTGAGAAGTTTCCAGACAACATCAAGTGGGAGATTGTGAAGAAGCTTCAGGAGTCTTGGTCTGTAGAGATTCACAAAGACAAGAAGGAAAAGAGTTGGAATTTGTTAGTGGATGCTCAACAGCAAGATACATGGGATGCTTGGTGTAATGATAATCTTCTGTTTGTTCAATTAGCAACCCACTGGAAGTTGGTAGACAGAGTGTTTTTCACAATATACACTGTTGAAACCATCAGAAGTTGGCATTACTATGATGATGGCACCACCACAATGCTCAGACGTATGCATTTTGATACCTTTAGAACCGAATACCTTCCTCTGTGCAGTGGTATGAAAGCAGAATTCAGGGACGTCGAAAAGAAAGAAGTAGAAGAAATGTTGGCAAGAGAATCCTCCAGAGACTGAAGCCTTCTATTAACCCTCTGTGGAGCACTAACAACATAGTGGAGCCAACCCCCTGATGAATGACGCAATAAAGAGGCAAGCGTTAGAACGAGTTCAGAGGTACGTGAGAAGAGAGAAAGCAAAAATCAGAGCCGAGAGCGAGCTCGTAGCAGAAGCCGCCCTTGACGCCCTTGCGGAACTCTTTACAGAAGTCCCAATGCCACATCAAGCCCTTCCTCCTCCTGCTGGAGGTCCACTTCTAAGCCAGATCCGTCCTGGAAATATTGATGATAGGCCAGCGAATGTAGTCCCATTGCCAGTTTTTAAGGGAGAGTACAATGAAGACCCCGATCTTCATGTAGCAGAGTTTATGGTAGCGTGTGTGGCTAACAATGCCAGAATCCTTGAGCATTGGTTAGCGATATTCCCCGCCACTTTCAAGGGCGCGGCGTTTCAATGGTATGAGAGACAAGCAGCAGGAACTTTTGGCACATGGGACGACCTGAAGTTGGCCTTCCTCACTAAATTCAGGCGTGAAGGTTTTGAAGAGCGGATGAGAGAGGAATTTGTGAACCTAGGTCAGTCTTCTGGAGAAAGAGTAGAAGCCTATGTCTCACGAATGGAATCCATCCTGAAGAGATGGACTAACCATAATCTAGATGATGGCATTCAGAAGGGGGTGTTTCTCAGAGGATTACAACCAGAAGTCCGTAAGTTTGTGGAGCTACAAAGACCAGCCACCTTGTAAGCTGCAACAGAAGGTGCAAGACTGTACGATGAAGTGGAAGCTAGACTAGCGATGAATTCAGGAAGAGGAGTCCTACCTCCTCTGATGCCAGGAATGATGTATCCACCAAATGCAGTTCCAGGGACTGTTCCTTATCCCTACCAACAGATGCCTCCAGTATCACAGTACAGTGCACCAAATCCACAGTGGCCACCATCCATGCCTCAAATGGTGGTTCAACCACAACAACAATGGTCCCAACCAATTTCCTCCATGCCAAATCAGTAGCAACAGTGGAACCCTACCAACTGGAGCCAACAGCCAACAATTCAAATAGGAGCTCTGAATCAGAACCAGAACAGAGACCCCTCTGTACCAGCCCAACCAGTTTATGCAGTGATTACAGAGACTCCTCAAAACCCTCCTGCGAGTACGTCCGGAGGAGAAAGCTTGAAGGATTATTTATCCAACTCAATTGCAAACATCAAAAAGGAGTTGATGGATGTAATTACAGAGTAGCTATAGATGCTGAAAGTGAATACCGCGAGCATATCCAACGTTGCAGGAGCAGGAAGAGATGTGATGCAGTCAAATACTTGGTGTGGTAAGTGTCATCAAGCAGGCCATTTAGCCACTGAATGTACACGAAAACCAACCATTCCTGGAGCCTTCTGTTCCTACTGTTTGCGGAAGAACCATACAGAGGACATTTGCTCTTTGAAAGAGATGCATGATAGGAGAAGGAAGGAAGAAGACGCAAGATTCAACTTGCTGGAATCCAAAATGACAACACAGGATATTGGACCCAAGCCTAGAGAGTTTGGTCCTAATTTCGGACCCAGAAGATTTCCCTCCCAAAGTTACAGAGGAAGACAGTCTGGCGGTGGTCAGAGATCAGAAGTGGAGTGTTACAGATGCGGAGAAAAGGGACATATCTCACCAAATTGTCCAAATCCTCGAAGGTAAGTGGATTACAAGCCCTTATGCAGTCGATGCAAAGGAGAAGGCCACACTGCAAAAGACTGTCCAAGTCCAGCCCCAGTGAAAAACAATGCTACTGATAGTCCGGCTAAGGCTCAAGAGCCTACCTCCAATTTAGTGGAATTGGAAGTTGCTATCATCACTCGTGCAAAGCAGAAGGAACCACCTATCCAGAAAGTAAATAACCCTCCAGCCAGAACAGTGAAGTTCAATCTTCCACTAGAAGAACAGAACAGAACAGAGCCTAACAGTGCCGTACAGAGCACTACAGTGCCACAGAGAGTTACAGAGACAGGACCAGAGGTCCAGGATACAGAAGAGGAGGAAGTGCCACAAGTGGCAGAGGAAGTTCTTGTAATTCCTCTGTTGGAAGAAAGAAGGAAAATGAAAATGGGTGTTGCTCCATTTCCTAACCGGTTAGAGAAGCCTGTGGATCCTATTAAGGAATACGATCTAGTCAGAGATCTAGATACCTTTAAACCAAACCTCACATTCTGACAATTATTGATGTTATCTCCCAGTTGCCGGAAAAGGTTCAAAAGTATACTGACAAGAAGACGTGGCTTAAGGATTGCTCCCTCAACAGCAACAAAGTCCAACAAGGCTCCAGAGCCCGTAAAAGAAGTGGATGTGGCTAACGCTTTCCTAGATCCGGGTACCCTAGAGACTGGCGTGTGGATAGAAGGCTGTTTTATTGCAAATGCACTGATTGATGGTGGTTCATCAGTGAACATTATGACGGATGTTACAATGAAGGATCTAGGCTTACAAGGAGTGCAACCAACCCAATGGCTCATCAGACTGGCGGATCAGAGCAGAATCAAGCCTTTGGGCATTCTCCCATATGTGAAGACTATAGTGGCTGGAAAAGATTATTGACTAACCTATTTGGTGGTGAAGCCAAACTCTTATGGTACATCCTATCCTCTGTTACTGGGCAGACGATGGCTTTTTGAAGACCGAGCAAGGATGGATTGGTTCAAAGGAACCTTGACCTTGGGAAGAGGGCCCAATAAAGTGGTGCTGAAATTGTATGGTTCTCAAAAAGGACATGGATCCACCTCCTTGGAATTATCTTTTGACTCCCCTAATGAGGCTACAGATGGAACGTCAGCAGATGAAGATGCTGTCAAGCAGATCCTTCCCAAGAAAACAGTGGCACATTCCTTAACAGTGGATACTGTAAGCCGACCTCCAAAAGATGCAAAGCCATTATCAATGGGTGAATACTTCCTGCCTGAACCGGGAATGACTTCTGAAATCACTTCTGACAGTGAGATAGAAGCATGGATGTACTGCTCTCCCTGTTACATGGCCATAGCAGAGGCAGAGACAGAGGGAGGAGAGGAAACAGAGAATCTGTTCTTCTGTTACAGAGCTCCTACAGAGACAGAAACAGAAGCAGAGACAGAGACAGAGACAGAGACAGAAGCAGAGACAGAAACAGAAGAAGATGGATATGATATGGACGAAGAAGGTTATGAAAGTGAGCTAGAAGAGTTTATTCCACCCGAAGAGGATACATTTGGAGAAGAAGTTCCAGAAGCTTCAGAAGCAGACGAGCTTATGCTATGGGACAGAATGGCAATGGTACCATTTGGTCTAGTAAATGGATCTTCTTATATGCAAAATTTCTGTAAGACGTGGGTTAAGAAGAACAAGCCGTCTGTCAGCAGTGGCTCTTGCCGTCCTCACTCATCTCTGCCAAAGAAAGATGATGATGATGCACCATGCCAACAAGCACCAGTCCCACCAATCCAACAGGCATCAGAGGGTCCCTGTTATGTGATGTTCCTGGATGTGTCATCTTCAGAAGAGGAGTCTTCAAGTCAAGAGGTAATTAATCTTGAAACCAAACCCGAGACGGCTCTAATCCCATTTCAACATCTTAAGGAGCAACCTAAGTCTCCATCAAAAGAAGAAGTTGGTTCTAGTGGGACATCAGAAGAGGACACCACTCCCTTGAAGGAGTCGGATCTGTATCCAGAAGCAGTCCGTGGAACCTTTATCCGTGAAGTAGAAGGTGAAAGGCAGTTAACCTTTGTGGATGCAGAAGGCACTGAACGCCACTTGAAGGTGGGTAGCAGTCTCCCAGAAGAGGAGTTGTCAACCTTGTACAACTTGTTGAAAGAGAATTTGGATGTGTTTGCATGGTCTTACAAAGACCTAAAGGGGATTGATCCCACAATATGTCAACATCATATTGACTTGGAGCCTGATGCCAAGCCAGTACGGCAACGACAGAGGCGAATGAACCCGAATTATTCCATATTGGTGAAAGCGGAGCTGCTGAAGCTTCTGGAAGCCGAGTTCATCTATCCAGTGGCAAATAGTGAATGGGTTTCACCCATCGTGGTTGTACCCAAGAAGAATGGCAAATTGCGAATATGTGTGGATTTCCAAAAGCTTAATTCCAAGACAAAGAAGGATCATTTTCCTATCCCTTTCACAGACCAACTATTGGATACAGTGGCAGGATATGAGCTTTATTCCCTTCTGGATGGATTCAGCGGATACAACCAAGTCCAAATCGCAGAAGAAGACCAATCCAAAACAACCTTCACCACAGAATGGGGGACCTACGCTTATCGGGTGATGCCATTTGGACTCTGCAATGCCCCTGCTACTTTCCAGCGAGTCATGATGGCTGCATTTCAAAATTATCTGCACGATTTCATTGAAGTATATTTGGATGACTTCTGTGTCTATAGTTTGATCCGTGAACACTGGGAACACCTGGAATGATGCTTTGACCGATGCCGGGAGTATGGGATTTCCCTCAACCCCGACAAATGCATCTTTGGGGTCTCTTCCGGAGTTCTGTTGGGCCACATTGTCTCTGCACAAGGGATATCAACAGACCCTGCAAAGATCGAAAAGATCGCAGCTCTAACAGCACCCACCAACCTCAAACAGTTGAGGGGACTCCTAGGCCATGTGGGTTACTACAGAAGGTTTATAGCCCATTTTGCAACAAAGGCAACCTTCTTGCACAAACTTCTGAGGAAAGAGGCAGAGTTTACTTGGACGGAAGAATGTGACAAAGCCTTCCACACTCTGAAGTAGTGTCTGATAGAGGCACCCATTCTGCAACCTCCTGATTGGACGAAAGAGTTCCATGTACACACTGATGCATCAATTGAAGGCTTAGGTGCTGTCCTCTGCCAGAAGGGCTCCTCGAAGTTGGATCAACTGATCTACTACGCAAGCCGAAAAGTCACTGATAGGGAACGAAACTATACAATGACAGAGCTGGAGTGCTTGGCAATGGTGTTTGCCCTAGAGAAGTTTCGCCACTACCTCCTATCTACCCACTTTAAATTTTATATGGATCATGAGGCCCTATCCTTCCTGATGAACAAAGCAGATGTGAAAGGACGAATGATGAGATGGCTCCTTCTATTTCAGGAGTTCGACTTTGAGGTGATTACTAAGCCTGGTCGTTCCCATGTTTTGGCTGATCATCTGTCGCGTATCCCACAAACTGCAGACGAGGAGCAGGATGATCCAGACCTCCCTGATGCTTCCCTATTCTTGGTAGAAACTGTCACTCCCTGGTATGCAGACATTGCCAATCTGCTGGCAACCCAACAATATCCTCCTGGTATTTCTAGTCGGGAAAGGAAGAAGCTCATGTTAGAATCAGCCCCCTACACCCTGCTAGGCGGTGCAATGTACAAGAAAGGCAAAGATGAAGTGCTCAGAAGATGTGTTGCAGGAGAAGAGATTGGGATTGTTCTGAAGGCTTGCCATGACGAGCCATGTGGAGGTCACTTTGCAGGAGAAGCCACAGCCATGAAGGCTCTGTTAGCAGGTTATTGGTGGCCTACCATCCACAAGGATGCCTATGATTACTGTAAAAGATGTGATGCTTGTCAAAGAATGGGGAAACCCACGAAGACAAGTGCCATGCCATTGCAACCTATCCTTCCTTTAAAGTTGTTTGAGAAGTGGGGCATCGACTTCGTAGGTCCAATCGATCCTCCCACCAGAAGGAAACAGAACCGATACATCCTCGTATGTACGGATTATGTCACAAAGTGGTGTGAAGCTAAAGCCCTAAAGCGAGACGATGGTAACAGCGTGGCCCTGTTCATGTACGAGAATATCATCACCCGTTTTGGCAGTCCCTTAGAGCTGGTAAGTGACAGAGGCACTCATTTCCTTAACAAAGTCATGGAGGAGTTGACAGAGTTGTATAAGATCCGCCATCGCAAGTCCACTCCTTATTACCCTAGAGCCAACGGCCAAGTCGAAGTCACCAATCGCATCCTCTGCTCGATTCTGACAAGAATAATTGCCGCACATTGTCGTGATTGGGATGATCGACTTACAGAGGCCCTTTGGGCGTACAGAACCTCCCATAAAGCAGCAACAGGACAGACACCCTTCTAGCTGGTGTATGGTACAGAAGCTGTTTTCCCTGTGGAACTGGAACTACCCTCTTTGAGAGTGGCTATCAAAGAGCGTTTGGGGGACGATGATTCACTGCAACGTCGTCTCCTGCACTTGGAATGTTTGGACGAAATTCGTAGGATGGCTCTCCAGTGCATGGAAGCCACGCAAGCTCGACGTAAGGCTTACCATGACAGCTTCATCAAGCACAAGGAGTTCAAAGAAGGTGATTTGGTCCTAGCCTATGATTCACGATTTGGCAAGTTTCCTGGCAAGCTCCAACAGTGGTGGATGGGCCCCTATAAGGTACTTGCCGTTAACCCTAATGGCTCTGTCCAAGTACAGACCTTGGATGCCTCTGATGATCTCTTTCTGATTAATGGATATCGCCTGAAGAAGTATTTTCCTCCTTGGGGATCTTGACAATTATGGACACTTGATCCTTTCCCTCGTTGGCGCGGCACTGTACTTCTTATGATGCTACTTCTGATAGCCATTCTTCAGTCATTCCTGATGAAATGGGCGCCACCCTCTGTCCCCTCAAATCCCCCTTCCAGCCTTGATCTCTTATCCTCTATTTTCCACCAGCGATAGTGGCGAGGTGGGTTCTGACAAATGGTAGTTCTACCATTCCCTTGCTCAATTCGAAAAAAAAAGAAAAAAAAAGAAAAGAAAGAAAGAAAGAAAAAGAAAAAGAAAAAAACAAAACATATCGGTCATGGGAGAAAAGGACTAAGGTCCCTGTCATGCCGACCTATTCTTCGGGAAAAGGTGGAAACACCCTCGGGAATAGGGGAAAAACACGAAAAAAAAAATGAAATGAAAAAAACAAATCTGTTATGAGAGAAAAGGAAGCAATTCCCTATCATAGTAGGCCTCGTTCCAAGAAAAGGTGGTAAACACCCTTGGGCGAGAAGCTGGCTGTGGAAAAGGTGGCAACACCCAGCAGTCCAGAAAGTGGATTCATTAATTGATATCCCCAGGATCCAATTCCAAAGCTACCTCCCTTGGTACGCTGTGTCTTGGGTCTCTCTGTAGAGTGTCTAACTCTCCTCTAGGAGACGACATGTTCCTATCCAATACAATATTCGATTTGATGGCTACCTCCCTGGGTACGCCTCTTCAACAACTGATGACGCGATCTTCATCGACAACCAATCGAGTGACGTGAGCTTTCATCCTAACCGGATGGGGAAGTGAGTATGGGTTGCCCTCTGTAACTATCAACAAAGAGTGAGACAGAGGGTGGGAAGAGAGATCAGTCTTTTCCCTTCAAATCAAATGAGAGGTGAGGTGTGAATGAAGTGTTGCACCCACGGGATGGGCCTCTCAATGCACAAAGCACAATTTGTTTCTGTGCACTGCACTATAAGGCTCCCTGGTCTTCCTTCTCGCACCGTATGCCGGCACAGGGCGAGATGCACCGTTGCACCATCAAATGCGCACAAGGCATACAACCTTTGCACAAGTGACTGTGAGGATTACATCAATGGGTTTCAGGAAAAGGCCCTCCTGTATCTATCAACCGAGAGTGAGACAGAGGGTGGGCTGAGTGTGACTGGAGTTTCTTCAATCAAATATCGAGAGGTGAGATTGAGGGACGTTACGACACTTGGAGTCAGGTATATTCCCGTTTCCCTGTGCACCCACGGGATGGGTCTTTGCCCTCATCACAAGACACATCACCCTGTTCTGTCCCCACTGCACTGTAAGGCTCCCTTGCCTTCCTTCTTGCACCTATGCCAGACAGGTTGGACGCACTAATGCACCATCAACTGTGCACCCTGGCGTACTCCTTCTGCACCATTCCCCTTGTCGATTCCTCAACCGGGTACGCGATATGGGTTTCACTCCTTATTCCTCGAGTGATATTAGTCATGGGGCGTGTGACTGTTCTTTCATTTCATTTGAGTGACTGTGAGTTGAGTGCAATATCCCTCATCATCGACAAATTTCCTGTGATTCCTTCCATCAGCTATCTCCCTGGGTACTGTTGCGTGGTCCTTGCCATGAAGGACGTGCGCTGTAAAGATGCCTTGGTACCTCTTGTAGTCGACAACAACAATAGACGTGCCATCGACACTCAACCTTGCTTCTTGACAAAATGGGCCAAGTTTTTCTAACCCTCCCACTTTGGTTTCTTCGTGACGGTCATGTTTTAAGTGTGGGGACGTTAGTGGATGGTCTGTGGCGTGGTCCTAGGTCCCTGTTGCTCGGTTAACCCTATCCGTTAAGGTCTTAAGTGTGGGGACGCGTCCCTGCGCGTCTACATTGCATATCCTCTACATATGCCTTACCCTACTCATGCATGTATGCCATGACTTGCTGTTACCCTGATGGGGTCCCTTCCCACACACCCGTTCATTTTCCACCCACCCTTGGGGCTCTTCCCTTGCAGTTTTCCTTCATTCCCTGATTTTGAGGTCCTGTCCTGTGAATGCACCCTACGTTTACCGCAGTCCAAATCCAACCTTATAGCCCTGTTCCTCCCTTTGAATTGCCCATTTTTCCTTTTTTTGTACCCCTGTTCCGGTGCATGATTTTTGAGTTATTAATTTTTGAAGCATTTTGTGCACCTTAGCCGGTTTTCCATGTGAACGCGCTTTTCTTGCTTCGGAACCATGCTCTGACATTATAGCCCTGACAACCACTTTTCCCCTGACATTTTTCCTTTTTACTCCGAGTCATTCCGCTACACGGTTTGTCCAATATTAATTTTCCGGTTTTTTAAGACTTTTTCGTGCGTATTTTTGACATTTTTCCATGTGAACCTGCCCTGTTTGCATCGGAATTCCAATTTGATTTGACAACCGTGTCCCTTGTGTCTTCCCTCACCTTTTTCCTTTTTCCTCCACCTTTTTTCGACTTTCGGATTTTTACTTATTAATTTTTAAATCAGTTTTCGGGAGTATTTTTGGAGTTTTTTGCATGTGAACCCCTCCTACTTCCCCGGAACTGCCGTTTAACATGATAAGCCTGTGCCACTCCTTCCTACAGACATTTTTCCTTCTTACTGCCTGTTATTCCGGCGCACGGTTCGTCCGATATGAATTTCTGATCCCATTTTTGGGTTTGTTTTTTGGATTTTTTCCACGTGAATGCATCTTATCTGAGTCAGAACTCTGTTTTGATGTGATAGGATTGTCAGGCACATCTTTCTACACAGTTTTCCTTTTTCTTGCACCTCGTTCCAATGCACGAATCTTTCGATATTAATTTTTAATTGCGCTTTTTGGTTCATTTTTTGTGTTTTTTGCACGTGACCACCCTTTACCCCTCCCGGAATCTCCCTCGCATATTTTTCTTGTCTTCCGCCTGCCGTCTTGCCCACTTTTTGTTTTTACACTTTTTCGTTTTGTCGTCCGGCTTGAGAGATATTAATTTTTCTTTAATTTTACGTGTTTTCGTGCGACTCGTCCCGCGCGTGACCGCACCCGTTTTTGATTTTTTTTACGCGTCTTAACGCGCCTCCGTCACCTCCACGTGCCCCGTCGCGACGTTACGGTGCCTTTTCAATCCCGTCACGGCAAATTTTTTTACCCCATCCCGCGCATGTGCGAGGACGGGGGTACGCGTCCCTCTTGGGCCCCTACCCCGCCCATTTCTATTTCCCCTACCCTACCCTATCCTACCCTAACCTACCCCTACCCTACCCCTACCCCTCCCCTGCCCGTTACCCCTACCCTTCCCGCCTTTCCCTATCCCCTCTCCCCTCTCACGACCCATCCCCCCTAACCGCCTCCCTGCCATTCTCCCTCTCCCCCATCTTCTTCTCCCTCCCTCTTCCCTGCGTTCTCCCTTCCCTCCCCTCCTCCTCCCTCTCCACCCTCTTCTCCTTCCTCTCCACATCCCCTCCTTCCCCTCCACCTTCTCCCTCCCTCTCTCTTGCCACCTCTGCAACGCCAGCGCCGCCACGTGCCACCCTGCTCCGCCCACGTCGCCACGTGCCACCCTGCTCCGCCCACGTCGCCTTCGGCCGCCCTGCTCCGCCCGGTGGTCGAGTCGCCCATCCGCCCACGTCGCCGCCCGGTGGTCGAGTCGCCCGCCGTCGGAGCCCGCCCCTCTGGCCTGTCACCTCCCCGGTCCACCGCGCCCATCAGCCGCCACCGCCCCTCTGGCCTGTCACCTCCCCGGTCCACCACGCCCATCAGTCGTCACAGCCCCGTCGTCGCCCTCGTCCACCTCAACACACACCGCCTGGCTCTCCTGCTGTTGACCTCCTGCAGCGCCCTGTCCGCCCTGCCACGTACACCCCATTCAAACCCACTTTCCCTCCACACCCCCACACTAGCCCCCATTCCCCCCAGCTAACCCACCCAAACCAGCTAACCCCCCCACTAACCCCCCTTCCCACCACACACATACCCACACCCCCACACAAGCCCAAACACCCCTCTACCTAAGCCCCATTTCCCCCCTACCTTCACCCACGCACATCAAACCATCTCTTTATCTAAGCCCCACATTTCTCCCCAGCAAACAAACCAACCCACCAAACCACCCCCCTCTAACCACTGTTCCCACACAGATAACCACAGAAAACTCCCTGCAAGCCCCCAGTCCCACCATCACACTCTCCCTACACCCCCGTCCCACCCGCAGACATCCACATACACCCCTGTTCTCCCTCGAGACGTAGACACACGCGCAGGTGTGTATGCGCGTGTGGGTGATTGTTCGTGATTGATCGTGCGCGGGTGCGGGACTTTGTTCGTTGGTTGTTGCTGCCACGCAGCCTATTTCTGGGTATTTTCCCAGATTTTTAATTCAAAACCCGCAAACCTTCACACAAAACATTGAAAAATTTAAACAAATTATTAACAAACCCTTAATATTTTGAAAAAATTACAGAAAAATCTAGAAATTTTCCAATCTTTTTACAACAAATTGCCCTATTTTTTCTAACCTGTAAATTTCAAGAAAAAACATTTCAGACCATTTTAAAATTCCACATTCTTTTAAAACTACCCAAAAAACTACCAAAAATTCATTAAAAATGCTAACAAACTCCAAATTAATTTCCAAAAAATTCTTAAAAAATCCATGAACATTTTTACTTATTTATGGTATATTTTCTAAGATGTCACAATATTTTATTTTACACCTAAATTCATTAAAAATAAAAAAACAAAATCCTTTTTTATTCAAAACACAATCTAAAAATATCACAAAAAAATCCAGATATTTTTGGATTGAGGAGAGCGCATTCTTTGCATTTTCATACACCCACTACCAGGTATTTCCCTTTTATTCGTTTTTTTTAAAATACACAAAAAACACATGCTACCCCAAAACCCATGATTAATATAAAACTAAAAAAAAAAACAACCACGAAAACAATTTTAAAAAAAACCACACAAACAATACCACCATGGCACGCGCATTCGCGCTACATACACCATTTTTTTTAAAATTAAAATAAACCCGCCGTTCACTTAGCACGCGCTACGTGCGCTACAGAGGCACTTTAATTTTTAATTAAAATGAACCAGCCGTCACAAAAGCACGCGCTGGCAAAAAAGCGCTCCACATCACCTTAATTTGTAATCAATGAACTTGCATTTAGAGACCCAAGTCTGGGTATCGAAGTCCGTGATTCGAATTAACGCACCGTTTTCACCTAATAATTGGTAATTAAATTTATAATAAGGAACGGCCGTTTTCTTGCTAAGGTTTATCACCTAATAAAAATTCACCTATTCTTAATAATTTATTAAAATCAACCCTTCATTAAAGTAATCCCCCCTCACTACACTTAATTCCCCTTTTTACTGAACCGTTTCGTGGGATGGGTATGCGCAGTCATTAGAGTTGTTTTCCTGGTCCCGTCCTGATTTATCAACGATGTCGTCTTGATATGTGTCGGATGTGGTATTGTTTTGGTTCCACTTATTTGTTACGGTTACGGGTACGGTATGCAGTTTTTTCTTTTCTTGCCTGATACGGGGTTCTGGGTGTTTGTCTGATGCATCGCATGAAGCTTTCGGTCGCATTTGTCTCAAGGTCATGTCGAATTTTTTCTAGGCTGTGGATTGCTTGGGGTTAGTTGGTCGAGTCACGTTTTATTGTGTTGGTTGTTCTCTTATCCTTGGTTTTTTGTCTGTTGCTTTGCAGGCATTCTCCTTGATAGTCTGTGTTGTGGTGTGTGTGTAACCATCTGAATGGTGCCTTCTCATGCTCCTCCCCCTATCCAGTACGTCCCACTCGTTAGTAGGGATTACTCTTCCCTACTTACTTTTGAGCCTCTCACGAAGGCGGGACTCGCTGCTTTTGTGGCTACTTCTTTTCCATTGCTTCCAGAGGATCCGTCGTTATGTGATGAGTTTTTGGCCTCTTACAGCAAGAAGACAGGACTAGTCCAGGGCATTTCTATGACTTTGACACCTCGCGGCTTAGGGAAGGCTCTCTCTCTACCCTCCAAAGGTGAACCTTTTGTTACCACTCGTCAGCTTTTCTCTAATGAAGAGATTCTGAAGCTGTTGCAAAAGCAGACAAGGAAAATGCTGGATGTTAAGAAGGTGATTAACTCTTCAGGAGTTTCCTTTTCTATGATCACTGATCCCGTATGGAAGACGATCTGTCAGTTTCTCCAGGACAGGTTTATGCCTGCCAAAACGCCATCCCAATACTTGTCCAAAGAGCTTTTCACAGCTTCCAAGATGGTGTTGAAAGGAGTTGCTATTGATTGGAGCACTTACCTCCTCACTAAAATGGATCAGCATTTCGTCAAAGTCACCAGGGGTAATGTTACCAATGTCACATATGGATCATATTTGTCTGCCTTCTTGACCTATTCAGGTTTACAGAAGACTGTGCCTCCACCTCCTCCATCAGATCCAGTACCTCCTCCTCCACCTTCAGATGAGTCAGAACCTATTGACATAGAGGATGATGATTCTCTGCCTCCCCTGGTCATACAGCGCAAACGCTTGAAGAGGGTAGCGGATAAAGCTCCTTCCGTACTTCCTTTAGTGTCCATCCCTGCTACCTCTGGCAGTGATCTCCCTGGGTATCTCACTTGTAATAACCTGTTCAGAGCACATCGCGACGGATCCTTGGACATATCAGTTCCCTCCCTGAACAGTCTAGTCTCAGGAGATGCCATTCCTTTCCTCTGTAAAGATATTCAAAGCTCCATTGAGTTATCCGTGACAGCCTGTGTTCAATAGCTGTACGCGTCTTTTCATGAAGAGCTCCTGCAGTCTAAGGACCAATTGCATAAGGCAACATCTGAGTTAGCTTCTGTTAAGGATACCCTAGCAGATTTGTTCAAGCAAATGGAACAACAAACCCAACTGGTTGCCACCCAAAGCGATGAGATCTCTTCTTTGAAGATCCAGTTATCAGAGGCTCAATCCCAGGTTACTCGCCTTTCAGAGGAGAAGGAGAGGATGTCCAGAGAAGCACAGGAGTTCCAAGCTATCTTAGATGACAAACTTTCAGCTTTAAGATGGCTCATGACACAGTGGCAAACCAAGCCTCCCAAATCCAGCAGTTGCAAGATCAACTAGCAAAGTCACGCTCTGTTCCTCCAAGCCTTAATGTTCCCTTGATTCCTTCTCTTTCACAGCAGGACTTGGCTGCTCTTCAGAGATAGGCTACTTTGTGTCCTCTATTCCAAGATAAAGTGGAAAGATTGCAGTCCAGAATGGACTTGTTATGGTCTACATTTGAGCAGTTTCAGGAATATGTTCTACCAGACCATTCTTTCTTTGTCCACTACCACTTACAGAAGTTGGTCTTCTATATGAAGCTTTCCACGATGGATTTACCTCTTCCAGAGGATGGTTGGAGTGGGGCTTGGTCTGCTGAGTTGTTGATAGAGGTAGTCAGGATGGTGTTTGAAGATTCTGTCACACCAGATACCATGTTGATGTCATACATGTATCTACGAGAAGACTTGTTAATTCCAGATGAAGTGGATATGGCATGGTATGTGGGGGATGTGGTATTACAGGCTGTTTTGTATGTCAATCATTTGGAGTTGCGCATGGCTGACATGTTCCAGAGTTATTCCTCCAAAGTGGCTGATTGTCATGATAATTCTTGGCATCCCATGATTGATTCTATGGTCCTGAATCAACGACAAAACACAGCTTCTACCTCTGCCCAGAGTCCTAATCAACTGAGGCTGGATCTCTTAGCCTATCTTTCAAAACATAATCCGTTTGATGCTACCTTCTTTGATGCCTATCATAGACAATCTCTCTTAGGACCTTCTGTTCCTACCCTCCTCTATTACCAACAAATGGCTCACCGCTATGCTATATATCTTTCCCTTTGTCAATCTAATTCCACCACTATTTTACCCCTTCTTTTCCAACCTTCATCTTTCCCTCAAATTCCCATTTTTACATACTATTCCTTTATTGAGGATAGGGTATTTTCCCCTTCTCCACCCTGTCCTTCTCCATCCATTAATGTACCCTCCACATTTCCTATTTATCAGTTAACACCCTTCCTTAGTGATTCCCTCCAAATTTCTGCCACTCCTTCTTTAACTTTTTCTTCCTTTTATGATTTTTCCTATCCCTCCCTTCATCCACTTTTCCTTATTCCATTACCCTCTCCTAACACTTCTATATCTCAACCACCTCAGTTGGCTAGTGACTGTGACGGGTTTGATAATCAGATTTCTAGAAGAAGGGGATGGAGTTCGGATGATTGCCTTACAGGACCTCAGATCAATTGGCCAGTAATTCTAGGAGAATGGACAGCTTCCAGTCAAGCTTATCAGAACTATGTTCATTTTGCTCAGCAGTATTCACAGTCTGCAGATCCCTCAGTGAGATTAACTGCTCACTTTGCTTGGTACCTGGCGTATATGCATAGGCACTCTCATAATGATTCCAAGCCTATTCCCAAGTTGTGCATGAATGTCAATGTGAGCATTGATTCCCAACAGCTGGATATATTGTATTTTCATGCCCTTTGTTTGCCTAGCAGATACTTGGTCCTGTTGGAAAGGATGTGCTATCTCCAGTTTTTTCAAAATCCTCCTAAAAACTTTGTAGATGAATCCTTGTCTATGGATCGTTTCCGACAACATCAATCTTTCAAGAGGGATCATCTTCATTGATACCTTTCCAATGTATGGTGGATGCTTTTTAATGAAAATCTCTCTTTTTGGAGGAGTCCTTCAGATGGTTGTGTTGTGTATTAGTGTTTCTGTTGTGAGTTCATTTATGTAATACGAGCGTGGTGGTTTCCTATTGGATTGGTGGTCGTGTGCGAGCTACATTTTGGAGAATTGTGGTGATGGGGTCGTGGATGCAGAATTAAAGCTGATGCTGATGAAGAAGAAGAAAACTCTTATATCCTTTACAAATTTGTTGTGATTTTTTAGTTTGATGAGAAGTGTTAATGTGTAAAGGGTTTTCCTTTCTTTGTATTTTTATATCAGAAACAGGTTATAAGTTGGGGTCGTGGTGGATGGATTCTTTTTGAGAAAAGATATTGAAGATCAAAGTTGTGATTTTAAATGCACTTGTATTCCCTTTTTCCTGGGTCGCGAGGACGCTTCCTTATTAAGTGTGGGGATATGTTGAGTGTTGAAATGACTTGTTTTTTGGCTGATTTTTGTTGTTTTTGAGAGCTGAAAGGTTGATTTTATGAGATGATTGATTAGTTTGGAAGTGGTTTGAGAGTGTTTTGGATGATAATGATTGGGTTTTGGAAGATCATGATGTTTATTGGTGGTTCTGTGATGTTCTGATAGGTTCTGATTGGTTTTGTATACCTTCTGTTTTGCTCTGTTTTGGTCTGTTTTGTTCTGATTGTCTTCTGTAAAGAGGGATGGAGTATTGATTAATGAAGATTGAGATATTGTGAAAGCTTATTGAATGGTTTGTGAGAGTTTGGAATGGTTTGAGAATGAGTTATGAGGTTTTGATGACCTTCTGTAACCTTTTGTAGGTCTTCTATAGAGCTTCTGTTTCTGTTCTGTTCTGTTCTGTTCTGTACTGTAGCTGTTCTGGTACTGTTCTGTGACTGTTCTGTATGCTTCTGTATGTGTTCTGATGGATGAGAGTGTAGCTTGGGAAAGTTTTCTAGCCTTGGAAAGAGGTGAATACAAGTGCAAAAGAGCTGAAAGAAGTGGAAGAAGTAGCTGCTGAAGACTCAAGTGAAGACTAGAGTGAAGTGACAGTAGTGAGCTATGAAAAGACACTGTAGTGGCTCTGGTGACTCTTCATATCAGACATACCTCTTGGGAGGGGTATCCACGACCTAAGAGGGATTATTGAGAGTGATTTTGAGAAATTGTAGTGAGGATATGATGTATTATTGATGGAGTGAGAGAGAGAGAGAGTCAGAGATAGCCAATTTTACTGAATAGAGTGATTGTATATGAGAGATTGAGTGAGAAGACTATGGAGATATTGAAAATGAATACTATGTGATGTATTTCCATTCAAAGATGGTGTATTCCTTTGCTTTCTTTGTTCCATTGATGGATTTTGTGAAGATGTTGAAGAATATGGTTGATTCTATCAAAACCGTGGGAGATCTACATGATGCTGTATGAAGATTTGTTGTGCCTGGTGTTCTTTTCTTCATTGTGATCATATGAAACATAATAAACAAGCTTGTTGATGTTACAAGATATATTTTCTTGCAAGAGAATTCCCTTTTCCTTGGTGTTCCTCTTGGGGCTCCAACCATGATAAGGACTCTAAGTTCACCTCAAAGTTTTGGACACACTTATTTCAAGCCATTGTGACTCAATTTGCTTTCATACTACTTATTATCCACAAATAGATGGCCAAACTAAGAGTGAATCAAACTTTTGAGGATATCTTAAGATCTTATTGTGGCAGAGAGCTAAGTTGATGGATTGAACATCTACATCTTGTGAAATTTGCCTACAATGCTATTTATTAAGAGACAATCACGATGTTCCCTATTCAAACCTTGTATGGGCAAGAAAGCCACACATACTTAAGATATTTTGGATCCCACTCTTGAGGTGGAAGTGTCCAAGGCCATGCTTGAAGAAATGGACCAATATACTCAAGCTATCTGATACAACATCAAAGTTGCCCAAGATTGGTGAAAATATTATGCAAATATTAAAAGATCCATATGAACATTCAAGGAAGGTGACATGGTTTCGTAAGATCAAGACCTAAAAAGTATTCTTGGGACCAATACAATGTCAAATGCAGTTATCCTCGGGACAATACAATGTTAGGTGCATGATGGATAGGGCATATTGATAGCCAAAAGTAGCAATCAATACTGACAGTAGTGGCGTAGTAAGGAAAAATGATGCTCTAATCGAAGATAACGATAGAAGGAATTTAACACATCATGGGTAGCAAAGGCTATAAAAGAAGCAAAAAGCAAGTAATAAGGGTTACACCAAGTTGTTGTTGCAATGAGTACAAAGCCAATTCACCCTCATATATATAACTCCATATCCTTCACATTTAGTGTCATTGTATCATTACAATGGCAACCATGGTTATATAGTCTAGGCCTTGTATTTCTTTGTGTGGTTACACCTTGGAATGTATTCCATTTCCTAAGTCTTGTCTATACTTATGATTGTTTGATTGAGAGATCACAATGCTTTGTATACACTACAGTGATTGTGCTATTTAAATATATGAGCATTCCTTTTTTTGTTAAATATGATTTATGATTGTCCATTTTGGTAGTCTTTCTTTCAATATGTTGTGATTGTTAAACCTACAATGTTAACATATCACTATGTTGAGTTTGAGCATGCTAGAGCTCTATCATCCCATAGAGTTGGTGCAACTTGATTGCACATGGCAACCACAACCTAGGCTTAGACCTTGTAACATCCCCACCTATTGGCTATCCAAGCACGTTTTAGCGGTCCATCGAGAAACGAATCTAAGCGTCGCCGCCCAGCACTCCCATGGAATGTTTCAGGGTTTGTTGCCTTGGGTTTCCCGAGTCTGCCTCGCAATATAACATTTGCGGTTGAACCCACTAAGATCGACCTGAAATCTAGGTTCCTAGGGGTCAAGCTCTCTTGTCAGCATTCTAGAGTCGGGTTTTGGATATCCTACTTTACGCAAAGATACCCAAGCCGAAGCAGATCCATGCTGCACTTGGTTCAAAGAGAATGGGAAACGAGAGGGATGTGTTGCTCAACCTCTCTGCCCGTAGGGCATAGTCCCATTCCGGTCCCCTAAAAAAGCATGAATCGGGTTCTAACTTAACAATACCTAAAGGTCGTATGACTGTAGAACCTTGCGAGAAGCCTCCAATTCTCTCGGACCACCTTGCCATAGGACGGACCCGTCGTCGGGAGTTTCACCACTCGCTTCCCCTGATAGCTTTAGTTTTCTAACTAGGTCATATCACATTATGGGTGACATTCAAAATCAATTTTCTTAATTAGGCCTTTTAGGGAATGGGGTTCGTTTGCTTAATTTATGGCGCAGACACGAATACAGAGCAAGCAATCCTTTTGATAAACAAGTTCCTCAACTTATGTTCAAGTTAATCTTTGTCTCCTGCCCATACAAGAGAAATTATGTATCCCTTCTCTCCAACAGAAGTACATGGTCCAAATCACATGGCACCATAATTTCCATCTTTTATCTAGAATAGGATCTTCCAATGTCACAAACGTCAGTCTACAACTCTGTTTCGGTCTAGGAAACGGGTATCCAGAGCTCCAATCGACCCCAAGCGACGTAGGAGTGAGACACAGCTTCCATGGTTGGCCTTTTCACCACTCGACCTTTGGCCTGTTTATCAAGTAGTGCCCTCTCAGGTTCTCAGATTGAAATGAGGTGTGACCTTGGAGATGATCTACCCATGCAAAATATCATTCCTTAATTAATCCAATTAAGAGTCAAGCACAATCAAAGCAATTAGCCTAATATCATCTTCCAAGAAAACATTCCTTTATTTCCCCATGGCAACTTGTCATTACAGACCCCTGCCATGAATTTTCCAACAATCACAAGCACTTCGAATAATCATCCAAATCACATCCCACAATTAATTCAAAGCAAAAGCATTTTAGGATGTTATCGATCAATTGACAAAAACAATGGTGACCTTTTCCGAACATTGCAGGAATAGTCGTGACAAACTCTCCATCGCATATTCGCTCTCCCCCTTGGGATCAAGAGCAGTTCCATATAAAATTCACTTAACACACCCTTCTTTTGGCTAAGGCATTTGTTAGGAGTTTTAACACTGTGCAAGACATAAGTTCCATAGATCACTTACCTTGATCGATAGTCCAATCGTGATTTGGATTGGTGAAAGTCGTAGTTATCAGACCGATCTCAAAACAATTTAGCTTTAATCCTTATGATTGATTTCTTGTACTAGCTCTTAGCCAAGCCATGAAGCAAACATGAAATTATTCTCATATATCAAACATGTTATAGGCCTAACATGTAAATATTCGATAAGATAAGTGCAAGTGATCCCAAGTAATTAGACTTTGACAAGCCTTGCATTGAGCTAGAATCTAGGTTTTTCTTAATATTTGGCTCTTGGGCTAAGTACTTTTGAAGTATCCAAAATTTAAATTAGGACTTTTTATTCGCGATTCTTAATGTTATATTCTTTTGGCAATTATGTTATTTGTAACCCTTGACTAAGCCTTACCCTAGCACTTGTATGCACAATCTTTTGATATCGTTCTTTTACGACTATGCCATTCATAACCCTTGACTAACTCTTCCTTTTAGTTGCTCTATTAGTAAATAAGCCGTATGCAACTAGGTTAGGTTAAAAAGAAAAAATAAAATGACAAAATCATAACAATAGAAATAAATTCAAGCATCCCCTTTACATGAGTTCATGTGCATGTCGAAGTGTTATAACCTATGACTCACCAATAGAGAAGATAGCAAATAGTACTTGGATATTTGAATATGAATTGTCCATACCCAATGTTGTAATTGTATTAGCAATAACATCCTGGTTGGCGGCTCCATGGTTGGATAGAGTACCATTGGTACGTGTCTCCCTCTGTTTGGGGGCCATACCTTCAGCTTATGAATCTCTCTCTCCCCCTCTTGAAGAGATAGTGTGCGGGGGGTAACTCTTCTTGATTGTGATGGGGGTTAAATTCACGGGAAGATGGGGAGAAGAGCAACGCATGTGGTCACCCTCTAAGTAGGGGAAGAGGAATGGGATCATGTAGAGAGTCTCTCTCTCTCTCTCTCTCTCTCTCTCTCTCTCTCTCTCTCTCTCTCTCTCCCTCTTCTTCTTCTTCTTCTTCTCCTCTAAGGAGAAGAGCAACGCGTGTGGTCACCCTCTAAGGAGGGAAAGAGGAATGGGATCCTGTAGAGAGTCTTTCTGTCTCTCTCTCTCCCTCTTCTTCTCTTCTTCTTCTCCTCTCTCTCTCCCTCTCTCTTCTTCTCCCTCTCTCTCTCCCTCTTCTTCTTCTTCTTCTTCTTCTTCTTCTTCTTCTTCTTCTTCTCTTCCTCTCTCTCCCACACTCTCTCTCCCTCTTCTCACCTCTCCCTTCCTTTCTCTCTCTCTTCCTCAATAGCAAAAGGGGGGGGGGGGGGGGGGAAGAATAAGGTGGCATCTCCCTAGATGCTTAAGGGGGGGGCGGTTTATAATAGGAGGGGGTTATTTTTTGGGGGGGAACGTGGAGTAATGCATGGTGGCGGCGGAGTTTGGACCTCCCAGCTTCCCCGTGACTGTCCATTATACCTAAAGGGGGGGGTGGCATCATCGTCGCCAACGTCATCTGCCTCTTCATCGTCTTGTTCTTCACTGACTCCTCCTTCCTCTCATCGTCATCCTCTCATCCTTCCCTCCTCTCCCCCCGACTCCTGTCAGTGACGACAGGGGGAGGGGATTAAAATTTTTTGATTATTTTATGAAAAAGGGGGGTGCTTTATGCAACAGCTGGGGACATTACATCCTCTCCCCCTTAGAGAACTCAAAATGTCCTCATCTTGGAAGAACTAGGGAAGATAAGCATTGATGGGGCATAAGGCCTGTGGGTTAGGACCCACCATGTGTCCGCTGTGCTACTCTGATCACTCATAAGCATGTAGTCTTTTGAAACAACATCTTATTGCATTAGATCCATCCGCTTCTGGATTACAAGAGAAGAGTTTATTGTAGTTACATCTCATAGATATCTTCTAGGTTTTTCCTAAGTATCTAGTATATTCTAGATCACTAGAGCTTGTACAATTTCATTCCTTGTAAGTTCAAGTTCTCTTTGGGACAATTGATGGGGTTATGTCCAATGTTGTGGCACTCGAAACGTTGGTGTTTATGGTGCTTTGGAAATTCCCTTTTTGAATTGACCTAACTCCCTGCAATAGAAACAATGCGAAGCTTTATCACTTGGGGTCACAAGATTCTTGGTTGTCTTTGGCAAGATTTTCTTCTTTAGACCAAATTGTCCTAGGATCCTTTCAGCAGACCGAAGTGGTCCTTTATCGTGGAAACTTTGTTTCCAAATTGTCTTCTTTTTAGATTTGGACTGAGGTCCATGGTCAATCGACTTTTCTTGTAATATTAAAGAATACTCCCAAACTTTGACATTCTGGCAAGACCCAATCTATATTAGTCAAGAAGAACACTTGATGAAAATTCATTGCAAGTTATAAGTGTCATTCCTTGCTAGAGTATCTCTAATCATTTGCAAGTTCTAGACCCCAAATAGCTGCAACTCATATTACTCGGGTTAACTGTGGTTACAAGAGTAACATTTATTCCAATACAAGTTGGGTTACATGCTGATAGAACTTCTAGGATTTCTAATAAGTGTAGTAGGCTCTAGGTCTTCATCTTCATATGATTCCTCTATATATCCATAGATTGCGCTGTAGCTTCATTTTCTTGGAGGCTCAATATCTTTTGGACTTAAGTCAGTCTGCTTGGACGTGTCCTAGGTCATTATAGTGGAAGCATTGATGGTAGGGACATCTCCTATGGATGTGCCCTATCTCTCCACACGTGTGGCATCTCTTGTCTTGATCACAGAAATCATCTTTGCCATAGTTGCCTGAATTAAGTTCTTGGACGCTTGGCTTTGCTCAAAGTGATGGATCTTACAAGTCCATTGGATGCATTGCTTCAAGACGATGGTTTAGAGGAGTGTTCAAGCCATGGAAAAACTTGGATACTTGCTGTGCAATATCCATAGGTGGTGCACATTTTAGAAGGGTTACAAACTTTGAGTACTAGGCTTCCAAGGTTAATTCTAGCTGCTTGAGCTTGAAGAATTCATTCATCTTCAAAGTCTAGTAGGTCTGTGGAAGGTATCACCCTTGTACAACATCTTTCAGTTGAGCCCAAGTGACAGTGGCTTCAAAAATACCTTGATCCTTGCACCATTGCTTCCACCATATCTGAGACTGGCCAACTAACTTAAGTTTGGCTACCATTGCATAATTGGTAGCAGTAGTTCTCGAAGCAGAGAAATAATCATCCATCGACTCAATCCATATCTCTACCTCTGCTACGACATCTATCCCTTCTCCATCAAACTCAGGTGCCTTAATTTGCTTGAGAAGAAATTTCTTCTCTTACATGTCAACATTCGTGGTTGTAGAAGGTACATTGCCTGACAATGAAGCCATACCACTTAAGTTATTTCGTTTAGGATATGTCTACGAACCATACATTAATCAACCACATATCATTACGAAGTTTTGCTCCGATACCAACTGTAATGTGCCCGGCTGTCCAAGCACGTTTTAGCGGTCCATTGAGAAACAAATCTAAGCATCATCGTCTGATACTCCCATGGAATGTTCCGGGGTTTGTCGCCTTGAGTTTCTCGAGTTCACCTCGCAATGGAATATTCGAGGCTGAACCCACCAGGATTGACCTGAAATTTGGGTTCCTAGGGGTCAAGGTCTCCTAATAGCATTCTAACGTCGAGTTTTGGACATCTTACTTTACACAGAGATACCCAAGCCAAAGCAGATCCATGTTGCACTTGGTTCAAAGAGAATGGGAAACGAGAGGGATACGCCACTCAACCTCTCTGCCGGTAGGGTATAGTCCAATTCTGGTCCCCTAAAATGGCATGAATTGGGTTCTAACTTAACAATACCTAAAGGTCGTACGACAATAGAACCTTGTGAGGCTTCGTCCAATTCCGGTCCCCTAAAATGGCATGAATCAGGTTCTAACTTAACAATACCTAAAGGTCGTACGATTGAAGAACCTTGTGAGAAGCCTCCCAGTTCTTTGGGACTACCTTGGCGTAGGACGGTACTCGTCGGGAGTTCCTCCCACCCGCTTCCCTTGATTGCTTTAGTTTTCTAATTAGGTCCTATCACATTATGGTGACATTCAAAATCAAATTCCTTAATTAGGCCTTTTAAAGAACAGTGTTCGTTTGCATAATTTATGGCGCAGACACGAATACAAAGCAAGCAATCCTTTGACAAAGAAGTTCCTTAACTTATCTTTAAGTTAATGTTTGTCTCCTGCCCATACACGAGAAATTATGTATCCCTTATGTCCAACAGAAGTACCAGGTCCAAATCACATGGTACCATAATTTCCATCCTCTATCTAGAATAGGATCTTCCAATGTCACAAACGTCAGTCTACAACTCCGTTCTGGTCTAGGCAAGGGGTGTCCAGAGCTCCAACTAACCCCAAGCGACCTAGGAGTGAGACACAAATTCCGTGGTTGGCCTTTTCACCACTCGACCGTCGGCCCCTGAATCAAGCAGTGTCCTCTTGGGTTGAAATGCTGCGTGACCTTGGAGATGATCCACCCATGCAAAATATCCTTTCTTAATTAATCGAATTAAGAGTCAAGCACAACAAGGAAATCAGCCTAATATCATGTTCCAAGCAAACATTCCTTTATTTCCTCATGGTAACTTGTCATTACAGACCCCTGCCATGAATTTTCCAACAATCATAAGCACTTGGAATAATAATCCAAATCGCATCCCACAATCAATTTAATGCAAAAGCATTTTAGGACGTTATTCGATCAATCGACAAAAACAATGGTGACCTTTTCCAAACATTGCAGGAATAGTTGTGATAAACTCTCCATCGCATATTCGCTCTCCCCCTTGGGATCAAGATAAGTTCCATATAAAATTTACTTAACACACACTTCTTTCACCTAAGGCATTTGTTAGGGGTTTTAACACTGTACAAGACATAAGTTCCATAGGTCACTTACCTTGATCAATAATCCAATCGTGATTTGGATCAGTGGAAGTCGTAGTTATCAAACCGATCTCAAAACAATTTACCTTTAATCCTTATGATTAATTTATTGTACTAGCTCTTAGTCAAGCCATGAAGCAAAGAGGAAATTGTTCTCATATATCAAGCATGTTATAGGCCTAATGTGCAAATACTTGATAAGATAAGTGCGAGGTGATCCCAAGTAATTAGACTTCAACAAGCCTTGCATTGAGCTAGAATCTAGGTTTTTCTTAATATTTGGGCTCTTGGGCTAAGTACTTTTGAAGTATCCAAACTTTAAATTAGGACTTTCTATTTGTGATTCTTAATGTTATATTCTTTTGGCAATTATGTTATTTGTAACCCTTGACTAAGCCTTACCCTAGCACTTGTATGCACAATCTTTTGATATCGTTCTTTTATGACTATGCCATTCATAACCCTTGACTAACTCTTGTAGTTACTCTATCAGCAAGTAAGCCATATGCAACTAGGTTAGGTTAAAAAGAAAAAACAAAATGACAAAATCATAACAATAGGAATAAATTCAAGCAGCCCCTTTACATGATTCATGCGCATGCCGAAGCGTTATAACCTATGATTCATGAATAGAGAAGATGGCAAATAGTACTTGGATATTCGGATATGAATTATCCATACCCGACATTGTAATTGTATTAGCAATAATGTCCTGGTCGGTGGCTCCATTGTTGGATGAGAGATTACCGTTGGTACGTGTCTCCCTTCGTTTGGGGGCCATACCTTCGGCTTATGAATCTCTCTCCCTCTCTATCTCTCATCAGAGAGATAGTGTGTTGGGGGTGACTCTTCTTGATTGCAATGGGAGTTAAACTCACGGGAAGATGGGGAGAAGAGCAATGCATGTGGTCACCCTCGAAGGAGGGGAAGAGGAATGGGATCCTCTAGGGAGTCTCTCTCTCTCTCTCCCCTTCTTCTTCTTCTTCTTCTTCTTCTTCTTCTTCTTCTTCTTCTTCTTCTTCTTCTTCTTCTTCTTCTTCTTCTTCTTCTTCTTCTTCTTCCTTTCCCTCTCTCTTCCTCTCGGTAGCAAAAGGGTGTGGGGGGAATAAGGTGGCCTCTCCCTAGATGCTTAAGGGGGGGTTTAATAATAGGAGGGGGGTTATTTTTTGGGGGGGAATGTGGGGTGATCCATGGTGGCTGTGGAGTCTAGGCCTCCCAGCTGCCCCAGGACTGCCCATTATACCCAAAGGGGGTTGGCATCATTGTCGCCAATGTCATCTGCCTCTTCATCATCTTGTTCTTCGTTGACTCCTCCTTCCCCTTGCTGTCATCCTCTCGTCCTTTGCCACCTGTCGATGACGATAGGGGGAGGGGATTTTTTATGAAAAAGGGGGGGGGTGCTTTATGTAGTGGCCAGGGACATTACAGACCCGATTACACATGGTAACCGCAATGGAATTTGAACCCATAACATAGTTGTAGTGACTAAAAGGGAGGTTGATATAGGTAGAGGCCCTATCTTCCAAGTGCATCATGCGTATTTATTTGTTGGTGGATGCTGCTACCCACCAAATACAATGGGTTTAACATCTCAAGTAGCACCTCATGCTGGAAAGAGTGAAGTGGGATCATCTTTAGTAGGCTGTTTGAATGGGTGCCTCTAATTGGAAATCTTGGCTATAACACTCTTTGCCCACCATATTCCCTAGCCATCAGTACACTGGAACTGCATGGATCTCTGGCTCCAACATCATTGTCTAAACTACAACCTCACTACAACTTGCTTTCAGCCTTACCAGTGGCACCTCTGAGCTCAACCCTAGCCCCCTCCTTCTTTGGCTCTGCCTATTGCTTTGAATTTGCCACTATTGGATCTACACAATCTCGGTCCTTGACCTCGACACTAGCACAACCAGTAGCACCCCAACATGATGCACCCACTTTGGAAGTCACTAGACACATTGAAGAGTGACCTCTTATGGGTTTAAGTCCATTGTGCATGTCATATTTGAGGCACATGATGAATGAGGTAGATTGGTGGCTAAAACTAGCAATCAATGTTGATGGCAACAATACAATAATGACAGGCAAAAATCTAGTCAAAGATATCAACATAAGGACTTCAAGTCATCGTGGGTAGCAAAGGCTATAAAAGAAGAAGAAAGAAAGTGATGAGGGTTACATCGGGCTGTTGTTGGCATGAGTACAAAGACAATTCACCCTCATATATAAAACTCCATACCCTTCACATTTAGTCTCATTGTATTGCTGCAATGGTAGCCATCATCATATAGTCCATGCCTTGTATTTCTTGAGTGGCTATACCTTGGAATGTATTCCATTGCTTGAGTTTTTTTTGTGCTTATCTCATTGAGAGACCATGATGCTTTGTATACATTACACCAACTATGCTATTTGAATCTATGAACATTTCTTTTTTGTTAAGTATGGTTTATGACTATCCATTCCCACATATGTATGCAAGTTAAAGAAGGCACTCTATGGGCTCAAACAAGCACCTAGAGCATGGTCTAACAAGATTGGAGAGTATCCTTGCCAACATTGAATTTTATGTTTCTGATGTTGATCACTTGCTTTATGTGAGAAAGGGAGATGCATGTTTGATCATCATAGTCATCTATGTGGATGACTTGATTATTACAAGTGATAGTGACAATGGGATTGTTGAAGTTAAGAACCTTTTGAAGAACAAGTTTGAGATGAAGAATTTGGGTTAGCTAAGGTACTTTCTTGGTATTGTCCATTTTGATAGTCTTTCTTTCGATATGCTGTGATTGTTAAACATGTGATGCTAGCATATCATTGTGTTGAGTTTGAGCATGTTATAGCCTTGCCATCCCATAGAGTTGGTGCGATTGGATTACACATGGTGACCAAAACCTAGGCTTGGATCTGATTACACATGGCAACCATGATTGGATTTGAACCCATAACCAAGGTGGAGCAACTCAAAGGGAGACTGATGTAGGCAAATGCCCTATCTTCCAAGTGCATCATGTGTATTTATTTGTTGGTGGATGCTGCCACCCACCAAACATAGTGGGATGAACATCTCGAGTAGTACCTCATGCTGGCAAGAGTGAAGCAAAATCATCTTTAGCAGGTTGTTCGGATGGGTGCCTACCTAGAAAACTTGGATGTAAAAATCACCACACTAGAACTACATGGATCTTTGGCTCTAGTAGCACCTTTGAACTACAATTTGCTTTCACCCTTACCATTGGCACCTCCTAGATCATGCCTTGGTCCCCTCCTCCTTTGGCTCTATCTATTGCTTCTAATCCGCCACTACTGGCTTTGCACCTCTTGGACCATGCCTAGCTTGACCATGGCCACCTCCTGCTCTGGCTTTATCTATTGCTCTGAATTTGCTACTATTGGCTCTACACTATCTTGGTCTATGACTCCAATACAAGCACAACTAGCAACATCATGAGATGATGCGTTTGCTTTTGAAGTCACCAGAGACATAGAAGAGTGACCTCCTATGGGTTGGAGTTCACCTGCGTGTCATGTGTGAGGTGTAGGATGGATGGGAAAATTGGTTGCTAAAAGAAACAATCAATGTTGGAATCAGAAAGCAACTGATGAGGCTTATAACAGGATATTGTTGGCATGAGTACAAAGCTAATTCACCCTCATATATAAAACTCCATACCCTTCACATTTAGTCTCATTGTATTCCTGCAATGGTAGCCATGGTCATATAGTCCATGCCTTGTATTTCTCTTAGTGGTTATACCTTCGAATGCATTCCATTGCGCCTGAGACTTTTTTGGGCTTATGATAGTCTCATTGAGAGACCATGATGGTTTGTATACACTACACTGACTATGCTATTTGAATATATGAGCATTCCTTTTCTGTTAAGTATAGTTTATGATGATCCATTGCCACATATGTGTGTAGGTTAAAGAAGGCGGTCTATGGGCTAAAGTAAGCACTTAGAGTATGGTTTGACAATATTGCTTTTATGTTTATGATGCTAATCAGTCACTTTATGTGAGAAAGAGAGGTGCAGGTTTGTTCATCATAGTCATCTATGTGGATGATTTGATTATTACAAGTGACAATGACAATAAGATTGCTAAAGTTAAGGATCTTTTGAAGAAGAAGTTTGAGATGAAGGATTTGGGTGAGCTAAGGTACTTTCTTGGTATTGAGGTGATTAGATGTGATGATGGTATATGGCTATTCCAAAGGTAGTATGGCAAGGATATGCTATCCAAGAATGGTATGAGTGTGTAAGCCTCTTTCAATGCCATTGGAGAAAAAATGTGAAGTTGGATAGTAGGGAATCTTGTTTACATGACTATCACAAGTCCAGACTTGAGTTATGCTATTGGCCTTGTCAGTCAATTTATTAAATGCCTAGAAAGCCTCATTTGGATGTATTGAGACACATATTGAGATATGTGAAGTCTAGTTTGCATTATGGAATTTTTTGTGAGGCAGGTAAAGATATACATGTGTTTGGATACATACTAGTAGATTCATATTTTTTTCTAGGTAGTGCAGTAGTTACATGGATTAGAAAATAGCAACCTATAGTTGCTTTATTGAGTATAGAGGCTAAGTATAAAGGTGCTACTATGTTAGCATATGAGGTGATATGGTTGTGAAATTTATTGGGTGATTTAGATGTGCAGGGAGATGGTCCAACTATCATTCACTATGATAGCATAAGTAGCATACAATTAGCTAGGAATCCAATGTTCGATGTAAGGACAAAACACATTGTGACACATTGCCACTTTGTGAGAGACAAGATACTTGTAGGAGAGATTGACTTGGTATATATCATCACATGGGATTAGGTAGCTGACATTTTCACAAAGGCATGAGTATAAAGCCATGTGGGAAGAAATGGACCAATAGACTTGAGCTATCTAGTATGACCTCAAAGATGCCTAGTATTGATGAAAATATTATGCAAATATTAAATGATTCATATGAACATTCAAGGCAGGTGACATGTGAAGTGGGAGCTGACGCTCGACCACTAAGACCCACAGACCAAGCGTTTCAAGCTAGCTCTAATGGCTATATCTCACTTAACCGATGCGCCTTCAATCCTATGAGTGTAGTGACCTTACCTTGATTCCCAAATGAGTAGCCTCCTCCCTCAAGCACTTCAATAGCTCCATGATCCATGATGCGAGCTCAAGCAAGCTCAACACTCCACCGTCAAGCTCCATACACCATAGCTGCACATGCGCGAGAAGAGAATAGAAAAAGAGAGGAGAGGAGAGGAGAAGATGAAGAGCTTCTTCACCGTGGTCCCTCATTGTCACACACTCACTCCCTCACACTCTCACACTCCCTCTCTCAAGCACAAGCACACGAACAAGCAAGAGAAGAATAAGAGAGCCACTTTTGCCACACACCAAGAATGAACTTCTCATTCACTTTTGAGTTTATATACAAGCCCTAAATCCCTTGGGTACCCATCCCTTTTTTTATATGATCGGGCATCTTGCCAAGGTCCTCCTTTCCTATTTCCTTCCCTTGACCTTATCCCTTCTCCTATGCCCATCTAGATTTTACAATTTGCACAGGAGGGACCATAGCACTCTTTTACAAAATTTTAGGGGTGTCTTTCATTTAAACTTGTGCCTTCCATTTTTTGCAGTTTTCTAAGATTACTTTTGCACCTTTTGTATTTTCTCCTTCTTGTTGAATTCATTGGATCTACATTTTGGAATTTTCTTGGGTTTATTTTTGCTTTCCTTTTTTCTTATCCTACACTGGGGTTAACATTACTCCCCTCCTAGTCGAGTGCTAGTCCCATGGCACTTGCGGTTCTTTGTTGATGAGGGCTTGATGAGTTGAAGGGTGGTCACTTGGGTCGCTGATGGGGCCTTGCGGGGATTGGCCATGGAAGAGAAGCTTATCAAATGATTGAGGTGGTGGGGGTAGAGGGTATGCCGAGAGCCTTCGAGGTCAGTGGTTGGTCACCTTCGTTTGTAATTAAAAGGAAAAGAGAAGTGCACTGCCTAGGGGGTGTGTCTACCTTACCATGCAGTGTAATGTGCTCATGCTAGTGGAATTGGGAGTTGGGTTGAACCAAGCCTAGGTGTTGTCCCACACTTGAGGACCCAATCTATGCATAAGAGTGGTTCTATGGGTGAAGATTAGGGAGATAGGTCTAACCATAGATGAGTGTGACCTCCCTATGCATGTCCTACCCTTGATGTGCCCTAAGCATGAAGTGGGGGATCAAAAAAGGGGCTAGGGGGTTAGGGATAGAGCTGGGTCGACTGAGGCCACCAAGAACACCTAGCTTGAGGACCCATAGGTGTAGTGATTGTGGTGCTCATGTAGTGAGTCTCGTGCTTTCTCTTGTGATTCTCTTCTCAATTTTCTTACTCTTTTCTTTCCCCCTTTTTTTTGGGAAGGAATGAAGACTAATCATCGTCATCATGGTTGTGAGAAGAAGCTGGGGGCCTAAGAGACTTGTTAAGGAAGGCTTATCCTTGCATATATCCCTTTAGGTTCATTCTAACTTGGAGAGGAGTTGTGGAAAAAAATGGGTGGTTGCACTTAGTGAAGTGGTTGCCATTCATATCCTCTAAGAGGGCCATGTAAAAAGATGGTAAGAGAGCATATCATATCATCAACTTGGCCATGGCATAGTTATCTATGCTGGCATTGAGATAAAAAAATAGGGGTGGGAGGTGGTACTCTTGTGGCGTAGGATCCTGTCTAAGTAGTACCCAAAGTAATCTAAGATAATTACAAGTAGTGATAAAGGTAGAATCTGGGCAAAAAGTGAACTCATTGAGAAAATGGGCAATTGAGTCCCATAGGTCACTTTCAGAGAGGGTCAAGGCATCCTCCGGCTTGGTGGCATTTATGTTGTATATCTTTAGAAAATCATATATGCTGTGGATGTTAGGGTTGAAGTCCACCCCTACCCTTCTTGGATATGGCATATATGTGGGGTCATTTCTCTCAAAGGGTAGTGTTTTGCAAAATGATATCTAGGCGTTCATGTTGCCGTCCTAGATTCTGCTTCTCCAACTTGGTTGGAACTCATAGCCTTGCACTATCCTAGGCACCTCCATGACTTTGTTTTCCCATTAATCAGGTGCTTCCATTACCCATAAGTTTGGATTCTTCTCCCTCTCTTATTTCCATCTAATTGCTGAGAGTTCCTCCCATGCTTATCACCTCCTCCACCACTTTGGTTGATAGCACTTTGGATAGGGTGGAGGGGAATTTGAAGGTGAAGTTGAAGGGTTGACGACTGTTTTCTTTTTGCTCCCACACTATGAGCTCCGCATTCCAATCCACTGGGAAACAAGCTGCTCATGCTGGAATCGGTGCTTTCGAGGCTATTATTGGTTGGGCTTTTAATCTTCACCTTGCTTGTTTCAACATCCTCACCCTTTTCTTCTTGAGTTTTGCTTTTCTCTTAGCAGTGGTAATCATTGACTAGTTCAATGGGACAGTAGAATCATGAGATTACTTTCTTCCAAAGAAACTTGGATGTGGTCCAAGCATCATTTTTCCTTGTGGCTCATGCTTTTGCCAGCTTTGTGAGGTAGTCTATGGTGACTATGATGTACTTGCTTGCAAGTATTGTGCTGCAAGACTAATCGGCCCAATGAAGTCAATCCCTCATTTTTTGAATGACTGTCTTGCGATGACTGGGGTGATCTCCATTCTGTCCTTGTGAACCAGGACTTTGGTTAATTGGCACTCATCATAGTGCTTCACAAATCATGCTATATCACAGAAAAGAGTGGGCCACCACAGTTGGGACTACTACAGATTGCATGCTGTCATATCTCCGCTGAAGTCTCCTCCTGCAATTTCACCGTGTGCCTTTACGAGTACATCACACATCTCATATTTGCATACACATTGTCGTAGTAAGCCATCTTGTCCTAACTTATAGAGTTGACCGGCTATCAACTAATAGGGTTGTATCTTGAGGATAAGTCACCTAAGCCGAGCCTTCTCAATAGGTCTCTCAGGTAGTCTGTGCTCTAGTACTTGGACTATGTCATCTGCCTAGTATGGTGTCAAGTCAGCTCTAAATAGGTTCTTTTTGCTAGACAGGTTGAAGAGATGTGCATTGAGTAAGTCGTCTATTATGGCCTGTCCACCAGTGGCTTCTCTCGTGGGTATGCAGGACATGTGATCAATTGTGTAGTGCTGCTTTCCTTTGCGTACCACCACGGAGAAGTGGAATTCTAAAAGCAGCAATAACCATTGAGCAATGCATCCTGTAGGGCAAGGTTTATTTATGAGATAAAATAAGGCTTGATGGTCAACAAAGAAGGTGAAAGGCATTGCCAAAAGATAATGTCAAAATTTCTTTACAGCAAAGACCATGGCTAAACCCTCTCTCTCAATCGTGGAATAGTTCATCTCGGTATGTGTGAGATGTTTGCTAGCAAAACTCACATGATAGTCCAAGTTGTGTTCTCTAGGCTGACACAAAACAACTCCCACGACAAACTTTGAGGTGTCAATGTGCACGTAGAAGGTGATGGCCTAGTCCAAGGCTCGTAAAATGGGTGCAGTTGTCAGTGCCTTTTTCAACTCTTTGTATGTGCGTTGGCATTCCTTGGTCAATTTGAACATTATTAGTAGTTTGTAGAGTGGTCTAGCAATTAATGCATAGTTCAACACAAAGTATCGATAGTATCTCATACGTCCTAGGAAGCATTGAACTCCCTTGTAGTTGGTTGGTGGTGGAAGATCGACAATAACCTTGACTTTCAAGAAGTTGTTGGCAACGCCATTCTTGGACACCACATGCCCTAGGATGCATCCATGTTTCACCTAGAATTGGAACTTAAGAGGGCTCAACAATACAATTTGCATTGTTCAAGGATTACATAGAGTTTGTCTAGGTGTTCCCTCCAACTCGAGTGAACACACAAATCATCAACAAACGCTTCTAACTCTCTCCTAAGCATGTCCTTGAAGATGGCACATGTGAGCTGTTGGAATGTGGCTGGTGCATTTGTTAGCCCAAAAAGCATGATTATGCAGGTGAAGATGCCCCATTCAGTAGAAAATGTAGTCTTATGTCTGTCACATTAGGGTGGACTTGCACCTGATTATAACTCAAGAAGCTCTCTTGGAAACTACAGGCTTCTTTGCTAGCCACTCTCTTAAGCATATGCCCAGTGTATGGTAGAGGATAGTTATCTCTTTTCGTGGGAGCATTGACTTATTTATAATTAACACACACTCTGATTTTTCCTTTCTTCTTTAGGACAATGACAATGAGCAAAACCTAGTCTATGTGCTTAATTTCATAGGTGAATCCTGCTCTTAATAGCTTGTCTATCTCCTCCTTGACTGCATGAGCATGCTTGGGATTCATAGGGTATGGCCATTGTTGCTTGACTGAAGTTGTGTCTGGTGTCATGGGGATGTTATGAGTCACTACACTCGAATCTACTCCCTTCAACTCGTGAAGGGAGCAAGCGAATACGTCTATGTGCTCTCATAGCAGCGTAATAAGATTTGCTTCTTCCTGCTCAGTCAGGTCGTCAGCTATGAAGACAGGTTGGGGCTTCCCCCTTCTTCAACCAAGTTGACCTCCTTGACCTTGGCAGGCCCTTCTATAGGTTTATTCACTTGTCATTGCCTCTTAGTACCCATCAACATCACTACTCTATCAGCTATGAAGACAGGTTGGGGCTTCCCCCCTTCTTCAACCAAGTTGACCTCCTTGACCTTGGCGGGCCCTTCTATAGGTTTATTCACTTGTCCTTGCCTCTTAGTACCCATCAATATCACTACTCTATCACCTTTCTTAAATTTTGTGAATTGGTTTGGTAGATCTCACAATTCTTTTTGCTCCTCAACATTAGGCTCCCTAGGTTTCCTCTTTCTTTCCTCCTTTACCCGTCTGTGCCTTAGGTGGACTGGCAAGTCCCCCTTAGTGCATTTGATCTTAGGTGATCAGGGGTATCTTTTTAGGTCGCTATCTGAGATTATTTCTGACTTAGAGTTAAACTCTCCATCTTCACTAGAAGAGGGAGTTTCTCCTAGTGGTCATAGCTTCGAGGGCGATTTCGTCCTAAGTAGCGATCTAGCACTTGGTTGGGTGAGCCCTGCTCATCACAGTCAATTGCTCCTATGTGCTCCAACCATGTGTGATCGCACTCCATCTGCATGATTCCTCTCTCGATTCTAAATGCGCTCTCTTTCCGCGGCTTGGAGTTACTCATCTCATGTCCATCAATGTCATACTCTATCGTGTCAATCTCTTCCTTGGCTGTCTTCACTGGACGAATAGAAATCCTTGTACTCGTCATCCGAACTATCCTTGTCCGACTGCTCGTTATCTCCTAGGTTCCTACACTCCTCTTTCTTCTCCTTCCTGACCAAGGCCCGATTGTACCTCAAGTTTAGATCATGTACCTTGGTCCATTCCCAGCTACATTTGTCCATGAGATCCTTAAGGAGTTTTAGATTAGCGACTGGGTTGCCACCTAGCTTGTCCATCAAGTACTCTAAGATCTCGTGGAGATCTCACTTGTAGTTCAGACGTTGAATGTGATAGGATTGTGTTGGCTACAAAAGCTTCTAGCCATCATGCATAAATGTATGGAGGGATCATTTGTGGGCTTATTAGCTACCTTGGCAGTGTGCTTGTATTCCTCCTCATTGTTTGAGAATGGCAGATCGATTGTGGCTAGCACATGCATCAAATCCCACTCATCCTCAAGGCAAGGAATATACTTCGTCAATGGCCCGTAAGGTTTCCTAACTTGAGTGTCACCCTTTAGCATGGTGGAGATGGTATCTAGGTTGAATGGCATGGTCCTCCAAGTATCCATCTTTACCCTTACTGCTTTCATTTGATTTCCCAAGAAGATCAAACCATTGCCCTAGTCTTCTATGACTTGCACATTCCACATCTAGGGTTGGCCTAGTAGATGTCATGACGATGAAATCCACTGAAAACTTGATTTCTGTGATCTTCAATGGCCAATTCTTTAACACTCCAAACGGCTTAAATTTTATCTCATTGGCCAGTGTGACGTTGAACCTAGCGTTCTCGATAGGTGGGTTACCCCAAGCCTAGAGCATTGTGTGGCTAAGTACACTGACTCCTACTTTCGTGTCTACGATCCCTTTTCTTATAGCGTCTCCTGGTGCCAGAATGGGCAAGAGCGCATGCATCTTAGTGCCTTCCCAAAAGGCATTAACATGTAAGGACTTGGGTACTGAGTGTAGTGTCAAGCTCAGTATTTGAGTCACTACATCAAGGTCATGTAGGTCAGATGCCCCTTGCTCGATTGTTCCTTCTACCCATTGCTTCAATTCTTGGCACAATGTTGGATGTTGCTTAAGTACGTCTCCTAAGCACAGAGTCACAAGGGTTGACACTAGAATCGTAAGAAGGTTGCCAACTTCTTGCTTCCCTCCTAACTCCATGTTTCTTGGCCAATGGTCTTGAGAATTTGCTGGCCCATAGTGTCTAAGATTTGCTTATGTGGTACTGATCATGGTGCATATGCATCTCTTGACTTTAGTTGAGTCAACGAGATGGGTGTGCTCACACTAGAGAGCTCATCGATTTCATCTTCCACTACGGGCCTTGCATCCTTTAAGCGCTCTTGGGCTTTCCTCACCCACTCCTTGACCTTATCTATGGCTTCAAGCTGGTGCCTTAGGTTAGGGTACACCCCAACCTTGGCACCCCCTTAGTCTGCAGTCTTTGAGGAGCGGATGTTTCTTCATTTGCATCTATGAATTTTTTTTCCTACGGGTAGTGTACTGGCACTCTCCATCTTGAACGTGACCTTATCTTAAGTTCTCTTCTTCCTTTGCACTACGGCTCTTTTTCTCCATTGAGGCTGTGTCTAGGTTACTAGGGCCTGGTAATGATATGATGGCTTGCTTCATTTGTGCTCGGGTCATAACATGCAATGGGATGGGCATAGCCTCTCCATCGAGTGTTTCGACTCCAAACATCCCCAATGGCATTGATGGCATGATTGTCAAAGCAGAGGATGGTTTCTTTCTGGGGCAATGGATGAACAGATGGGTGATTCCACACTTTGGACATATGAGGTCAGCCTTCTCTCTATTGGCTTGCTCCATCTTGGGGCAGCGCTAAGAAATGTGCCTTGGGTAACCGCAAGTCCAACATTGGATTAGCTCATGATTCTACCCCCCAGGCCTCTACCTCTACCTCTGCCTAATGCCATCATCAACACTGGTTGATAGTCCATGAGAATGGGGTTGCTCTCTTCGTCGTATGAGAATAAGGGTTTGCATATGCCTCCTCACCTTTTGGTTCCTCCATGTAATGGATTGGAGCATCGCTAGGTGAATGGGTTAAAAAAGGCCTAGCCAACCTAGGGATGCTTGTGGGATTAATTTCCATTCTAGGGATGGCTGGTTTCATGTTGTTAGGTGGCATTGGAAGAGCCAATGGGGCTCGCCTTCTCCAAGGAAGTTTGGTGACCTATTCTCTAGGTATGGATGGTTGTATGATTGCGAGCATGGTAGCCTACAATGCATGGGATCGTGGCTAAACCTACTACAATTCACATAAGGTTAGGACCTAGGTGTAACGTGTCCGCTCATCCTCTTGTGGGACATGTCTTAACAGCCCATCGGGAAGAAAGTCTAGAAAGCGCCACCTAGCACTCACAAGGGATGTCATAGGGTTTGCGATCTAGGTCTTCCTGAGTCTGCCACGAGCGGAAGTATCCGGCCGTTCCCACTTAGGACCGACCTGAAGTCAGGGTTTCTTTCCTATAAGCAAAGTCTCTAGGAAGTAGCTAGCATCGAGCTCCAGATGAACCACTTTGCATAGGAACAACAGAGTCGAAGTGGATTTATGCTGCACTTGGTTCATGGAGAATGGGAAACGAGAGGGATGCGAAGCTCGACCTCTCTTCCCATAAGGCATAGTCCCATTCCGCTCCCCTAAAACAATATAAATCGGGGTTCTAACTCTACTGACTCTAGGGTCTTCACAGTATCGTTTTCACGTCTTTTGAGAAAATTTTCCAGCTAATCGGAACCACCCTTCCGTAGGACGGACCCAAGTCATGTCATCGCACTTTCCTTTGTTTGCTTAGTTATCTAATTACTTACCACATTATGTTTGACATGCAAAAGCAGCTTCCTTAATTAATCAATTTAAACACAGGTCCCTTCACGTAACTTAGGCACTGACACAAAAACAATGTCAAGCAAGTTCCTTTTTCAAATATTTGATCTTTATTTATCATAGTCCTGGATTACATCAAGTATCATGCCCGAAGGCTATCCTAGCAAATCAACAGGATTGCTGCTCCAACTTCCGCCTGTAGACTAGTACACGGGCATCGAGATCCCATCTCAAGTCATGTCGGCCTCTTGTGCGGGATCTGGAGGCAAGGAATTTATAGCCAGAGCCTCCCTTGGCACCCTGTCGACCTCTTGTGCGGGATCTGGAGGCAAGGAATTTATAGCCAGAGCCTCCCCTGGCACCCAAGTGTCCTCCCGCTCCAAGTAGCACCTACGGAGAGACCTCTCGTGGTGGGTTCAGTCCATATACCCGGCGCGGCTAACAACTCCCTTGGATAGGGTCAGGCAGGCAGTTGGAGGTAACTGAACCCGCCTCTCCCTCTAAGCTTTTAACCTGAAGCATTAAGTGTTTTGCCTTGAGTTAGTTCCTTGAGCAAAGAAGTTCAAACAATGTAGGTAAGTGTACAATCATGATCATTTCAGAGGTTGTTTGTATGACCAATTGCTAAGGTGTGATTCATTCTTCCCGAATGCTCCTAGCATTCGATCCTGGATCGTTCGCAACTTGGCGAGATTCTAGGGGCTTGGCAAGCTAGGTTTCTTGTTTCCCCTTTATCTTCGGGTTAGGGTTTGTACCCTGCCGACCCTAATTATCCTTACCTTAGGTCTCCTTGTAAAATAGATCATGGACAAACCTGTCATCCTCGGTTGGTCAACTTGCTAGTTATCTCGTAGATCCCTTGAAGTGCCTATGTACCTTTATCTTTGATATTAATTGATCAAGATTGTCTATCATGGTTGGTCAAGATGGTTCTATTTCGAACAGTTCCTACTTTGTCTTAAGTATAATCTTCTTAAGCCCTCTTAATAATACTCATAGGCGCTTAAGCTTTTACCTATCCCTCTTGAAGTCACCAAGGACTTTGACATGGGACTCATGGATCTCAGTCCCATTTGGTAGATTACAAACAACGTTGAACTATCCCAACAACTTTAATGCATGCAACATAATGCCATGCCTTCATTTCAATGCTTACAATTTTGATATAATCCATACGATCTTTTATGCCACACATGCGAAGGTACTTTCTATGCATGCAATCTTAACATTATCCTCTATGTAATTATTTACATGATCTATAACTTTCTTGAATGATCTGATCTTTATAACTTAAAGTAATTATTGTATGAGTCTAGCTGCACTTTAATCTCTTCTACAGCTTATTACATGTACCTTAGAATCCTTCTTGCGATATGCTTTGAAATGCATTTTAAGCAAGAATTAGTGCAAGGAGTAATGCACTTTATGCAGGAATTCTTGCAAGACATTTTTGGTAATTTACGATGCAATTATCTAATCAATTTCACCTATTATGATGTCATCTTACAATGGAAATTATCTTGCTCGTTACATACATCACAACTAAGTTCATACCTAGTAGGAAATTATCAAACACGCAATTAATGTGATGCATGTGAATATGATTTTTCACCATGATAATTATAACCTATGATTTAATAATAGAGAAACCTAGGTTTGGAGTGATGCTTGGATTCTAGTGGTATTGACGCCTGATGATCCATTCGCGGTTGCGGTGCTACCTTGTTTTGAACCTCCATCCACACTTGCAGGGTTTCCGGCCATCTTTGTGGAACTACGCTTCGGGGCCATACTTGAAGACATGTGTACGAGTGATAGAGTTCTTGCACTCTCCTATGCAAGATTCTCACCGCCTTTCCTTGAGTGGAGGAAGAGATTAAAGGGGGAGGGGCATATTATTGGAAATATGAAGAGGGGTGTGTGACCTCTCTTTAAGGAGGAGGGAGAATAAGCTTCTAGAAGCTTCCCTTCTAGAAGCTTCTCTCTCTCTCTCTCTCCCTCTCTCTCTCTCCTTGTGATAATGATGATGGGGGGGGGGGGGTTTCATTGCTTGACGATGAGGAGGGGCTGCTTCCGTTGACGAGGGAGGAGAGGGGCTGCTGCCGTCAAGACCACCAGGGGGGAGGGCGCTACCTTTCAGCCCCACGAGGGGGTTTCCTTTTATAGAGGGGGGGAGGGAGGTGGTATGGGGGGGGGGGGGAGACAGCCGTTAACTACCGCCACCCCTTCCACTTGGGGGTGCATGCCCCCCTCTCTCACTTTACTCACACACACTTTCTCTCCCCGCCATGCAGTCGACAGGGGGAGAGAGAGGGAGAGTAAATTTTTTTGTTCTAAATTAATTTTTTTTATTAAAGGGGGGTTCTTATGGGGGAAGGCACCAGGGGGGGGGGGACTATTACATCCTCTCCCCCTTAGAGGAATTGAGATGTCCTCATCTCAAGAAGACCTGGGAGTAATGTTGGTTGAGAGTATTTTCATCCATCCAGGTGGCATCCTCTTTGGGATAATCTTCCCACTAGATGAGGTATTCTCTCAAGGTCCTTGATCTCAAATGCCTCTCCCTAACATCTAGGATTCTATCAGGCCATAGCTCAAGGACTCCTTGTCTAGGCATTACAATTTGCTGATCATCAAGTACATGATTCAGATTAGGTAGATACTTTTTCAATAGGCTAATGTGGAATACATTATGAATCTTTAGAGTTGCGGGTAGTTGTAGTCTGTAAGCATTAGGCCCTAGGCACTTGATGATCTTATAAGGTCCATAATACATTGGACTTAGCTTCTTGTACTCTCCCAAGGATAGTGAACTCTTTTTAGGGCGTACGCAGATGAAGACCATATCACCTTCGACAAAGAATCTGTCTTGCCATTTCAAGTTAGCATAAGGCTTCTGTCTATCCTTGGCAGCTTGAATGTCTTGTCTTATTGATTTGATTTGATCATCCATGTCTTCCAGCATCTGTCTTGAAGCTTCTACCCTCAAGGTTGGATCTGAGAAGTTCAAAGGGGTACGACAATCATGCCCATATAATGCTTGGAAAGGGGTCATTTGAATACTCTGTTGGTAAGAAGCATTGTAGGCAAACTCAATCAGTGGTAAGTATTGAATCCACTTTTTGGGTTCGCGACAACAGTATGCCCTAAACATATCTTCAGTGACTTGATTGACTTGTTCTGTTTGACCATCAGTTTGGGGATGGTAAGCTGTACTGAAATAGAGTTGAGTTCTAATAGCCTCAAAGATAGCCCTCCAGAAGTGTGATGTGAAGAGAGAGTCACGATCACTAATGATTCTTCTGGATAACCCATGAAGTTTGAATATTTCCTTGATGAATAATCTTGCAATGTCTGAAGCTTTATAGTTCGTCTTGATAGGGATGAGATGTGCGACCTTGGTGAGCATATCTACTACAACCATAATAGAGTTATATCCTCCCTGAACTTGGGGTAAGCCAACAATAAAGTCCATACTAATGAACTCCCATTTCATTTGTTGAATGTCAAGTGGTTGCAATTTCCTAGGCATTTTAACATGTTCTGCCTTAATGCCTTGACAAGACAAACATTCCGTAACATATTTGAGTACGTCTTCCTTGAGCCGTTCCCGATAATAGCTCTTTCTGATCGCATTAAGGGTCTTGGTATAACTAGGATGTCCTGAGAAAGGGGAGTCATGGGCTTCCCACAATATCTTCTGCTTGAGAGTTTGGCTTGCAGGGATACATAATCTTGTCTTAAAGTAGACAAGCCCACTACGGATGGAGAATTCTTGATACTTTATCTTTAGCTTCGGGTCTTGATCTTTGATGGGGATCTCCCTTAGCATTTTTTGATAGACTGGGTCATTCTATGCCCCTTCTTTTGCTAGCTCAAGAATCGGGTTGTTTGGAATTGATACCTTTGTGGCTAGAGACCTTGCTGTTGATGGATCTTGCAAAATATGAGAATTTAGAAATGCCTTGTGATGACTAAGTGCATCGGCAACTACATTCTCTTTTCCAGGCCTATATTTGATTTCAAAATCGTATTCTTCCAGCACTTCGATCCATCGACGTTGCCTCATATTAAGCTCATTCTGGGTGAAGATCCATTTAAGACTCTTGTGGTCCGTTACTAAGGAAAATTTGTTACCTAGCAAGTAATGTCTTGAAAGTTTGAGAGCATGGATGATAGCCAACATCTCCAGGTCGTGGGTAGCATAATTCCTTTCATGGCTCTTCAATTTTCTTGAAGAATATGCTACGGGATGACCTTCTTGGATAAGTACACATCCTAAAGCAAGTGCGCTAGCATCAGTTTTACCACTTCAAACTCCTTACTAAGATCATGAAGTTTCAAGATGGGTGCTGATACTAAGCTTTGCTTTAGTTTGTCAAAGTTGTTCTGTTCAGCAGGTGACCATACAATTGCTACTTGCTTCTTTAGTAGATCAGTCATAGAGGTGCTGCAATCAAAGCATAATCTTTGATGAAAATTCTATATCATCCTGTCAACCCAAGAAAACTACGTATTTCTTTCATTGAAGTTGATGTTGGCCATTCCAGAATGTCTCTGACCTTAGCTAGATCTACTGAAATTCCTTTTGCTAATACAATGAATCCCAGATATTTAATCTATCGCTTGAAAAATGTGCACTTCTTCTTCTTGGCGTAAAGGTTGTGTGCTCTCATTGTTTCAAGAACAATGCGAAGCTGGGGTTCATGATCTTTTCCCTGTTTTGAGTAGACTAGGGTATCGTCAAAAAAGACGAGTACGAAGTCATCAGGATAGGGCCTAAAGATATCTTGCATTAACATGTTGAAGGTAGCAGGAGCATTCGTCAGCCCGAATGACATCACTAGGAATTCGAAGTGTCCATACCTTGTACAGAATGCAATCTTCGGGATATCTTCTTCCTTGATCCTTATCTGAGATCTATCTTTGAGAAGATCTTTGCCCCTTGAACACGGTCAAGTAATTCATCTATTCTTGGAATGGGGTATGCATTTTTGATGGTTGCCTGATTCAACACTAGAGCTCCCCATTGTGAACTACTAGGATGGATGTAGCCTTGATCTAATAGTTGTTTGAGTTGCTCTTTCAATTCGATAGTTTCCGGGATGGACATCTTATATGGCCTCTTTGCGACCGGTGCAGTTCGTGGCACAAGTTTGACTTCGTGGTCGACTCTTGTTGTGGATTCAATCCAACACTGAATTTTGACACTTGTTGTGTCATGTCCATTGGGGGTGCATACTTTAGGAGTGAAACGAACTTCGAATAATATGATTCAAGGGATAATCCTAGTTGCTTTAAGTCATGGAATTCATTCATCTTTTGTGTGCGGTAGGCAAGTGGCAGATATCTCCCTCGCATGGCTTCCTTAAGCTTATCCCAAGCGACTGTCCCCTCCGAGATCGCTTGGTCTGTGCACCACTGTTTCCACCAAAGTCTCGCTTCGCATGTAAGCTTAAGTTTGGTGAGCATGGCTTGGTTAGCAGGTGCAGTTCCTGCTGCCTCAAAATAGTCCTCCATGGACTCAATCCAGATCTCGGCGTCAGCTTGAACAATCCTTCCCTTGCCATCAAACTTGGGTAGCTTAATTTGTTTGAGAAGGAATTTCTTCTCTTGAACCACAGCTAGACTTAGTACAGGAGTTGGATTTGGAACCTGCAGTTGGGGTTGTGTCTGAACAATAAGATTCTTTATGTTAACATCTTATCATACGTTCCCATATTATGTTAATATGACTAGCACACCTTTTTAGCTAAGTGATTTAATCACTTAACACCCCAATTAACATTTATGATCAAGATAGACAAGTGTAAAAAGTCTTATTTATTCATGAGGGCATATCCATTTGAGTACATTTATTTGGATAAGTAGGACAAGCTGATTGATACATCAGTTTGGAGAAAATAGGATTGTGTTACAATCGGCTACAGAGATAGAATAATAATCTGGAGTGGGGTCATGGATTTTCAGGAAACGATAAGTCATAGGAAGCTTGGGGTATCCCTTCCTTTGATACTCGTTCTTCTCGTAGCACCCTAACACTTGATTCTGTCACAGCAGAGATTACTCGGGTCACTTTTTCATAGACATACTTGATCTGCTTGACTTGCCGACCTTTAACATGCAAAGTTGCATTTACGTGAGCTTCGACAAAGATGAACAGCTTCACGATCTTTAAATCCTCCATCCACTTGATTCTCTTCAAGTTGGTCTAAAGGTATGCCAGTTGGTGGGCCACTATGTAATATATTCCTGAGTCTCCTGTCCATCTCCGTTCCGCATATGGAGGCGAAGGATTATAGATGCGCTCTAGAATATTCATCATGCTGAGCCTCTGACAATAATTTGAAGCATGCATTGCAGTCATGAACATGACCTGGAACACCAAGAACTTGCTCCATGCTTCGTGACTTTGCAACCCAGCATCCATAAGCGAGTAAATAAATGTTTTCAACAAAAAACACTACTCTATTTTACTCACCTTCCCCTATTTATTCCCTTATTCCCTTTATTTTCCTCCATTAAGTTCCCTTGTAATCTTTAAATCTCATTGGTTTGCTCTGATACCAATTGTAACATGTCCGCTCGTCCTCTTGTGGGACACGTCTAGTAGCCCATCGGGAAAAATGTCTAGAAAGCGCCACCTAGCACTCACAAGGAATGTCACAGGGTTTGCGATCTAGGTCTTCCCGAGTCTGCCCTGAGCGAAAGTATCCGACCCTTCCCACTTAGGACCGACCTGAAGTTAGGGTTTCTTTTTTATCAACAACGTCTCTAGAAAGTAGCTAGCGTCGAGCTCCAGATGAACCACTTTGTGTAGGAACAACAGAGTCGAAGCGGATTTATGTTGCACTTGGTTCACGGAAAATGGGAAATGAGAGGGATGCGAAGCTCGCCCTCTCTGCCCATAAGGTATAGTCCCATTCTGCTCCCCTAAAATAACATAAATCGGGGTTCTAACTCTACTGACTCTAGGGTCTTCACAGTATCGTTTTCACGTCTTTTGAGAAAAGTTCCTAGCTAACCGGGACCACCCTTCTGTAGGATCGACCCAAGTCACGTCCACCGCACTTTCCTCGGTTTGCTTAGTTATCTAATTACCTACCACATTATGTTTGACATGCAAAAGCAGCTTCCTTAATTAATCAATTTAAACACAGGTCCCTTCACGTAACTTAGGCACTGACACAAAAACAATGTCAAGCAAGTTCCTCTTTCAAACATTTGATCTTTATTTATCATAGTCTCAGAATACATCAAGTATCATGCTTGAAGGCTATCCCAGCAATCAACGGGATTGTTGCTCCAAGTTCCACCCGTAGACTAGTACATGGGCCTTGAGATCCCATCCTCGAGTCACGTCGACCTCTTGTGCGGGATTCGGAGGCAAGGAATTTACAACCAGAGCCTCCCTTAGCACCCAAGCATCCTCCTGCTCCAAGTAGCACCCACCACAGAGAGACCTCTCGCGACGTGTTCGGTCCATATATCTGGCGCGGCTAACAACCCCCTTGGATAGGGCCAGGCAGGCAGTCGGAGGTAATTGAACCTACCTCTCCCTCTAGGCTTTTAAACTAAAGCATTAAGCGTTTTGCCTTGAGTTAGTTCCTTGAGAAAAGAAGTTCAAACAATGTACCTAAGTGTACAATCACGATCATTTCAGAGGTTGTTTGTATGACCAACTACTAAGTTGTGATTCCTTCTTCCCAAATGCTCCCAGCATTCGATCTTGGATCTGGCGAGATTCCAGGGGCTTGTTAAGCTAAGTTTCTTGTTTCCCCTTTATCTTCGGGTTAGGGTTTGTACCCTGCCGACCCTAATTATCCTTACCTTAGGTCTCCCTGTAAAATAGATCATGGATAAACCCGTCGTCCTCGGTTAATCAACTTGCTGGTTATCTCCTAGATCCCTTGAAGTACCTATGTACCTTTATCTTTGATCTTAATTGATTAAGATTGTCTATCATGGTTGGTCAATATGGTTTTGTTTAGAACAGTTCCTACTCCATCTTAAGTATAATCTTCTTAAGCCCTTTTAATAATACTCACAGGCACTTAAGCTTTTACCTATCCCTCTTGAAGTCACCAAGGACTTTGACATGGGACTCATGGATCTCAGTCCCATTTGGTAGATTTCAAACAACATTGAACTATCCCAACAACTTTAATGCATGCAACGTAATGCCATGCCTTCATTTCAATGCTTAGAATTTTGATAATCCATACGATATTTTATGCCACACATGCGAAGGTACTTTCTATGCATGCAATCTTAACATTATCCTCTATGTAATTATTTACACGATCTATAACCTTCTTGAATGATCTAATCTTTATAACTTAAAGTAATTATTGTATGAGTCTAGTTGCACTTGAATCTCTTTTGTAGCTTATTACATGTACCTTATAATCCTTCTTGCGATACTGAGATGTATTTTTGTTCTTTCAATGTCCTCTGAAATGCATTTTAAGCAAGAATTTGTGCAAGGAGCAATGCACTTTATGCGTGAACTCTTGCAAGACATTTTTGGTAATTTATGATGCAATTATCTAATCAATTTCACCTATTATGATGTCATCTTACAACGGAAATTATCTTGCTCGTTACATACATTACAACTAAGTTCATACCTAGGAAATTATCAAACATGCAATTAATGTGATGCATGTGAATATGATTTTTCACCGTGATAATTATAACCTATGATTTAATAATAGAGAAACTTGGGTTTGGAGTGATGCCTGGATTCCAGTGGTATTAACACCTGATGATCCGTTTGCGGTTGCGGTGCCACCTTGTTTCGAACCTCCATCCACACTTGTAGGGTTTTCAGCCATCTTGTTGGAACTATGCTTCGGGGCCATACTCAAAGACGTGTGTACGAGTGATAGAGTTCTCGCACTCTCCTATGCAAAATTCTCACTGCCTTTCCTTGAGTGGAGGAAGAGATTGAAGGGGGAGGGGCATATTATTGGAAATATGAAGAGGGGTGTGTGACCTCTGTTTAAGGAGGGGGTGAAGAAGCTTCCAAAAGCTTCTCTCTTTCTCTCTCTTTCTCTCTCTATTTCTCTCTCCCTCCCTCCCTCTCTCTCTCTCTCTCTCCTTGTGATAATGATGATGGGGGGGAGTTTTCGCTGGCTTACGACGAAGAGGGGCTGCTTCCGTTGACGAGGGAGGAGAGGGGCTGCAAGCATCGAGACCACTAGGGGGGAGGGCGCTACCTTTCAGCCCCATGAGGGGGCTCTCTTTTATAGAGGGGGAGAGGGAGGTGGTATGGGGGGGGAGACGCCTGTTAACGGCCTCCATCCCTTTCACCTGGGGGAGCATGCCCCCCCTCTCTCACTTTACTCACACACTCTCTCTGTCTCCCCACCATGCAGTCGACATGGGGAGAGAGAGGGAGAGTAAAAAAAATTGTTCTAAATTTATTAAAAAAAAAGGGGGGGGTTCTTATGGGGGAAGGCATGGGGGGGGGGGGGGGGCTATTACACTAGGGTCCTGATATTCTGTCAAGAGGTGATTTTCATTGCAATGCACGCATTGGACATGTGGGCGCATAGGTCTCCTTACTATCTCTTGCAGCCTTGCTAGCTCCATCTTCATCTATGCTAGCTCTTGGCTTTAGTCAACGCTTTTCCCTTTGACTTGGATGCTCGAAGCTAACCGTTCACCAGATGTCGTGGTTCTCTCTGAGAATCTAGAGTAAGTGTCATCTCGGTTCAAGCTCGTAGAGCTTCTTTCTTTGAGCTAGTCATCCACTCGTATGGCCTCTTTGAAGACCCTCGCTAGAGTGTCGATCGGCAATCTTGAGTTGCCTGCCAAGGCCTTGTAGAGTTCCTCACTATGAATTCCATTCATAAAGACTATGGAAATAGCTCTCTCGGTCGGTCACTCATTGGTCGGAATTCTCTTAAAGAGACTCCTCACGTGAGTAACATAATCCGTGATGTCCTCCTTGTCCTTCTGCTCGACGTTCACCATCTAACGATGAGTTTGTCAAAATACCTAGCCTTAGAGAACCTCTTGATGAAAATATTCTTGAGGTTGTTGTGCTTTGCCTCGTCTAAGTTGGTGTACCATGTCCTACCCTTATCTCCTAGGCAAAGGCTGAAAGCTTGAAACCGTTGTGGGCAAGATCCATGAGGCGGTTAGCCTTGCAGACTTGCTTGAACTGCTCTACGAAGCTGTATGGGTCATTTTTGGACTGGTATTTATCTAGCTGCTTCATGATTTTGGGGATTTTTGACTAGCTCTTGGAGCCTTGGGTGACTCCTAATCCTAGGAGCAGCGAGGTTGCTAAGGCTGCTGCACTTTGCCCTACATGCATATTGTCTATGAACCGCTTTGTGGGAAGCTCGCTCAATGTCAAATTTGCCTCTAGTGCTCTCTCGCTTTCCGTGTTAGGTCCCACACGATTCCTATTGGCTAGAGTTTAAACACACTAGACTTTCCACATCTCAACGTCTTGCTACAATGTCCTAGTTTGCTATTTGTGGTTGCAAGTTACTATCTTTTGTAGCACTAGTCATGCTAATCTCCTCTCCTCTTCAAGGTCTGTTATGATGTCTTCCAATGGTCCAACGTGGTTTGTAAGTCGTATTTGTTCACCATATGTTGGATGTCGATTGGGAAATATCCCAAGTCGAGCTCGTCATTCTTGCGGTTGGAGCTGGGTACTTACATGTCCGCAGCAGCTGTCCATGAGGTTGATTAAATTGAGCACAGTGTTGCGCCTTCAATGGTGTTAGTCCATCTCGATGCCTCTAGTGTTCTGTGTTGGCTCTCTCTTGGTCCTAATGACAGAGGTTGTTGATAATTTGTCTAAGTTTGAGGGGTATCTCCTATTAGTGGGTTCATTCCGCTTGTTATACCTGAGCGTGTTCCTTCTTATTACAAACAACCCTCAACGTACGTCCACTCAATGTGTGTGTGACGATCCTTTTGTGCACTATGCAAAATTAGGCTTTTAGCTTTCAAGTGCACTTCTAGTAACAAACAATGTGGGAGGCAAATGCACGGTGATGAATGTTGAATGTAGTTCTCGCTCCCCCCTCGTTCCATTTTTGGCCAAATATGGCTCTAAGCGCGATTGCTGGCCACTCCTATGGGTTCTCTAGGGCCTCTGCTACGTCTCTTAGCTTGGTTAAGGAATAATCGGGGTTTGTGGGTCAAGTTGGGGCTCTAAATGGGCAGAAAACTCTAACAGGTTCACTGACTATTGCTTATAGGTCATCAAGTCGCACTTTGCGTAGTCAGGAGACTCTATGAGCCATTAGATGTGTTCGGAAGGCTATTGAAAGGTTTCTCTATTGCGAGAGGTGCTCCGCTTAGCCCAAGATGTGTTGGATTTGGCAAATTTCCTATTAGCTTCCAATATGATTTGCAGTATCCAATTATTAGAATTGGAATGTTTGATTTTGATTGGTTTGAGGATCCGATTCTTGATCATTCGATTGTCAATGGTCCAACTACACGATTATTTGATTGTCCAAATTGGAAGTGCCATGTGTCTAATTCGACAAGTTTGGTGGTGTCCGAGTGGTTTTATTTTCCAAAATTGGACCATCTAATTATCCAGAATTGGATGTCCGAGTTTGATTCTGGGAATTGGACCCTATCAAGTGCGTTCGATTTTGATAGCCGTGTTTCTTGACGAGGTGAAAATCAAATTGCCGGTGGCAATAATTCTGGGCATGCGAAGCCACATAAACTTCTAGAATGCAAGAATAGACAAGGGGCAAGGTTTGTATATACCTGGCGCATCAAAAAAACACCCGTATGTGATGATTGATTCGTGCCTTTCCCTAGAACTCTCTCTTCTCTCTCAAGCTCTCTCTCTCTCTCTCTCTCTCTCTCTCTCTCACTACAGAGACTGAAACTGAGTCTTCACCCACTCTTCCTTGGATTTTAACCCCTCATTCTAGTGCCTGAGTATTGCCTCGTTCATGCTCTTGCCTGACCAATTAATTTCAACCCCTTTTTTCCTTTGTTTTTACCTTGTTTTGGGCCTGTTTAAGCAACAACCCTAAAGCGATTTGCTTCAATCTCTTGGTCCTATCCTACTTTAAATGCAACAAAAATCAAAGCTCAAGTACTGAAGTGATTTATCCTACTTGCCTAATCATTTAAAACTCAAAATACTTACTTGCTTCAAAGATCAAACTCCCAAATCTCCTACCTACATCAAGCACCATTTTGGGGATGAAACCCTTCTTCAATGCTTGATTTGAAGCATGAAAGTGCTCAAGCTTGAATGTGTTGGTCCCAACAATGGAACCAAAATGAAGTGGGAGCTCACGCTTGACTGGCAAGACCCACATATAGCTTATTGTTCAAGCGTTTCAAGCAAGCTCTAATGGCTATCTCTCACCTAGCCAGCACGCCTCCGATCCTACGAGTGTACTGCTTACCTTGATGCCCAAAATTGAGTAGCCTCCTCCCTCAAGCACTCTGATAGCTCCATGATTTGTGATGTAAGCTCAATCAAGCTCAACCCTCCACAATCAAGCTCCATCCACCATAGCCGCGCGTGTGAGACAAGAGAAGAGAAGATAATAGAAGAGAAGAGAAGAGAAGAAGATGGAGAGCTTCTCCACCATGGTCCCTCACCCTCACACACTCACTCCCTCACACTCTCACACTCCCTCTCTCAAGCACAAGCACAAGCACAAGCACAAGCAAGAGAAGAAGAAGATAGCCACTTTTGCCACACACCAAGAATGAGATTCTCATTCACTTTTTGAGTTTATATACAAGCCTTAAATCCCTTGGGAACCCATCCCCTTTTTTACATGACTAGGCGTCTTGCCAAGGTCCTCCTTTCCAATTCCCTTCCCTTTACCTTATCCCTTCTCCTATGCTCGTCTAGATTTTACAATTTGTACAAGAGGGCTTATTGCTCTTTTACAAAATTTTTGGGGTGCCTTCATTTAAACACACGCCTTTTGTTTTTGCATTTTTCTGAGATTGCTTTTGCAACTTTTTTTCCTTTCTCCCTCTTGTTGACTTCATGGGTCTGCATTTCGGAAATTTCTTGGATTTATTTCAACTTTTTTTTCTTCTGGTCCTGCACTAGGGTAAACAACATGGTCTCCTTAGACCGAGATCTAAAAAGATTTCATTATCCTTGGGACAATACAATGTCATGTGTCATTATCCTTGGGACAATACAATGTCAGGAGCAATATTGATAAGGCATATTGGTGGCTAAAAGTAGTAATCACTATTGATGGCAACGATACAATAATAAAAGGCACTGATCTAGCCAAAGATAGTGGTAGAAGTCTTCAAGACATCGCAAGCAGCAAAGGTTATGAAATGAGTAGAAAGCAAGTGATAAAGGTTATACTGAGCCATTGTTGGGATGAGTATAAAGCCAATTCACCCTCATACATACAACTCTATACCCTTCACATTTAGTCTCATTGTATCATTGCGGTGGCAACCATAGTTATATAGTTTATGCCTTGTATTTCTTTGTGTGGTTACACCTTGGATTATATTCCATTTCCTAAGTCTTGTCTATGCTTATGACTATATCATTGAGAGACCATGATGCTTTGTACACACTACATCGATAGTGCTATTTGAATATATAAGCATTTCTTTTTTGTTGAGTACGATTTATGATTGTCCATTTTGGTAGTCTTTCTTTCAATGTGCTGTGATTGTTAAACTTGCAATGTTAGCATGCCATTGTGTCAAGTTTATGTTAGACCTCTATCATCCTACAAAGTTGGTGCAACCCGATTGCACATGGTGATGACAACCTAGGCTTGGACCTGATTACACATGGCAACCATGATGGGATCTGAGCCCATAATCGAGATGGAGCAACTTAAAGGGAGACTGATGTAGGTGGAGGCCCTATCTTCCAAGCATGTCATGCGTATTTATTCATTGGTAGATGTTGCTATCTCCCAAACACAATGGGTTGAACATCTAGAGCAGCACCTCATGCTAGCAAGAGTGGAGCGGGATCATCTTTAGTAGGCTATTTGGATGGGTGCCTACTACATGGAAATCTTGGCTATAAAACTCTTTGCCTATTGTATTCTCTAGTTGTCGCCACATTGGAATCACATGGATCTTTGGCTCTAGTAGCACCGTCTAAACTACAACCCACTCCCCCCCTTACTATGGGTACCTCCAAGACTGACCCTAGCCCCCTCCTCCTATGGCTCTATCTATCACTCCAAATCAACCACTACTAGCTCCGCACAATCTATGACCCCGACATTAGCACAACTAGTAGCACCCTAGGATGATGCACCCACTCTAGAAGTCATCGGTGACATCGAAGAGTGACCTCTTATGGGTTTGAGTCCACCATGCATGTCATGTGTGAGGTGTAGGACGGAGGAGGTATATTAGTGGCTAAAAGTAGCAATCAATGTTGAGAGGAGCATTGTAGTAATTAAAGGTGGTAGTCTAGCCAAAGATAGTGACACAAGGACTTCAAGACACTATGGGTAGCAAAGGCTATAAAAGGAGTAGAAAGCAAGTGATGAAGGTTACAATGGGCTATTGTTGGCATGAGTACAAAGACACTTCACCCTCATATATAAAAATCCATGCCGTACACATTTAGTCTCATTGTATTGCTGCGATGGTATCCATGGTCATGTAGTCTATGTCTTATATTTCTTTGAGTGGTTATACCTTGGAATGTATTCCATTTCTGGACTTTTGTCTATGCTTACGATCATCTCATTGAGAGACCATGATGCTTTGTATATACTACATCGATTGTGATATTTGAATATATGAACATTCCTTTTATGTTAAGTAGGTTCTATGATTGTCCATTTTGGTAGTCTTTCTTTCGATATGCTATGAAAGTTAACTATGATGTTAGCATATCCTTATGTTGGGTTTGAGTATGGTAGAGCTTTGGCATCATGCAAAGTTGGTGCAACCCAATTGCACCTAGGGACCACAACTTGGGATATGGCTCGTATAAAAAGCTTAGTGTAAGATATTGTAGATCCTATGAAAAGTAATTAAAGTAATGGAAAATAAATATTACAAACTAAATTGCCACTTTATCTCAAAAATCTACAGCGTATTTCATATAGGCCTACTCAAGCTACATGTACTAACATTGAACATGTACTTGATGATGAGCAAATAGTAATGCCTACCCAAGGAATTCCAAAAATGTAGCATGAGAAAATCTTAGAGACAAGAAAAAAATCTATAAGGAGTCAAATCTTAAGGGAATACCTTGTATAATGGAAAGATTAACTTGAAGAGTATGCCACTTGGGTCAATGAGACAATTCTTATGAAAGAATACTCCTAGTTCATCTGGATTTCTCTAAGGGGGAAAATGTGACGTTCTTATTACTTAGTCCACTTTAATAAATAATGTAAGTACATGGTTCACTTCAATAAGAACAATGTTCATTTCAGGAACAAGTTAATTAATATAAAAAAAATGTTTGATAAGTGATTTTGTTAATAAAATGTAAATACTGATCACATTTACAGATTTACTCATTGTTCAGTGCAAGCATACTTAGTCAAATTGAACATGTAATATTAAAATATAAAATACCATGCATATTTTAAATCATGCAATTTAACATTAAATACGTGAAAAATTGATAGCATCAATGTGTTTGTCTCAAAAAAGTAATCACTCTACAATTTATTGGCATGTTAATCCGACACCAAGAGCACATTAGACCTCACACAAAAGGAGTAGGGACTAAAGTGCTTTTGGATAAGAAAAAAAAGAACAATGAAAAAAAATTAGAGTTAAAAAAAGGAATTTCAAATTTGGATTTTTTGCAAAAATGTGAAAGCCTAAAAGAAAGGCATGCTTCTTAGAGAAAAATATGTTCTATGAGGCCAAATAAAAAAAGAAAACCAAAAAGAGCAAGAGGAAGACAAAAGTATATCATGATTTTATTTTCCAAATATCTATATAGATCTTCCATATTGGGTAAGAAACCTTGGATTCAAATATTTGAGAGTGAAGTTGAACCCTTGGAGTATCCTATCCTCCTCTTTACAAGGTTTCCAACCATACTCTTCATTCATAGCTTCATGATTTGTGCTCTCTCCACAATATCCTCTAACATGTTGGAATGTTGCCACACTCTTCTTTGGTACTTTCTTATCCTTCTTAGAAAATATAGATTGTTACAATTATGTCAAGTCTATTTACACTATCCCCTACCCTCTCACTTATTTTAGCTGTTGTTTTTGCATATTAAGCTCAAGAGATGGTTGGAAGGTTCAAACAACTTTCGAATGAAAGAAAAATTCATGAGAGTTGCTGTAGCCTTACCTATCCTCCTTGAACAATAGTAGATGTGAATTTTAAAGGCCAATTCCATGGACTCTTGAAGATCATGCCTTGAAGATAATTTACATGATCTTGAAGACATTTATAGAGAGTATACGAGCTCCCATTAATAGCGAAGTAGCTGCTGAAGTTGACTCTCAACCTGAGGTTGAAGCACAACTTGAAGAAATCCAAGAACCCATGCAACCCAAAGTTACAATTGTCACACACCAACTTGAAGCTTGTTGGGGGTAAAGACACCTATGCCTAGCTGCCTGTGTATTACTACAGCACTGACAGTACTACATGCACATGCACACTGCAAGCAATGGGCGCCAATCACTATCACTTCATTCTTTATTCTTTTAGTGACGTTTGAATAAAGGGAAGGTTGATCACACATTGTGACTATTGGAGTTCCCACATCTTGAGTCTCTCTCTCTTGCTCTCTTGCTCGATTCGCCATATCTCACACCTCTCTTGCTTCTGCTTGCTCATGCTTCCACTTGGGCTTCTCGCTTCAATTGCTATCAAAGCCATATTCTTTGTGAGCTTGAGCTCAATCTGGCATTGCTTCAACTCTCATTCAAGTTACTTACAACAAGGTTTCACCATTGGAAGCCATAGCTCCACCTCTTGAGGTTCATATTGAACTCCCTGATCTAGGACTTCTCATGACCGATTAGGGCTATCTCAGGGAAGTCTTGAGCCTACATTGAGCTTATTTTAGGGAGCATTCAACTCAATATTCAAGGTTGGAAACACAAACACGTTTTTTAGCTATGGGCACTTTCAAGCACTTGTGCTTGCTCAATCACTCCCTAGCATTGGACAAAGGCTTTGACATTGTTTACAACTCCTCTTGGCATTGACCATTAACATTGAGCATTAGTTTTGGGTCATTGAGATTCATCTATTAATTGTGCAAATAGGGTAGCATGTTGCCATAAAACAGGAACTGCCATATCTTCAATGTTTGGAGCTCGTATATGCTTCCCAGGATGCTCGTATACCTATGTTTTGTTGCCGAATACTTGGGGGATGATATGCCATTGGTTTGAGATGCTATTGGACTAATTTGAGCACTCTTTTAGCTCACTTTTCTCATAGATATCAATGCTACCATAGCAAGAGTGAATGATATTCATATGGAAAATGTCATTCTCTTGCTTATGTGATGCTCTCGGGTTGCTCATTTGATGCTGGACACTTGGGGAGTGTGTGGACAATGTATTGGAATGGTTTTGGATTGATTTGAGTCCATATTTGGCTAAGTTTTACTATCATTTTTACTATTGTATCAGGGAGGGATGAATGTCATTTTATCAGTGAAAGCATATGCCTATTACTTGTTGATGCTTCCCGGCTCCTTGGGATGATACATTGATGTCTATGGTTGATGCCACATGCTTGGACATGCTCCTAGAATGCTTTTGGGCTTTGATTGAGCTCATCTTTGCTCAAACTTGATTGTCATTTTATTGCTCTACATACAGTGGATTGAAAGCTTTTAATAGGGATAGTCTATGCCTAATGCTCTTTCATGCTATTCGGGCATTTTGTCAGATGTATTGTGCATGACATTGAAGCTCTATGCTTGCTTATGCTATTGAATTCATTTGAGCTTAGGACATGTCAGTTACTTCATTGGATGCTTCAGGGGTCTATGACCTTAGGGGCTTGAAGCTTTTATTGGGTCTTATGCTCTTGGCTATGTACTTGATGTATCTTGGATGCTACTCACATGAGGATTTGAGCTTTGTTTGCTTCGACTTCTGTTTAGTGGGAGCTATTTACTTGACACTTGGATGTTACATTGAGCTTTGGATTTTATTTGCAGTGGGCTTGCTCTACCTCATTTTAGCATGCTATAATTGTAGACTTTTACCTCATGTTACGTTGAGCTTTGGATTTTATTTGTAGTGGGCTTGCTATACCTCATTTTTAGCATGCTGTAATTGTAGATTTGTACTATTTATGAGAGTAGTCTCCTCCATTTGATGCTATTTTGGTCATAGTTTGTGGATAGCTCATTATTTGGTCCATACCTCTTTTTTAAAGCTTGTTTTGGGAGTGGTTTTGGGGCTCTTTGTAGGTATTATAGCTGGTTTGGTCTATACTATGCCTCTTTTTCTTGTAGTATGGTTGATCATTCAAATGACAATGCCATCTTCAACATTGAAAAGTTGGATATGGTAGTAATTATAACTATAGGAAGACCCAAATTTGATAGGTTTTGGTGCAAAAATCTCAAATTAGGGTGATCAAATGTAAAAATATTAAGCTTGAAGGTTATGATCATGATGTATGTGATGACTTAGATGAGCTTTGTAGGTCCATGATTATCCTGTCCCTCAACAAGTAAGTTTATTATGATGTTGTCACAGATGGGCAATCTGCATGGGATCTTTGGTAGAAAATTAGTAATCTCTATGATAAGTTGAGCCATGCTTCTCAGATGTATTGGTTAAAGTAGCTTATGGACTTTCGTATGGAAGGTACTAGTGTTTCTTAGCATTTGAGCGAGTTTCATGCTATCATTGGCCAGCTATCATTGCAGGGTATTGACTTTAAGGACAATCTTTCACCTTTATTCTTATTGGTCACATTGCTTGAGTCTTGGGACACATTCCCTATTGCTATCTGTGCAAATATGCCTGAGAATGGATTGAAATTGTTTGATGTAGAGGGTACACTCTTGACAAAGGAGATCAATAGGAAGAATGTGTATGCTTCTTGTACTTCTCATGCTTTGACTGTTTGGGGTTGCCATGATGGCAAGAGTGGGAATGACCACCATGGTAGAGACTCGTAGAAGTCTCATTTTAAGTCTTGAGGACAGTCTCGCAATAAGTCCTATGGAGATAAGTCCGATTTGACATGCCCTTATTGTGGGAAAGTAGGACATATCAGGTCGCCTCAGTGCCATAAAATGCGCCATGACAAGCACAAGGAAAAGGGTAAAGGGAAAGTGCATGACAAGCCATATGATCACAACATTGTCCCTGCTAGGTCCATTGTTAAGATTGAAGAGATCAATGTAGTGCAACAACCTGACTCTGATGATGATTACATAATTGCAACTTCTTCTTTGGATGAGTCACAACTATTCGATACCTTGCTTGGTTTTACTCAGTGTTGGTTGATGGATTCAGGGACTTCCTTTCATGTGACCCCTCATAGAGAGTGGTTCCACTCCTATCACAGTAAGATTGGATCTATCCGTTTGGAGAATGACTTGGCATTGCTGATAGTTGGTATTGGTGATATTTGGCTTCAGTTTGGTTTAGGTAGCATGTTTACTTTGCATAATGTTCAACATGTACCGGCTCTCATGCGAAGAGTCTTATCTCTGTTGGTGGCATAGTGGATGATGAGGGTTACTTTGTTTCCTTTGGGGATTCATCTTGGAAGCTCACTCGTGGGAACCTTGTTTTGGCACATAGTGCCAAGTTTGGCACTTTATATCCCTTGCTTGTATCTGGATCCGTAGATCATTTTTTATTTGTGGATGTAGTTCCATATGTATCTCTTTGGTATTGTCGCCTTGGGCACATGTTCTTAAAGAGAATATAAATGCTTACTCGTTTGCAATATCTTCTGCTCCTTGACTATAAGTGTTTTGAGTCACGTGATCATTGTTTGTATGGCAGCCAGACAAGTAGTATGCATAAGAAGTCTGACACTCTACGCATGGGTGAGCCTTTGGCTCTTGTTCATTATGATGTTTGTGGATCTATGCCTTGTCAGTCATTAGGAGGTGTGAAGTACTTTGTCACATTCATTGATGATTACTCACATAAGGTCTGGGCATATCCCATAAAGCTGAAATCTGATGTTTTGGCTACCTTTCAATGTTGGCTTGCATTGGTTGAGAACTAGTTTGGGTATAGACTGAAATGCCTATGGTCAGATAATGTGGGTGAGTATGTCTCTAAAGCCTCCTAGCAGTTTTGCGATGAGAGGGATATTAAGCATCAGCCGACTGCCCGGTACACCCCACCCTAGAATGGTATGGCTGAGCGCATGCATAGTACAATACATGAAAGGGTCCATAGTATGCTTACCTAGGTAGGCTTACCACAAAATTTTGGGTTGAGGCAATGATTACTATTGTACACTCGATCAATCAATCTCCTTGTAGTTCTATTAACTTTTAGGTTGTAGAGGAGGCATTTATAAATGATCATTGCAAACGAGTAAGCATTTATATTCCCTTTGTGTGTATTTGATTGTGAAACTTTCTACCATGTATCCAAGGAAAAGTGCACAAAGCTAGATTCTAAGTTCGTGAAATGCATCTTTCTTAGTTATGGGGATGCAAGTGAGATGGGCTATCGCCTATGGGTTCCACAGGTTCAGAAAGTCATCCGTAGCCATGATGTAGTTTTCCATGAGAAAAATATGCATAAGTAGCATGAGCGGATAGTCAAGATATGTAGGGTTATATTTTAGGAGGAGCCTCCTGCTCTTGTACAGCTTGCAAGGCAGCCTGCAATAGCAACTAATGCTCCAGTGGCCCATGAACATGATGTTAGATAGAATGTGTAGGCTCCTTAGCTTGGCTTGAGATGCTTTGCTAGAGCTAGATGTCCTCTTGAGCAGTTTGAGCCCTTTATTGATTATGTGATGGTGACAGATGCAGGTGATGAGCCTCTCAATTATGATGGGGCCATGCATCGTGGCGATAATCACTCTTGGGAGAGGGCCATGCAGTCAAAGTTAGACTCTTTATAGAAAAATCATACATCAGAGTTGGTTCCTTTGCATGGTGAACAGCATGCATTCCCATGCAAGTGGGTGTACAAGTTGAAGAGTACCCTTGGATGTCCCAAGCCTGCCTATAAGGCGAGATTGGTTGCTAAGGGTTTTAAACAGAAGCACGGTGTTGACTTCGAGGAAGTCTTTTCTCCTCTAGTCAAGATGACTACTCTACATCTGGTACTAGCATTGGTTACTCAATTAGATTTGGACCTTTATCAGATGGATGCTAAGACATCTTTCTTACATGGGAACTTGCATGAGGAGATTTATATGTAGTAGCTTAAGGGCTTTGAGGAACAAGGCAAGGAAAACCTAGTGTGTAGATTAAGAAAGAGTCTTTATGGCCTTAAGCAAGCACCTAGGGAATGGTACCACAAGTTTGATGCTTTTATGCATTCACAGGGCTATACACACAGTGATATGGATTTGTGTTTATACACAAAGAAGGCTGGTAATGGTAGCCTTTTGATTTTGGAACTCTATGTGGATGACATATTGATTATTGGGAGAGCTCTTGATGACAATGAAAGGTAGTAGTCTAGTCAAGGATAGTGACATAAGGACCTCAAGACACCATGGACAGAAAAGGCTACTTGAGTGATTTCATATGCAGGATCTTAAGCCTATTGGTTGTCCTTTGCCTTCTCATGTGAAGGTGAGCGAGGCCGATTGTATGCAATTTGATGAGAAAAAGGCCGAGATGGCCAAGATCCCTTATGCATCCGTAGTGGGCAGTTTGATGTATGCCATGAAAGCCACTTGACTTGACATAGCTTTTGCAGTGGGAGTTGTGGCACGCTATATGGCTACACCTAGTAGGCAGCATTGGGATGCTGACAAGGGTATCATGAGGTACCTGAAGGGCATAGTAGATATGTGAGTCTGTTATGGTAGCCAAGATACAGGAGTCATGGGGCACAACAGACTTTGATTATGTAGGACATGCATGCAATAGGAAGTCCACCTTTGGCTATGTATTTACCTTTGTTGGGGGTGCTATTTCTTGGATGTCTAAGGTTCAAAAATGCATGACACTCTCTACTAGAGAAGCTAAGTATGTTGTAACCATTGAGGCTTGCAAGGAGGCTCTCTAGTTAGGCCATCTAGTTGTAGACCTTGGTATGACTGACGTGGTTCCCACACTACATTTAGATTCTATGAGTGCTATCCAATCAGCCATGAATCTGGTCTTCCATGCAAAGATGAAGCACATTGAGATGCGGTACCACTTTATCAGAAAGGTTGTTGAGGATAAGTCTGTTGACCTTGTCAAGGTCTCAAATGACCAAAATCCTACAGATTTGCTCATGAAAAGTCTCTCAGTAGAGTGTTTTACCTTCCTTAGGAAGTTGATGGGCATTGGATGAGATGACCTCTATTCCTCATCCTATTGTACTCTATGTACACATTGTAAATTTTCACTTTTTTCTTATTTCCTCTTCACTCAAGGAACATTCACCTTTTTAAGTGGGAGGTAGTTGGGGGTAAATGCGCTTGTGCCTACCCACCCGTGTATTACTACATTGACAATACCCACACCTGCACATTGTGGATGCCCATCACTGTCACTTCATTCTTTATTCTTTCAATGATATTTGAATAAAGGGAAGGCTGATCACACATTGTGATTGTTGGAGTTCCCACATCTTGAGTCTCTCTCTCTTGCTCTCTTGCCCCATTCTCCATAGCTCACACCTCTCTTGCTTCCGATTGCTCATGCTTCCACTCAAGCTTCTCCCTTCAAAGCTACAGTGGTTCTAAGCAACAATGGATGATCAACTAGTGATGATTAGGTTTGGAGTAGAATTATAGTTATTTGTGATTTTCCAAAATTATTCTAAATAATTCTCAAATTTTAAAGCTAATTTATGAGGTTAGTCACATACATTTAATAGAAAGTAAAAGAATAGATCCAAAACAATAAAAAAAACCACCTAGGATTGATATTTTCCCTTTATAAAATTATAATTCAATGTAAGTTACTTGAAAAGAAGTTAAAAAGATCAAAATAAACTTAGAGTTTTTATTTACTTTTCAAAAATAAATGCAACAACTAAGAAAGGACAATTCTATGCATGGCATGTGTCAAAATAAGTTAAAAGTATGATTTTATGGTTATGGTTGTTCTTATGTTTGATTTGTGATGAGATATATTCTCTTATGGTTCTGTGCTTATAGTAGTTGGACACTTTATGGATTATTGTAGTTTAGGATGTTGGGATCCCCAATTCAAATCTATTTAGCATTTTGCAAAATATAAAAAAAACTAATTGTGGGATTGGAATCCTATGCTCTTGAGGGAGGTAGGCATTTTTTATTCATGGATCACTTGAGTGCTTAAGAGCAAATGCCAACTACTAAGTGCTTCTATTATATAGGAATTATTTGGAGGCTCAAGATAGCTTGAAAAGGATGTGTTCTTATTTATTTCCTATTGTTTGTAGGAGTGTGATCACATACAACCTAACCTTGCAAGGTTGGAAGGTCCCATCTTAGGTGGGATAGTTGTCTTCTTTGTGGAGAGAGAGATTTTTACCACTATGTGTAGTGATTTTTTTGTATATATTTTATGAAATTAAGTTCTATTTTTTGAAGTGTTTTTCACATGCTAAATGTTGTGTTAATGAACCCTCTTTAATAGGATACTAAAAGAAAGCTCTTTTTATATGTTTCAAATAGTGTGGTACTATACTTCGCTAGTTAAATAACTTTTAAAACCCCAATCAAGGAAGGTGGAAGGCCTCATTCTTGATGATTGGTCACCTATGATTGAATGGATCCAATAAGTTGGGTAGATTTTCTAATACAAGATAGACCTGTTTAGTATGTGACCCTTCAATTTCAATAGGATAATTACAAAGATTAACATAGTTTTAAGAGGCCAGAGCTGAGATTTGACCTTATGGTGGGTAGAGGGGTTAAGTTACACTCCTCATCCCTCACTCTCTTTAAGCCAAGTAAAGTTTTAGCACTACTTTTTCCTTTTATTGGTTGCAAAGTGACCTTTTTTAGGTGGGCATTAGACTGCCGTTAGGGGTGACTTGTCCATGCTTCCCATGTGAAGTAGAACTAGGATTTCCATGCTCAACTAAGTACGATGTTTTTCGAGGGGAGATTTGGTAGTGATGTGTGTAGGCATGGCTTTTTTTCAATTACTAGAGGATTCCTCTTGGTATATTAGAGGGGGCATCCCACAACCACCCCCACTACCATGTATTAGTAGGTGCATGAAGTGCTAGTATATACTTAGTAATGATGCAATAGTTTTAATCATAGAATGAATAATAACAATTAATAATTCCATTTCACATGTAGATTTAATTAAGGATTAATGATAATAAAAAGTTTATAATTATAATAATTAATTAATAATTCAAGTACACATCCAATTAATATCATCTTTTGCTCTCTTGTAATTCTATCAATTTTCTTTGAATTGTAAATTTTGCCAAACTGTATCGACAAATTGCCATTGAAATATGATGGTTATGCCTAATGGAACTACATGCACATTGTGCATGCTGCAAATGACCACTAATTGACAATAATAATGAATAATTCCTTTCAAGAGTATCTCCGAGAGAACTAATTGCACTGCTTATCTAGTATGGTGGTGTAGAAGGCCATCCAAGCATCAAGGTTGGAGTCCCAAACACATCGTCGCCATTTTGGTTGGGGTTTATATGCGTTGCTGACGGTCTTTGGAATCTCCCAAACCTTGTCTTGCCAATAGTGTGCAGGCTCGCTCTGCCACCTTCTTGTAGGATATCTTACTCTTTCCTCTATCCATTTATTCCCTAATCATTGGGCAAGCATGATCACCTGCTCCACCACTCTTAGAGACAAGACCTTATCTGAAAAAGTCTTATAGAGTGATTATTTGGCATTTTTCTTCATGTTGATATTTTATATTTGTATGTATGTGTCAGGAATTGATTCACCACATGAGGTACTATTAATCCATGGTCATTAACAAAACCTTGTGCTAGAGAACAAAGCATTTAGATGATTCCATGCATAGAATTGTATTACAAAACTACTTGATACATTGGAAATGATTGTTTCATTGTCTGTGCATTCTAAGCCATGATATACCAACACAAGTTGACTATTGAGGAGTGCATTGGACCTTTTCCAAGGTTAGTTGTATAATGCTCTCAATATTTGTGAAGACCTTGTCTCTTATAGTAATGCCATGTCATCCCCACAAAAGGAACAATGGTAAGAGATCATGGAAGCTGAGTATATTGACTACCCTCAAGCATTTCACACTCTCTCCCCATGAGTGGAGTTGTCTTAAGTGCTAGTACCGGCCCCAAAAATGAGAGGTCTCTTTGCTTTGGCAACTAGCTTTTGAAGACTCATGGTGACTAGTGAGGCTCCAAAGTGATTGCTAAGAGGGCTATGAAGGCGTCCGTACACTATTAGCCTAGGTGTAGTTCAAAAGATTCCCATACTAATGGACCGATGGATGGTAGATGCTTGGTTATTTTGAGCAATTAAGGCCCAATTTTGGATAGATTTTGGCCCAATTTGGGTAAATTTATGTGCTTGATTCTTGGGTAAGATTGGACTTGGCCTATGGTCAGATGGATACACTATATTGGCTTGCTTGGGTAAAAATATGTTTACATTGTTTTTATCTATGTGCATTAAATTTCGTGCAAGGAGCTTATGCTTAGTGGGTTAATTGATGAAGCTAGTTTTGAATAACTAATAGATAATTAGATAACTAGAGAATGTCTTTAGGATGTGTGCATGGAAAGCAGATTGCTAGATATTTAGATAACTAAGGAACGCCTTTAGAATGTGTGCATGGGAAGCATATGTATGATTTTCTCTGACAAAAGTTGTCCTTTGGATGGGTGGACTTGATCTATTCAGTAGCTTCTCAATGAGTTTAGGTCTAGAATCAAATTGCTAGTTTCCCTAGGTTCCATGTTGTAGACGTGAGTACAACACCATATTATGGAGCCAATGTAAGATTGTGCCTTATGGGCAAAGGGGTTGATGTCATATTCCCCCTTATTTCTCACTCTAATTGATCCAGGTGTGGTGCTTGTCGCTTCAAATTTTGATCAATCACAAAGTGGCTTTCTTAACTCGATGCTAGACTACCATTTAGGTGACCTTACTTGAGCCTAGGAACACCATACTGATCCTCATGGATCAAGCAGGATGTTTTCCTTGTGAGATAAAACCAAAAGCTTTTTAACTGGCTATGCCTGTGTGTTGTATGGGATGAAGCTAGATGCTTCTCTTGTGAGAGATAGTCCTAGAAACTTTCTAATTGACTATGCTTATGGGATATGAGTAGTGTCACTTATAATATGCAATTAGCCAACTACCAAATATTAATCCACTTATAATATGCAATTGGGAAACTATCAAACATCACTCCCCTAATTTTCTAGGCAAGTACATCTTAATGTAAAAGTTTCTCTCTTCTTCTTCTTCATTTTCTTCTCCTCTCTCTCTCTCTCTCTCTCTCTCTCCAAACTTTACTTACAAAAAACTCCACAATTGTTCGAAGGGACATATCCCTTAGATAAATCAAGAGGTTTAGGCTACTTCTATGGATGATAGATTCCTCCTTTATCATTTGGTGACTCTATTTTGGACAAATTACTTACATCCATTGTTTGTTCCAATCTAGGTCCACACACACACACACACACACACACACACACACACACACACACACACACACACACACACACACACACACACACACACACACACACACACACACACACACACACACACACACACACACACGGGCACCTAGAGATGAAGGGAAGAAGAGAAAGACTGGAACTAGGTCTAAAATTAATATCTCTGACTTCCCTTTGGGTTCTTGGACACAACCTTATGATTTGATAGCAGATGTGAGCTCTCAAGGGCCAAAAATTACTTGGCCACAACTACTTCATGCCTCTCCAAAGCTACGATGACAATGGTCAAAAATGGTAAGCACAAGGGCAAGGCAAGGTAAAATGGTTAGTGCAATCAAGGCATATGGCCTCAGCACAATAGATTTAGGTTATGCACGTTAGTCCATTGCCACTTGGGATTCTCTATGAGATCCTTAAGAGGTTTAATGATTGCAACTAGGTTACAGCTAGCTTTCTCATGATGTACCCAAGGATTCTATGGAGTTCAAGTTTATTAGTTGGTATATGGTAGGTCATAGGCATTGGCTGGTTGATGGAACTCTTGGCCATCATGTAGAGAAGTATTGATCATGTAACATCATTTTTGGGTAACTTAGAAGCTATGACTCCATAGGTTTACTAGATACTGTTGAATACTTGCAATCACACCTACATGATCTTTAGGTATGAATATTCTTATGATTGCTTGACTTACTAATTGACCAACACGGTCATCCATGATAGACACATCACCGATAGATACAAGCATTGCAGTGATATCGATTTCATGAATCTTATCAATTCTCAAATCTCAAATTTTAACTTGATGATTAACATTTGTTAAAAATAAGTGCAATGTTTGACTAAGTCCAAGTCATCATAGTCCAGTTATCCATTCTTTCTTGCAACTAATTCTTCTCATCTAGGAGATTCTCTAACATAAAAGTGTGTTGTAATACACCATAAGGCCTAGCAATAACTTGAGATTGGCTATCAATTGCCATTGATGACTCATTTGCTTAGTCAAAGAAAGTTTCATCACTTGCAAATCCTCCTTACAAAAGATAGGACCTTCAAGGGCCACTTCCATGTATTCAATGAGTTACTTTTCTACTTGCAACAACAAAAGTTGCAACTAATGCATGAAGCTTCTCTTGCATGTCTAATGCCCATTGTTTAAAAAATATAGAAAAAACCTTGCATCATCTAGCCAGCTCACTAAACTCATCTAGTTTTCTCTTAAGATCCACAAAACTTCATCATGATGTAAATTTCCCACCCTTGTTTCAATTCAGATTCCAACATAGAACTCTTTTGCCTTTCTTCTTCCAACTATTTTTACAAAGTTTGAACTACATCTAGTTTAATTGGATCTATCATTTTTAGATCCATTAAAAAACTATGTAATCCATTTTCCCATAAGCAAGCGTCACATGCAAATTGGATGGAACACATGATGAAGATGACATCCCATTATACATACAGTTTCCATAGAGAAATCATTTTTAGCTATTGAAGGTACAATCATTATCTTGGACAACTTAACTTTCTTTTGCATCCTAGCCACAACAATATCTTGCTTATCCTGCTCTTTAGGATCCAAGTCAAGCCATACTGAAAACACATCCATCATGCGTAGTGCTATCTATAGAGATCATAGCATTATTCTAATTTGGGCCATAAAACCCCAATTGCTTAGCATCATCCTAACCATGATGATCATCTTGCAATTCTACATCATAAGGATCTGTTGCATCCTTATGAGTATCTTCAACCTATTAAGAATTCTTTTGATGAGAACAATCCATTGCATTTTCATGTGCCTCCCATAAACTCTTTCTAACAAATGGACACAACTCCATAACTTTAGTATAAAATGTTGCTAATAATGGACCATCCTTGCTCCTTGTTGCATGCACCCTAACATTCGAAACATAAATCTCTACCATGATTCTGTCATGAAGAGTACTAGCCTAGTTTGGCACAACACTATTTTCTAGAAACCAAAGTATGCCACATATATCCCTGGTGATGCTATTTGTCTTGATACACAAAATAAATCATTCCATAAACCATATGAGGATAAGATTCAAAGCCTATTGAAGAACCATAGGAATCCCATTTTCCTTATGGTGAATAAGAACATCCTATGCCTTCCAACTAGTTATATTGGAACCAATCTCTTCCAAAATACCATGAAGAATCCACCACTTGAAAAAGTCCTTAAAACTCAATAATAATTACAATTCCTATGAAGAGCTAAAGAATCAACCCTACAATCCCACAATTCCTATAGAGGAACAATATAATCTTTTTGTAGTAGTAAATCATTTTAACAAATTTCTAATATAAGTGTATCACAAATCAAGGTACAATTATGTATGCTAAAAAATCCACATTTCTCCCTCTCATCTTTCTTACAAACCACATTATGAAACATAAGATCTTTCTATTTTGCTTGAGGATCTACAACAACAAATTGATATACACATCTTGTTTCACCTCTACATTAGATTTACGGTCATCATAATCATGCTAAACTAATTTTTGAAGTCTAAATCCATTACTATAGGTTGAATAATCTCTCCTTGCAATGTATCCAAAATAAAGGTTCTTGTTTGACATTGTATAATCTCATAAGTTTTAGCATACCTTAGCTTCAACTTACCTAGATCTTTACCAAGTTTAGAATTGTAAATCATAACAAGGTAATCATTTGAAAATCTTATTTTTAATGTGCATATTCACACCCATGCTTTTCTTCTTGCTTGCACCACCCTTGACAAATAATTCTTTTTAACATGCATATTCACACCCACGCCTGTCCTCTTGCTTGCACCACCCTTGACAAATAAGATGCGATAATTTTGTCCTCTTCAAGGTGCATAAGTTGCTTCTACAACCTATTATATCTTAACTTAGGAGAAAATTTATGAGTTGCTACAATTTAATATATATGGACTCAAGAGAAAGTTTATGAGTTAGCGCAACCTATTATATCCTTACCAAGGAGAAAGTTTATGAGTTATTGCCTCCTTAAACTAGGAACAATGAATTTTATAGGAACAATTGCTTCTATGCCATAGATCAATTTGAATGATGTAAATCTAGTTATGCCTTTAATGTTTTAAAAAAGTATAAAATAGAATCCAATGTAGTATTCCAATCTTTTTTGTTCTCACTAACACTGTTCTTTAGGATCCATAGTATTATATTATTAGAACTTTTTGCCTATCCATTAGCTTGCCAATCACAGGCTCTAGATTTCTTATGGAAAATCCCTAGGGGGTGCACCTATTAAAAATCATGTATATAAAGTGTGTTCAAAGGGTATTAAGAAATACACTTTCTTTACATGCTATCAAGCCATAAAATGGCCCCTTTTACTTTATGAAACTTACAGGTTTTTTTCAAACTATAATTAAAAAATCTCTATTGTAAATATAATCCTATACATTTTACTAGATAAAGTATCCAATCCTTTGACCTCACATGGTATCTTACATGTTCTATAAGGTGGATTCCCTGGGTGAAAATCATGTGTGTAGCTAACTCCTTGGTTATATAATTCAAAAGGTACTTTATCTAGTCACAAATCATTTCTATCAAGCAACCAAACCTAGTTATAATGTTACAATAAAGGAATTGTGCCAGATTTGTAGAAGTATTGTCCTTCAATACCTTTGCTTTAACCCCCTTGGTACAATAATTAGTAAAATTGATCACCTATTCCTTGCATATATACTGGGGAAGATTGGAGGCCTCAAAATAGCCCTTTACGGGAGTTTGACCAAAATATTTCCTTAAAAAATGGAGGCATGGCAAACGTTTTACAAATGAGCTCCAAGCTCATTGTAGATTGCATTCTTAGAATGTACTCTTCAAGAGCTTTCAATTGATATATAACATGATGGGGTTTCAAGTTTGGATGAGGTTGAATTCCATAATATTCTTTCTAAGTGTTAAAAGATTCCATTATGGTAATATTTCCAATGAAAAAGAGAATCTTTAGTGTAAGTTCATTGTCCACTTCCAAACATTATAAACCCATGTATAATTGGAAAGCTCTTAAAAAGTAAGTTATAAAAATGTAATCTTTGATGAGACGAGTTTAAAGTTCATTTGCGAAAATTTTACATGCTCTTATTTTTTGAGAAAATATTTTGTTCAAACTCCCTTAGAGAGCTATGTTGAGACTTCAAATTTCCCTTAATGATTTGTGTATCAATCCTACTTAAGAAATTTGTAGCTGCATACCCTTTTCCAAGAGTATGTATAATTTTGTAATCAAACTCTTGTAATAAAAGTATCTATTTGGCCAACCTTCTTGTAAGGTGAGGCTTTTTAATGAGATACAAAAGATCTTGATGATCTACATGAAAAACTAATGAATAATCCAATAAATCATGTCTAGATATTTACAAAGAAAATACCATTTTCAAAGCCTCTCTTTTCACTTGTTGTTAGTCTCCTACTAGGATAATACATAGAGGTAAACCACCCTACAACCTTTTCTTACATTAATATAGCTCCAAGAGCAATGTGATAGGCATCTAAAAATACATGAAAAATAAAATCCCATTAAGGAGGCTACAAAATGGGAGTAAGAACAAGCATCTTCTTCAAAATACCAAATGCCTTAACTTGAGCTTCTCTCTAGACACATAGAACACTTTCTTTGTTAGGGTAGTTAGAGGAGGGAGTACATATATAAAATAGTTGATATATCTACCATGCCATGTGATTTGGCCCACAAACCTAATTACCTCTTGCACTATTGCAAAGATTATTGGATCGTTTAGGGATCTATGGCCATTTCTTCCTTAAAAAATTATATGCCCAAGCAATACTCCTCTTTTAGCAATAAAATAGACTTAAGCAGGCTCAAAGATTCATCGAATTGCCAACATCTTTTAAAGAATAATCTAGGTGCTTCAAATGATTTGATTTCTTGCTAAATACATAGAAATCATCTATGAATATTCTCATGAAGGTTGTAACATAAGGATCAAAAGTTTTATGTGTTGCTCCTTCAAGCTCTAGAGGACCACTCTTAAGGCTAAAGTCACAGTATGTATATATGCTCTCCATTTGGTATAAATGCTATCTTATGGATGTCCTTGAGCTTCTATGCACAATCCTTAACCAATATATTCTTTTTTTTAATTTAATTGAGTTTCTTTAATACATGATTAGCCATTTCAACTTAAAATCTAATTAAGAAGGCATTTAAAAATTGATTATAATTGCAATTCCACATGTACTATACTAATCTATGGCTCTTCCCTTGAAAATAATAGCAAAGTATTGTAATTTGACTTGATCTCCATATACATTGTTGATTGAAACCACTAGGTATCCATCTTGTTTCAAACTAGGCCACATGACAATTAGGGTCCTCTTTACTTTTGGTTGAGAATTTGGAGGCTTTAAACTTAGGATTGAGTGGTGGTTGTTGAGAGATAATTTGGCGCTTCTTTTTCTTCTTCGAAATTGGTAACGAATCAAAACTCAAGGTTTTCTTTACTACTAGATAAGAGGTTTTCAAAAGAATTTCACTATGAACACTAAGTGCTACAACCTCTCAGTCAATTCCTTAGGAGGACATGTCTGGTTTGGAAGCAGAGTGACTATTTCCTCTTCCTTACTTGAACTAATAGAAGAATGATATACTAAGGGTACTCCTCTAGATACTTGTCTTGATAATCCTCAAGTACTTGTCTTGATATTTCCCTATGTACAATCTATCTCTTTCCTCATTTAGGGTTGTAAACTCTCTTTTTTCTCCTCTTTTATTTTGTTGAGACTCCTGCTTTGGCACTTTACCAATAGTTTCCTCAATTCCCTAGACTTGCTTTTGGTCAATATAACATTTGGTGGGTAAGGTAATTATCTGACATACATGCATGAGGGTAGAATCAATCCTCTAACAAGCATCATCTTGCTCAAAAGATATGCCATTGCTTCAAGATTTGGATGAATTTCAAGATTTACTCCTCAAACTCTCCTATTTTTAAACAACATTGAAACCAACTTACAAGTTGTCATGTGCAGGATTGCCAAAGTGTTATAGCCCTAATTCTATCAAAGCAATACTATAGGATTACAAAATTTCTCTATAAGCAAACTTTGAATGTGTTTGAGGAATTACAACATACTAGAAAGAACACTGTTATGAGACTACATATAATTATGATACTTAGAGAATAATTGCATAGAATAAAAGAAACATAGAAATCAAAGAACATCCATGATAATCTTGTTCTGTTACCATTTTCTCCAACATTCCCCATCAAGAAGTGCAATCATATATGCATGTCATGCTAGTAACAACCATGTGCCTAATCACATGATATTTTAAGGCATTTACATAAGATGAAACATAAAAATAATTTTCTAAGGTAGTTACAAGGCCCAACATTTTTGGATACCAATTTGGGTCCAAGAATCAACTCCATCTCATGGAAACCTTCTTGGTTTGTGTAATGTACCCAGATTTTATGTAATAAGATACTCATATATTTTTGCCACTAACTCTAACCATATCTTAATAATGAGAATAATAGTCCTTATTTATTGAGGCATTGTATACCAATTCATAGGTGGGATGTGCTTTGTCTCCTCCAAAACAAGCTTATGTAAACTATCTTTAAGGTATAGAATAACAACAAGGCTTAGCTTAATGGATTGTCTCCTTATTGTTAAGAATGCTTGGCTAATGATAGTATTGGGATGGTTGATCTTTTGAGAAGCTTTTCCTTCAAGAAAATGACTGCTCCTTATGTGCAACCAATGGTACCAATTAAGCCTTTAAAGCCTCTTACCCAAGTATGCCAAGGTCTATGCATTGATTGTTGCCTTGGTCCTATGCTGAGAGCGGATTTTTAAAGCTCGTTTTGGAGCCAAAAAGAGCCCAAGAGCCGTAAAAGACCAAATTTTCATACCAAATGAAACATTTGCAGATCGATGAGCTGGAGTTTTCCTAGATGGAGTTTGATGCCAGAAACCCAATGCAAGTCTCGGTTCGTTTGTTCAAAATCTGTTTAACCCCCCATTTAATCCTCACAAGGTTTGGTGTTATGAAGCAGCTATGTGATTTGGGAGCCGAAAAGTACATAATGGAGGCCAAATTTGTAGATTTTGACGCTGTGAAGACAACCATCCAGCCCTTCGTGAATTGGAGTTCGTTTGGGCCTCCGTTCAACGACTTCATGCAATGTGAAACCTCCAAGAATGAACTAGTTATTGTTAAGCTTAATGTGCTTAACAAAGTGAGACATGAAAAGCCATCAAATATGAACTGGGGGGGTGTTTCGGAGCCCCCAAAATTATTTAAAAAAATGCATTTTAGAGACGAATGAGTGAGGAGGAATGCTCTAGGCAATGAGATCTTCAATTTCTTCGCCCTCCATCATGACAAACTAATAAAAAATTGATGCACTGAATCAAAAGATATGATTTTATTCTTTCTCTCTCCTCTCTCCTCTTGTTGTATGTTTCTATGGGTTAATGTATGAGAGAAGGGGGTGGGTCGAGATAAAAGATTTTGATTGTGTGATAATGCGAGAGCACAAAGAAGTGTAAATCTAGGTTGGAAGGATCATCAATTGTTGTTGGGGAGCATCAATGGGCCTGCAATTACAAAATACGTACGATCATAAGGTGCAATTTCATGAGTAAGTCATATATTTCATGTTTTATGATACATTTTGGTTGGAAATGGTTGTAAATGATTGTATTTGGTTGCCAACACTATGATTTATCAACCATGTTAAAGTAATTAAGAAAAATAATTCATATAATAATTTTATGCTAAACACGCAAAACCCACAACTATGTACTTTAAGGAAAATTATGCAGTTTTGCGATTTTGTCATGCATATGCTGTTCCTATGGGTTGAAATATGATAAGAAAATCATTCTCAATAAGATCAATCAATCTAAATAGTAAATTAGTAAATATCAGTAATTATCTATAAATAAATAGAAAAAAATAAGAAAAAAATAAAAAAAGGTTTTTTGCATCCGAAAAATAAGGAAAAATAATATTTATGTTTGTGAATGTATGGTAGAGCTAAAGCACGAGGTTTCAACCCTATCTCTATGTTAAAGTGGGTTTTTATTACTTTCTTAAAAGAAAAATACATGAAAAATATGCCTTAAATCTACCAACAAATGCATAACTTTAAATGGTAGGGAGAAGGAGGTTGTTGAGTGCTTAAAATATAATGAATTTTGATGTTTTACGATGTATGGATGTAGGGTACATTGTTGTCTAAAATTAAAAGGGTCTAGTAGCATGAGAATGCTCGGTACTAGCCCTAAGCAACACAACAATCATGGATTAGAAGAAAGACATGAAAATAACTATTTTCACACTTTCACAATGCTGATTGTTAATGAAGAAACTTGTTTGAGCACAGTAGTCATACACTATTGCATTGCACAACAACCCTTGTCTGTCACCTCATTCTAGCCAAGCTTGATACCATCTACTCTACTTCAAGAGCCAATCAAGATTGCTATGATACAATGGTCTCGAAAAGAAGAAGTGCAATTGAAGCAAAGAAAGTCCTAGCTTCAATAGAAGCAGAGTAAGTGATCATGATGATAAGCTCAACCTCTCTTTCATTTTCACCGCACTGACTTACCATGTAACCTTAGATAAGCTATATTTTTGTTAGAGGAAAGATCCTTTTCCTTCTCCTAAATTCATGAGATTGAAGCTATTAGAATTTAATCAAGGTACCTAACTAATCAAACCCTTAGCTTTCTTAAAAACCATTTTTGCTAGAGGGAAGACTTTAGATAAGTTATATCTTTGCTAGAGGGAAGACCCCTTTCTTTCTCCTAAAACCATGGGATTGAAACTACTTCATTGTCTTCCCTCGCCTAAAACCATGAGATTGAAACTACTATACTTTAATCAAGATACGCAACCAATCAAACCCTAAGGTTTTTAAGAAGAGCATAGTATATATTTTGTAGTCATTAAGTAACACTTTAATTAAGATACCTAACAACTCAAACTCTTAGCATTCTAAGAAAAACATGGTATAATTTTTGCAGCCTTAAGTAATAGAACTAATGTTTCTTTATTGTTTTGATTCAGTAGATGTAATTAGGCAAGCACTATTTAGGAATGACTATTTGTAAGTAATATTTTAAGTGAATGTATTGTTGTTTTATTTGTGTTTCTTGGAGGAAGTTACGGATGGATTGAGTCTTTCTAGAGTGTACAAGGAACACACATAGCTATCTCCAAGCACACCATCAAGTTCCACTGCCAAGATCTGGTTCGATTCATAAATGCTTGGATCAAACATGTAGGCGAGAGGTCTCTCTACAAGGTGCAGCTAATCACTTGAGATTCCTAATAACTAGTGGGGCTCTAAGGAGACCTTCATGAGTTTAGGAGAGGATTACTAATTTACAAGCCTAGATACATTCAAGAAGGTCCCTATACTAGTTAGGGGATGGTTTTACTGGAGGTCTGAGACCAATAGTTCTAGTTTAGAGTAACTTTTGCTTAGGTCTATCTAGGTGGTTTTGGCTCGATACAAGGTAGTTTTTCAAGTGGGTACATCCCAATTTGGAGGTAGTTATGTCAACTATTCAAGGAAGTCATCTTCAAAATTGTTAATACAGGAAGGTACCATGCCTTTCTTAGTTTTTTTTCAATCTTATTTAATTTGATCATATAAACTAGTTGCCCCTTTCTTAGGTCTTTAGGACCAATTTGGAAAATTTGGTGCTAATTCAAGATTTTGGCACCATTTTCTTTTTGCCACATGGCATGGAACTTCAAAAATGGAATGGTAAGGTTGATGTTTAAGATGATAGAAGTAAGGAAGATTTCCAAGTGAATATGATATTTATTATGTTGCAAATTGGTCTTAATAGATCACACTATTGCCTACCATCCTTGAGATGAAAATAGAAGAGTATATGTTTAATATTATATCTCATTTATAAGTTCATTATTTGACATAATACCTCCAAGTAAGATATATCATGAAAAACTACCGATGCTCACTATAAATCCTTTATGCATGTATTAAGCCATCAAACAATCAAGGCTCACTCAGAATCCTATATAACAAATAATATTCATATGACTAATGAAGTTGGACAAGAATGCATAACATAAAAGTTGAAACAAACACTTAACATTTTCAATTTTATATGAGAGAAGAATTTTAGCTCCTCAAACTAAGTTGTTGCTCTTAGATGTCATCAATCTAGTGCACCATCCTTAACATTTGGACATATCAATTACTTATGGATACACTGACTTCTCAATATAGAATGAGGACACAATTGCACAATTGAACATCAACATTTTAGATATATCAATAGATGCAAAAAAATTGGTAGCTTTGCCTTTGAATGTCACTATAACAAAAGAAATGTTCCCACCATTAAAGGTTGTAACAAAAGAAATGTTGCTACCTCTAACCATTTAGCTAAACCACACTTTATAATGATAAAGCATATCTCACTACAATGCCTTGCAATGCCAAGAGCATAGAGATGTAACTGACACTTGTATTAGCTATAACTTCACTGTGATATTCTCTCTCATTCGATCTGCACTTCTTTTGTAGTTAATCCTATGCATTTATCTCATGGCTATCTATGAGTTTCATCCTCCTTAAATTGTTAGCATTGTAAAACTATGATAACAATATGTCTCTAGTGGGACAAGCTAAGTTTTGCAACTAGTAATTGATGAGAAGCATAAACTTATATCCTATCATATTATCATGTCAATTAACCCTATGAAAATAAGACAAACAATTCAATGATATAGGTGTTGCACTCCACAAATGTCTTGCAAAAATATGATAAATCAGTTCCATAAATCACTCAATTTGAGAAAAAAGACAAGACCATTATTCTTCTTGATCCAATTTGCACCCAAGATATAGTCATAGCACCTAGTGGTAGGATTCAAAGTTTATCTCTTTTTATTTTGGTTATCTAATTCAAATTGATCTTTGTTAGAATAGTTAAATCATGAGTGAGTGTGGATGTGTGTTTGTGGGATGTGCATTTCTTTTTGTATACTATAAGAGCACACCAATTTATTGGACTCTTATTTTGGTTGCTTGGCATTATTGAGTTGGTCAACTTGAGTATTATAGTGCCCTATTATTTGTTGGTTAACTTTTCTTGATTGATGGCCTATTTATTAGTCGGGCTTCTCCTCCTCCTATCATTCATCACTTTGTAGACTTCCTTAATAGGTCCTATTGGAGAGACGCAATCAGTGCCAATGCTCACATAGCCAGTGACTCACTATTGTATTCGATTGTCTCATGCCTTGATATGTGGATTCTATTTCTCAAGCATTTTTTTGAGTTCTTCTTGTAGTGTTCTTTTCTCATTTCTCTTTTGTTGTTTGCGTGATCTATTATAATATTTTGCTATGCTTCCATTGATGCACCCACTTTTGACATGATATCAAATGTTTGTGTTAGATCCTTCAGTGCTATTTTTGGTTGTTTTAGGTCTACCAACTACTAACTATGATCTTCCTTAATTACTACTTCCTAGGCAACTCAAATCTAGTGCAAAATAGGCTACTTCTAGCCTCTATTACTTGGGTTTTGTGCTTAGCCATTCGGATTTTCAATTTTTGTATTATTTTATTATACATTTTTTTTGCATTTAATGCATGACCAATCTATGTTTTGCTATACAACTGCTACATTTTGTGTATTTAATGCTTGTTTTAGCTAGGTAATAGCATTTTTAGGCTTTTGGCAAAGATTCTTGGTTGTTTTCTTGTTGTTAGTTTTCTTATTGTTGTGTTGAATTAGGTCTTCCTTACTTTTAGCAATTGTTTTGTGATGATCAACTCCTCTCTCAACCATGTGAGAACTACTCATAGTAAGTGTAGTCTATGTTATGTTTCTCTGTAATCTTTCTTTATATCTCTTCTTTCCTTTGACTTCTCATCCTATCCTCTCCAAATGGCACCTCCCTACTGCTCACTTGATGATATACTTCATGTTCTTGACTACTTCACATGGAGTGCTATCATAAAAGCATGGTTTGTGCAAAAGTAATAATGGTATGTTGTTCTAGGGCCTATTGAGTGGCATCGAGCTCCCAGTCCTCTTCTAATTGATTGGTTGGGACCCTAGCAACCATGAGGAAGCTATGCTTACCTAGGATTTCAATGATGCTTGTGTATAGTCCAATCTTGTTTGCTGCATTTCTGAAGAGGTTCTATTAGTAGTCACCTATTGTAGAACAACTTCAATGATGTGTAAGAAGCTTGAGATGTTGTACGAGAGGCTCTAGTGACCATGTGTGTTGTGCCCCTCTACGAACAACTCTAACACATGAAGTTCAAGCCTAAAGATACTCTCCAATCTTCTTGCTTTGTATTACATAAGTACATGATCAACTTGACACATGTAGATTGCACTTTCAAAGGCTCATCTTGTGATAACACCAAAAGAAGCATAAAAATAAGGCACAAAAATGTCCATACATTCACCATATTTTCATATTTTGTAAAGGGAATAATATTCACCTTGTTACAAAATCATGAAAAAGGGATACCACATGGGGGAGCCACATCCATATCCATAATAAATAAATAGTATACACAAGAGTGTACGTGTATGCATCTGTAAGGAGATAGAAATAATTGAAATGCCAAGGCCAAAGCCTTACGAATATAAAGGTATCAAATAAAATTCAAAGAAATAATAAAAAATATGAAGGGTTGTGTGTCTTTTGGGAAAAAGGTGGGATGGAGTGTGCGGTTGATTATGTGCCTCTTTCTCTCCTTTCTTCCAAGATTCCCACATTCTCCTTTTGGATGGTGCAAAAATTTCTCTCTCCTCTCTCCTCTCTCTTCTTTGAGTAAAAGTTTCTCTTTTCCTTCTTTTCTCTTCCCTTTTTCTTTTGTGCAATGGAAGTGGAAGATGATGAAGATGATGAGTCTCTGTTCATTTTGTTAAGAGAGAGCTTTGTGGTTTATTTCAATTTTCGAGATCAATGGTGCAATTGTGTGCATAGATTTTGCATGCTTCTACCTTGGTTTTGTGTTTGTTTTTTTTCGTGGGAGGGCTACTTTCATCTTGTGTGGATTATGCTATATAAGCTCCCTCTAGAGTTTGATGGAGTAGTTGCATGCTTTGAGGGCTCACAAGCATCCTCGATGCCGATAAGCTTCACTCATACAACCTCAATGTTTCTTGAGCATGAGGTATTATTGAGATGATAAGGGGGCTTTCCAAGTTGACATGGTGGACATGATGTGGCATTTAGAGACGGGTGATAGGAAGAAGAAGTCAAAGGCCTAGTGTTATCACTGTGATAAGAAGGGATATTTGCACAAGGATTACAAGGAGTTAACAGCTTTGAGGAAGAAGAAAAAGCAAAAGAAGTAGTAGGACATGGACTCTTTTGACAAGTTATCATCATCCTCCTCTAACTTTGACTTAAACCATGTGGCCAAGGCATGTCAGGGGTCCTCTTCTTTAGGGAAGAGGAAGGGACTACTTGGGTCTCCTTTTGCTACTTTCTAATGCTGGTGATGCAATCATCCCTCTCATAACTCTCCACTGTGAGAGAGGAAGTGTTATAGAGGGTATTGAGGTCAAAATCTAGACATGCCATCATAGCTAAAATATCACCCATTGATTGAATTTTTTTTTATTGAAGAGGAATTATGTATAGCTACTCACTTTGTAGGACTTTCCTTACTTAGCAATTTGATTACTTACCTTTGTGGATTGGTTTTACCAAACTAACGAACTTGGATGCTTGTGTTGAATTGGAGTACAACCTAAATTTCTACAACTGGTGGTTTCCTAGAACTACAAATCACCAACCCTTGTATATTATTAACCCTAGTTACTTTGTACATATTTCTTTCTTCAGGTCAATGTGTTGCATTAACAAGAACCAAAGATCCTCCAACTTTTGGAAAGGAACAATGCTATATCTTATGTAGGGGCAAGAACCAAGGTATGGGATCTAACTTTTATTTTGGATACCATGGCAAAAACTAGCCAAGTTGTCATTACCTCTTTCTATTTTTTCCACTATGTGTTACTCTCAGTTGACACATCAATTCAGTGCACTTCTTGATTGAAGCCAACATCATCAATATTAGAATATTTCTTTGAAGATTCCAAATATATGGCATCATCATGAGAATACGATCATTTGAGAGACTCTAACAAAAGACTAAGACATTAGAGAGTCATCGATGCTGACATCCTAATTTCTTCTTTCACCACATATCTTCACTATAAACATCCATTGGTCATCTAACTTTGTGGGAAGACTTGCAAATTTCTTCATCAACAAGAATTCAAATTGTCATCAACAAGGCTAGGTTTTTCTTCAACAATAACTTAATCAATAACATGGTAATGTGCTTTCAATGTCTAGGCTCAATCTCTCATCTTCATTGTGAACACTTCAGTGCAGAACTCCATTCATTGAGCCAAGTCAACCATTCTCAATTAGCCTTTAGATATCATTTACTTCAACTTCAATTTTGTAAGACTTCCTACCCATTGAGTTGTTCAAGAAATAGTACCAACAACATCATTTGTACTACATGCAATAGCACTATCATCATCATCATTCATAGTTCTTCTTTATTAGCTCTAGTTCTTCATCATCAACATTGATTTCTCTTCATTGGGACTACTTCTTCATCAACTCTCCCTAGCATTTCCCATTTACCTTTGATGTGAGTGCCATGGGGCTAGCACTTGTCTTAGAGGGAAATAATCTTAACAATAATTTGTGAAGGCTAATGTCAAGGAAGATTGAAGCAAAGTCAAAAGCACATGTTAGATGTTATTTTTGGAAGGATATTATTATTTAGAGTGCTTCAGTGTATTATTTTTGGGCACTTATATTATTTCTATAACACATTATATTCATTGATGTATTATCTTGGAGAGTTGGGTTTACAATACCCGTGCTATTATATTTATCACCCACTATTATATTGGTCGCACCTACAACTATTGTGTGGATTGTGTACATGGATTTATGACTAGAATAGCATAGGCTACGTCTATTTAGGCTAAGAATCAAGGATGCTTCAAGGAAGAATTGGCATAGAGCCCATAAAGTGGGCAAGATGTCCAAAAGAGGATGCAAATCCTAATTCATAGTTGTGAAAATCCCAAAACAGAAGTGGAGTGCTATCCTAGAGAAGTGACCTAACTCTAACCCTAATCTTGGTCTATATAAGGGTGGGAGGTCTTAGTTGTATTTACCCATTTTGGTGCATACTATGGAAGCTCTATCAGTGTAACTACTAAAGCTTTCTATTTTCTACTTCTATTCTATCATCTTGTCTACGGTTGAGAGAGAGAGAGAGAGAGAGAGAGAGAGAGAGAGAGAGAGAGAGAGAGAGAGAGAGAGAGAGAGAGAGAGAGAGAGAGAGAGAGAGAGAGAGAGAGAGAGAGAGAGAGAGAGAGAGAGAGAGAGAGAGAGAGAGAGAGAGAGAGAGAGAGAGAGAGAGAGAGAGAGAGAGAGAGAGAGAGAGAGAGAGAGACGTGTTGAGTGAGGGATTGAGGAAATATGAAGTTTGTCATCATTCTCTTACTTTTGACTTCTTCTCTATAGCTTCTCGACTCATTGGTATGCTCAATGGCAGATATGAAGGAGGGATGACATTGGATTCTATTTCTTGGGTCATGGAACCACGTTTGAGCCTTCAAGCTTTTGAATTAAATTGCTAGTACACCTTGAAGCTAGTCTTGTGTTCTTGCTTTCTTGGGATAGAGAGAGGGATACATGATTAGTTAGAGCAAAGTGTCGAGAGACAAGGTAAGAGATTGCCACTGAAGTGAGTTGCAACTTCTGAAAGGATAGAAGTCAATTCAATGTCTTGATTGTTGTGTGTTTAGCCCAACATCCTAGCTATGTAGGAGTTTATAATAACTCAAATTCTCACAATGAGGCTGTACTAGTGATTTTGAAGTCACGGGGACATGTCATTCTTTATGGAAGAAGACATCTACTTTACAAGCAAGGGGACCTATTGTAGAGATACAAAAAATAAGGGACCAATCAGCTCAACAATTAGGTAGAGTCATATGGTTTTGAAGGTAGAAACTGAGAACTCAATGAGATAACATATTAGGAAGATTTACTAGGTTCAATATGATTTGACCTTACTTAATGTACAATACATTTGGCATTGAGCTTGCATATTGGATGGGAGTATTCTATGATTTAAATACATTATGTTATGTTTAAAATATAATATGGTTTACTTCAAAGAGACTAAAGTTTAGACCTTTAAACAAAATATATGAATGAATAAGAATAAGGGGTATATCTTGAAGGAAAAAATGTGAATTAGAGGGGAGAAAAAACAAGTAGAGTTTTGGGAAACGGCATTCAACATGAAGTGAGGAATAGTAGGCATAGAGTTTAGGAGTAAAAATTCAAGGCTTGAATAGGCAAATGCATCTTGTGGACAACAAGAAAGCATACATGGCACTATTATATGTAGGAAGGAGAAGAGAAAAAATAAAGGGAATAAGGATGAGAATAAGAGGCACAACAAGAATCATCATAAAGGGATTTATAGGACTAGTTTAGTGGTTGCTCCTATCATAGACAAGAGCTCTCATAAATAAGAATATATGAGCCACTTTGTGGTGGCTAGAATAGAACATGGCTAGAATAGAATAGGGCTAAACTATGATAAGAGAAAGAGGCTTGAAGACAAGGAGAATCGATGGCATAGACAATGGGAAATATGCATTAACTAAGGGGATTGTGGTATAGTTATGCACAAGGAAAAATAAGGGCTAAATTAGAATAGGCCTCAATTGCGATAGAAGAGGTATTCACTATTGTACTTCATCAAGATAAAAAAAGATCGATTGGAGGATTATCTCTTCACTATTGTCCATCTTCAAGAAGAGCTAAGCCTTGCAAGAGCTTTCATGCTTATGAAAAGAATTGTTCATAGAGAAGAATAAAGCATTCTAAGTGCTATCCTAAATTGAATAAAGAGAATTAGTGGGCTATTTTTAATCAAGAATAGTGAAGAATAAATGGCGTATGTTGGGCTAAACTAGAGGACTGTGCATAGCCTAGAATAGGGTTGTGATATTCTCCAATTGAAATATATAGGGCTATTCATGATTATTGTTGAGGCTTGAATTACACACTTTAGGAACTTAGTTTTTATGCTTTTATATGGTTTGATGTGAAGTAGCCCTTCACCTTCAATAGAAAGATGTTTGTCAAAATGTAACTGTTCATGATGCATGCCTTTTGTGTTCTTCTTTTCACATGCTGAAATGTTTAGAACAACACCTGCTTGGGGTTGTAGTTGATGGGACCTAAAATTGTTTGTCAGCTTCTTGAATCTTCATGGATATCTTTTTGTATTTTCTGATTTAGGAACTGCGTAGGATGTCTTGGGTGTTTCATTGTACTTCTATTTTGTTGTTGTTAATTGAGTATGTCTATTTGAGAGAGGCCATTACACTTTGGCCATCTTGCTCGATTCATGTTGCATACTGCTCATGATGTAGGTATCATGCTTGGAGGGAAGCAATTTGTAGGAATTGTTGGTGGAAGCATAGGACTATAATGGCCATTATGAGGGTTTGAGTGCCTTTGATGGGTAGCATTTATGTCAAGGTAGAACCATCATTAGAGGAATTGGATTCTTACGAAAGCTTAAGCATGAGAATTGAGAGAGTATTTAAGAAGGGAGGCTCAAGATCTATTGTTTGAAGCAAAAATTGAAATATAGGAGGAAGTGTAGGCTAAAGAGTAAGTTTAAGAGGAAAAACCAAGAGGATATTGCATTAGAAGACATTTCATCCACAAGTGCATCACAAGTAGATGATAATTCTCATGTGGATGTGTACATACAAACCCCTCTTGATGGTTTTTGGAGAAGTATATGGGATATTCTGTTGATAGGAACCACTCTCTTTGGCCACCTACTCAAAGAAAATTAAAATTTGATCCATTAGGCCTTAGTGTTAGGAGAAGAAGGATGTTGTCTGAGGCAACATCACCTTGGAACCTAAGGTTTGGGTAATGAAATTTTTGGATGGAAAGAAAAAAATCTTGATTGTCATGTTATCCATTTTGAAATGAGATGGATAACAAGTTGATTTAATTAGTTGTATGCATAGATGATTTTAAGAGCCAACGTGTACTTTCATGTTATAGAATATGTGGCGAAACTTGTATTTTAGAATTTCGAAAGTGTGGTGATTTGTTCTCTAAACCAAAGATAACCTATAATCAGTTGGCAAATATTTTTATGAAAATAATAAATTAATAAAAGGTTTAAAGTGTCAAGGAAAGATGATGTCATTAATAAGCTAGTAAAAAACTATGGGAGATTTGCAGATTAAATTGGCTAAGTAGGAAGATTTTGGAAAAATTGGTCATTCAAAGGCTCCACCTAGGAATAATTTCGTATGTAGATGCATATAGTGTGATAGCCCTAAGCACGAGCATAAAGATTGTGAATCATTTAAGAATGTTATGTAAAATTTTTTGATTTTTTGGTTGGATAGAAATATTTGTGCAACCAAGACTGATAAGTATGTTGCTATAAATTTTGGTAAGGGTGGAATAGAGAAGCTTTTTGAGGATATGACTACTCAGACATATTATGTAGCCATAGGAGATGCTTTAGTTTATGGTGTTCAGATCAAAGTTATGGACTTTTGCTTCACAGACTACAAATAAGGACTAAGTGTAGTAAGCAGATTTATCTGGTGTAAGGAAGAGCATCTGATGCCAGGAGGCATATTACAATGTGGATTCTGTGAGGTTTTACAGTGGATTTCGTAAACTTTTATTACTGGGGCTCATACACAAAGTGGATTCTTTGTGCGAGAAGTCGATGGGGAAGCCTATCCTTTTCGGGCGTTTTTTTAATTTAGTGTGTACATGGGTGATTCCATAGTAGGTGATTCCGCAAAATACATATTTAAATTAATAAACGTTTATGAGTTTAGAGTGTGCACTCGTGATAAATTAAGGTTAGGATTTATTTCTAACCAATGAATTCTTTCAAACAGAAATTGAATATCTAGGTAATATTGTTTCATTAGAAGGTATTAAGGTTGACCCTAAAAAGATAAAAGAAATTTTAAATTGGCCCATACCCAAAAATGTGCATGAGTTACGTTCTTTTCTAGGTCTTGCTAGTTTTTACAGAAAGTTTGTGCGAAATTTTTCATTACTTGCATTACCTTTGACTAAACTTTTAAAGAAGGGTATTGAGTATAACTGGACTTATAATCAACAAAAATCTTTTGATTTATTGAAACATGCATTAACCCATGCTCCTGTATTACAACTACCTGATTTCAATAGACCATTCTTTTTAGTAGTTACTGATGCTAGTGGATCTGGCATAGGAGCCGTACTTATGCAAGATAATCATCCCATAGCCTACTCTAGCTGTAAACTGAAACCATCTGAACTTAAATATTCTACATATGATAAAGAATTGCTAGCTATAGTACAAGCCTTACGACAATGGAAACATTACTTAATGGGTTCTGAGTTTATGATTAAGACTGACCAACAAAGTATTAGACATCTCCTTAGTCAACCCTAAATATCTGACAGACATATTAAATGGGCAGCTTTCATTTAAAGTTCTCATCCCCTTATACAATATCAACCAGGGAAAGAGAATGTAGTAGCCGACGCTTTGAGTAGAAGACCGACAATTCATAATATTTATGTGATATCATTTGATTCCCTTATCCCTATGAAAGATACTTATCATCAGGATATTACTTTTCAATCTGATTGGAATAAATTAGTTGCAAATAGCTGGATTCCTATTGATTCACTGTCTTACAATAATGGATTCATGTTTTATGAAAAGAGATTATGTGTTACAGTTCCATTTAGATATTTTGTTTTGAATGAGATTCATTGTCCTCCATATCAAGGTCATAGAGGTATTATATTTACTTTGTGTACATTGACTGAAGATTTTTATTGGCCACATATGGACACTGATGTATCTAACTTTGTTTCTGAATGTTTAGTTTGTCAAAGAGTTAAAAGACACCATGGTAAACAGTATGGTTTACTAATGCCCTTATCTATTCCATCACGACCATGGGAACAGATTTCTATGGACTTTATTATTGGCTTACCTAACACTAAAGCTAACCATGATATGATTTGGACTGTTGTAGACAGGTTTAGCAAACAAGCATATTTCATTCCATGCAAGAAAACTTTAACAGCATCTCAAGCAGCTCGATTGTTTTTGAAAACTGTGTTTACTAATCATGGTTTACCAAAAGTTATTATTTCTGATCGTGATTCTAGATTTTGTAATAATTTTTGGATTACTTTGCTAACTTAGGGACAAAGATTGATTTTTCATCTGCATTTCATCCTGAAACTAATGGTCAAACAGAAGCTACTAACAATACTATTTTAGATCTTTTACGTGCTTACACTATTTCAAAACCACACATATGGGATACACATCTACATTTACTTCAGTTTGCATATAACAATATACCACACACATCTACAAAGAAAGCACCATTTGAAGTTATTTATGGTTATATATTGTCTACACCTATTGCATCATTATCAAATAAAATTTAGAGTGCTGATGATATTGCTAACATGGACGCTACTATTTTTGATGAAGTTAAAGATATGATTGCCAAAGCCCAGCAAGCATATACAAAGCAAGCAAATAAGAAAAGACAAGCTATGAATTTCAAAGTTGATGACTATGTTTGGTTACGTATAGAAAAACGTAGATTACAAATTGTAGACAAACACCCAGTTGTGAAATTAACACCTAGATTCTATGGACCATTCAAGATCATTCACAAAATCAATGACAATGCATTTAAACTAGAACTACCACCACATTGGAAAATTCACAACACCTTTCATATTAGTTTATTATGACCCTTTAGATGCCAATCACCTGTACACCCTGTTTATGAAAACCCACCTTTGTTAGATGAAGAGATTGAAATCCTTGAGCCTGAAGCTATTATAGATACTGACTTTATGACCACTAGAACTGGCCGTAGATATTCTAGATATTTGGTCAAGTTTAAAAACCACCCTGTTGAAGAGGCCCAATGGATGCATGCTAGAGACGTAAATGCTTTCCCCACTCTGTTAGCTCCACATTGAGCTAATAGCAATTGAGGACAATTGCTATCCCACCCTGGGGGTATGATGCCAGGAGGCATATTATACGGTAGATTCCATGAGGTTTTACGGTGGATTCCGTAAACTTTTATTACCGGGGCTCATACACAAAGTGGATTCTTTGTGCGAGAAGTCGATGGGGATGCCTATCCTTTTCGGGCGTTTTGTTAATTTAGCGTGTACATGGGTGATTCCATAGCAGGTGATTCCGTAAATACATATTTAAATTAATAAATGTTTATGAGTTTAGAGTGCGTACTCGTGATAAATTAAGGTTAGGATTTATTTCTAACAAATTAATTTATTTATGTAGCTGAAGACTACTAGGTATTCACTTTTGTCGGTTTAATTGTATTATTTTACTAACGATTGTGAATGCTTCAGTTGATGTGCAGAGATAGCAGCAGTGGCGATGGAAAGCATTGGAGGATAGCATGTATTCGAGTTATCACCTATATTTTGATGGGTGCATATCTTAGGCATGGTGCCTATATTTTGTCGCGCCTATTTATCAAGGCGTTTGATATTTATTTATTATTTTTGTATGTGCATGGGCGCACGATTTAGATATTTGTATTTGGACATTGTATTTGGGTACGCCTGACTTCTTGGGCGTCCGCCCATTAGCCTTATTTCTATTGGGCACAAAAGCAAACTCAAAAGCCAAAAGCATGCTATTTTATAATTTGGGCTATTATTTGAGCTTGAAGATGATTAATACATAAAATACATGCTTTGTGGAGCGCTCACACAAGGCATGGGGGGAGATTGCACCCAATTGGTCTCTTGTTCATGTCGTGAAAGTTTTCTACATTGATTGGTGTGCAAAAAGTAGGGTTCTTTTGTTCTTGGGAACCTTTTGACGCTGACTACGCGCGCTTACGGCATCCGATCTGTGCACCATCATCACAACAAAGATTGGGTGGGGATCTCCAATTGATAAATACTCAGTTTATACCTATTTAACAAAGACCCTAGGCACATAAGTGATTGTTAAGGAAAAGCGAAAAAGGGATGATACTTCCAAGAAGACTGCAAGGGGTGAGCCTACAACACCACCTTCTAGATCACGACTTGAATAGAATAAAGAGGATGCACAGAAGAAGTAGAAGAAACAAGATGCTAGACCAAATATATCTTGAATAGCAAGATTGAATTCACCTTAGAAGAGATTTCGAAAATTGTAAAGAGCAAATTTCATGAAGAAATTATAGACATCATAAAGAGAAAGAAACATGTGATTTAGACTATAGAAGAGTTTGTCATGCAGGGTATCACAATTGAGGAGCTGACTAAGGAGAGTGATGATGAAATTCTTGTTGAGAGTGTTGCAGTATATCCAAACATTGTGAAGAGTATACAACTATTGCACTATGCAGAGGATCATGCACATGTAATGATTACTTGTACGCATTTTTCTAAAAGTCATTGGGCATAAGCAACCACTGAGACAATGCTTAAGATTGGAGAGATGGAGACACCATGTGTTGCCTTGCTATATCATAGCTCAAAGATAAATGTTATAGTTTGCCATCTATATGAGAGTGGAAAGTGGCATGTAGATGTAGAACATGTTTGACAGATGAGAGCCACCGATAATATTGCAAGAGAGCTATATGCAACATGTCCGAATATGAGGGTGTCCATAGGGAATGTTTAGGGTGATTGTCGTTTCTTAATGCAAGATTCATATTCTCATGATGTCATTTTGGGTCAACCCTTTATCATGAAGCACAAATGGAAGTAAATGTTATAGATGATGGATCTACATGTATGCAAATCCAAAGCAAAGATGGGAAGATTGCTCAACAATTTATGACAGTCTGTGTAAATCACCCACGAAACAAAGATACATTACGGGTTTCTCCTCTACCCACAAAAGAGCCAAATTTTCACTAGGTTCCTTTGTCCTACAAGACGATGGTGATACAAGGAGAGAAAAGCTCTCGCCTCCTGGCTTCAAGATTTATTGATCTTTCAGTTGAGAGTTTTGTTTGTTTTCACAAAGTTGCAAAGATGTCTAGAGCCACCAAGCAATATGAATGAAGAAAGGAAAAAGGGTTGAGAAGAGCAAGTTTATTGCAGGATGAGGAGTGCATTGATGGGATGTATGATGGGTTGTCTTATGCGAATACTTTTAGAGAGATTGAAGATGTGTTGAAAACAGAGGTGCAAAGTGGTTCCAATTTTGTGCAAGTATATTCCCTAGATATGTACCATGAGATTGTTGATTTTATGCAACAAAGAGGGTAAGGTACTGAGTTTTCTCAACAAAAAGAGTTATTTTCTTATGTATTTTAGCAAACAGAGAAGAGGGCTGAATTATCAGCTAGCATCATCCTCTCTCTTGTCTAAGCCATGATTCTGTCCTCACGGGTGGACTACTAGAGAAAACTCCTATTTGTAGGATTAGAGATGATGTCTATACAATTGAAACAAAAGGGTTCTATGGAAACGACTTGTGTAAAGATGTAGTCCAAAGTTCTTTGAAGAGGGCAAAAAGAACCATTGTTCAATCAGAAAAGGGTCTAGAATTGGCCATGCTAAGAGTTCGAGGTCTAATACATGTACACTGCCTTAACAGAATTAACAAATATACTAGTTTGTCCAGCCACCAAACAAATAAAAAAATTCACAATACTGATTGATATATAAATGACTTCACTTGTTGGCACTAGAATCTGCAAGACTTTCCTAATATTATTAGATAGAATTTGATGGGTGATGTAGGTAAAGAAGTCATTAATGACAGCGACACATGCTGAGGTTACTAAAGGGGCTAATTGTGGATAACAACACAAAAAGGGACTGCAATTTGATGAGGCCAATTAGTCAGTAGGTTGTAGCTAAGGCAAGCCACCCTCCTTTTACACCCTCTCTGCCCAATTAGTGAGTTCTCCAAGATCTAACAGGCCTAGATTAAGGATGTGTAGCATCCAATGAACCAACCCCCTTTGGGAGAGGGGGTGTATGGAAGCAGACTTCAATCCATATTTGTATGTCTAATGTGATAGACCATAGGTTAATGATGTGGATCTTTCATCTTGGCATATTACATGTGATATACAAGTTATTCAAAGCCAAAGGGGATGTCTTGCATGTATGTGTGTCTTCTTGGTCAACTATCCAATGGATGTTTGACCAAGTAGGAAACTACAATGGACAGGCATGGCGAATTGAAGATGTCTAAAATTGTTTTGATTGGAAGAGGATTAATGGTGACCGACACATCCAAAATGGGTTTTTATACCTTGGAAAGGGTCCTACAAAGTTTGGTTAACATCGGACTTCGTATGCAGGAGATATAGAGTCGCGAAGGTCAATGTCTAGCTAGGACTACATGCTATAATGAATAGTTGCAGGCTGGGAAGAAAATTTTAGGGGCTGAAATATTTAGAATTTGGTCCAAGTGTCTTCAAATAAGTTGTAGATCATGAGTAGGGCTACATTTTTACTTTTTGAAGCTTGGTGAGTTGAGTTATGGTTCAAACAATACAAGTAGTTTTCTATAGGGTGGTCCTATAGGACAGTTTTCTGGACAAGATCAGACTGAATCTAATGGATGTAAAGTATTGCATGTGGCATATGCTTTGATAGAGACATTTGAGATTGACATGAGGACTTTTAGCCCCCTCTCTCGCCAACCTATCACAAAAGTGGCTCCTATAGAAGAATATGCAACAAAGACATCTAGCTCGATGTAGACAATACAAGTCCCGAGACTAGAAAGACCATGAACTGAGAGAAAAGAGAAGCCCAAGTCAAGAACATGTAGGGCCTCAAAAACAGAGCTCAATGAATGGTCAGACAATACAGGAAAGGCACCAACATCGCTAAAGGCATTACGAGAGAATACCAAAGATATAGAGATTTCAACTTTTGCTTAACAATACATATGCATTAATGGTAGTTATAGATGCAATATTAGCAGATGGAGCACATGACATGCAAGATGCAAAAAAATTTGATGATGTGGAGGAAACTATGGAAGAGCTTGTAGATGATATAGAGATTTAGGATGAAAAAAGAGCTCGAATATGACACAAAGTTTGTGGATGTGGATGCTATAGAGTTTGATGATGCAAATATGAAAACTAAAGATGTAGATGCTACAAAGTTTGAGGGAATGAATGATACTGAGAAAGAGAATGTGGATAATGTTAAGGGTGTGTAGGTTAATGGCGTGGATCTTCAATCTTGGCATATTCTGTGTGATGTACAAGTTATTTAAAGATGAAGGGGATGTCTTGCATGTATTTATGCCTTATTGGTCGACTATCTAGTGGATGTTTGACCCAAGAGGGCGATATGGCTGTTGGAAACTGTATTGGACGGACACAACTAAACTGAAGATGTGCAAAATTGTTTTAATTGGGAGAGGATTAATAGTGATTGATGCATCCAAAATGGGCTTTGATACCTTGGGAAGGGTCCTACAAAGTTTGGTTGATACCCATGTTCGTATGTAGGAGATACAAAGTTGGGAAGGTCGATATCTGGCTAGGACAACATGTTATAATGAACAGTTGTAGGTTGCGCAGAAAAAATTAGGGGTTGAAAACTTTAGAATTTGATCCTAGAGTTTTGCAGCAAAGTTGTACATCACAAGCGGGGCTACATTTTTTCTTTTTAAAGCTTAGTGATCTGAGTTATGGTTCAAAAGATATGAGCAGTTTTGTACAGGGTGGTCCTATAGGACAGTTTCCTCAATAAGATAAGATTGCATCTGATGGATGTAAATTATTGCACGTGACATATGCTTTGACAGAGATGTTTGAGACTGACATGACGATACCAAGGATAGAAAAGAGGATCAAAATATGCAAGAGAAGAGATGGATCAAAATATGCAAGGCCAAGCCCTTAGACATGGATTTAGCTTTGTGTAAATATGAGCCATGTCCTTCCTCTTTGTTAGTAGCCTAGTATACAACACTGATGAGGAGTACCTCCACAAGGCCTTCCAAGCACATAGTGAGATTATTGACTGCCATGCCATCATGGACTACAAGACAAATAGGTCAAAGGGCTTCGGCTTTGTCACCTACCTTGAGGAGGCTCAAGCAGATGTCGCACAGTAGAAAATGAATAATTACTTCTTGGATGGGCACATGATTAGGGTGGACCACATGACGCCTCGTCCACACTCCTGCCTCCCCCTCCCCCACTGCTTGACTTGTCCCCCCAGTATCAAACTTGTTGCAGGCGCCATAAGAGGATTGGGGCTCCATCCCTTCTTCAATTGCTTCAATCCCTCATGGCATACGCTTCTCCCACACCAGGAAGGTGTTCTAGCAAGGGTTTCCAGAAGGGAATAGTTTTCCAGAAGGTGCGTAGGACAAAATAGCTTAGCATTCCCTTGTTGGGTTGAAAGAGGCTACTGTCTTTCCTAGTTCTGTTAACATTAAGCCTAAATGGACTATGTTAGATTAGATCCCTTTTACTACATTCACCAAGCTTAACTTCAATGTTGGAGAGCCAGAGGACCTTCTCATGTGTGGTGACCTTGAATATTATGATAAGACTTATGACCATGTGACTCCAAAGAGTGAGCAGCGTTTGAGGCAATTCAAGAATAGGAACTTCTTCAAGGTTACAACTACTGATGATCCAGTTATCAGAAGGCTTATTAGCAATGACAAGGCTACTATCTTGCCACAGACTCAATTTTGTTCACCTTAATGTGTGCTTCGAGATCTGTGTATTCTTGGGACATTGCTATGCATAGGGTGGGGAACAAACTTTTCTTTGACAATTTCTAGAGATTAAACATGAGTACATTGATCTTTTTTGTTGTTGGTAGTCTTTAGATACCAAGAAGAGGGAAATAGTGTTCAAATCCAAATGATCACAAAGGGACTTGCAAATCTAATGCTTCAAGTGATGACTTAGCCTAACCTAGTGCCCATTTAGGGACTTCCATGAGAATGCAACCATAAGAAGGAAGAAAATATTGTATGTTTGTTGAATCCTGAATAGATTATCGAAGGCCTTCAAAGTAGCTATGTTGAGACTGATGTTGCAATCGGCATTTGTTTTTGATGTTGCAAGCTATGGCTAAGGCTGCTCAGGAAGACCAAATGAAGGCAATAGAGCAGTGACAAGTATTTGATACCTAGGGTACCAATAGCACATTACATGTGTGGTGGAGTTCAAACTGGTCTTCAAGATGAAACTTCAATTGCTGGTTTGTTTGTAGCTAGTGAAGTTGTAAAGCTAAAAAAAATTGCTCCAAGTTAAGCCTAGAATGACACTAAGTCTGGAATGTGCCCTCATCCTCATCCTCATCGTCATTTGCGACCATGGCAACTCATGCATGGACTTAACTCTTATTCCTTTAAGAGCTTCAAACCACATACATTTGCGACTATCTCTCACAGATTACCTCAACCCATGCTCTACTAAAACCAATTACACGTACCTTTGCTGTCCAAGAAATGATAAATGTAAATCAATATCGAGATGTAGTGCGAAAGGACTTACCTCTTTGTTGTAGCCTAGCTTTGAGGCTTATTGTATGCATTTTGGAAAGGCTGAATACATCATAATTAGATGTAAAGGTTGAATATGTTGTAATTAGATACATTGGGAAAACTACCTTGCTGTTGCAATTGTCTTGACTCCCACAACTGTGAGGATCTTTGAAGTATTGCATCCATAATGACTCTGCCTTTGCCTTCTTAAGATTTGATTGAATGCAAAGGGGAGCTATGGATTGCAAGACCAACTCTCTACTAAAACTTGAAGAAATATTGCTATAACAAGAATGATGATATGATGAATGATGATGATGATGATGATACTTCACATCCTTTCTGCCATGCTAGCTTGAGGGAAGATAGACCTAGTAGGACTGTGTTGACCCTCTCTCTATGCCATGCTCGCCATATAGTCACACTCTCTCTTTCTTTCTCTCTCTCTCTCTCTCTCTCTCTCTCTCTCTCTCTCTCTCTCTCTCTCTCTCTCTCTCTCTCTCTCTCTCTCTCTCTCTCTCTCTCTCTCTCTCTAACTCCACTTTCACGAAATAACACATTTTCACAAAATTACACACATACACACTCTTCCTCTCTTCCCTTTGCAAAATAATTAATCTCCACAAAATTAAAGTGGGCTTCTAATCTAATTCATTCAAAGAGTTCGGAACACATGATAGAGTGAAGATTATTCTCTTTTTTCATTAGGGGTGAGAGGAGTGCTTCAAGATGAAATTCAATCAATGAACCTATGTCTTGTGTACCATTCATGACACACATGACCAAGCTGGCTAAATTTTTTCATTGCATCCATATTTGGTGGCCTAACATAAGAGTATCTGATGAATGCTTTTCTTTTCTTTTCAAATATTGTATTCTTCTAAAAATTATGGTTGAGCATGAAGTTCATATCTCAAGCATACTTTTGATATTCCACATCTGCATAAGATCAAAAGATAAAGCAAGGACCCAAAGACTTGAGGGGGGACTTGAGATGCAATTGTAGCCCTCCTAAGTCTAGCTATGAGGAGGATATTGGGTCTCAATCTTCAATTTGATCCTTGTAGAGATCATGGAGGAGGGTGTATCCACATAGGTTGAAGCAAGTGGTCTTAGCATTTAGATAATGATAAGGTGATTAGAAGAGAAAGCACCCACCCATTGGTAAAAGTGGGGTCTATTTCAACAAAACTGTATGGTACAATTTTGTAGGCATAGATTATTCTTTTGTCTTTTTGTGGAGGGAAGGTACAATGCTATTTGAGGGTTGCCATTGAGGAGTTTACAAAGAGAAAGCATTAGCTTTTTTCTTATAGACCAGATGATTTTAGTTTGAATGAGAAAGGTACAAACTAATAGCCAAAAGTGGATGTTGAAAGAGGCATAGGCTCCTTAAGAAGTAGGGAGATCCCAAGCAAATAGGCTAGTGATTTGAAAATAAACCAAAACTTCGTATACCAAGAGAGAAAGTGGTGGTAAAGGAGACATGACTTTTATTTGGGGCTCTCAAATAGACACATCTCAGGCACATCCCCCCCTCCCCCCAATTTCCCCCCCATTGTGCCCCTGAGAATTTTCAAATAAAAACACCCATAATGTGAATTTACATAAGGCACATTTATAAATCCCTTATGTTTTTAGAAAATTGTAAGTCAACATAGTAAATATACCCTTTCTTTTGAACTCATGTGGTATCTTACGTGTTCTATAAGGTGGATTCCCTAGAACCATGAGTATCTCAAACCTTTTGGTTCTAAGAATTGTGTATATGTATGTATGAATACAAGAGTAGATGTAATACTAAGTAATGTGTGTGTGCGGAGTGGTATGCGTGAGTCATGTGTATGAGTATGTAAAGAAGGAGCAAGGATAAGTAGTATGTGACATATGTCTATGTATGCACTATGTGTATGAGTACATATGTACATGTGGGAAATGTTTGTATATTAATCCCATAACTTATAAATACTATGGTGAATTTAATATGTTTCTTTCAATATTTGTTTTGCATGAATGGTGAAAGAGCCTTCAAAATCTCAATATACCTTAGAGTTGTTAGAAATGCGGGATCTAGAGCATGACATAACCGGAAGCTATGGAGGATGGAAGGAGAAGTGTAGACTCATGATGGAATGGACACTGTTTGTTACACAAGTGAATTAGGTTCCAAGATTGAGACTTGGACTCATAAACACAATCTTGTGTATGTGGACAATGACATTGACACTTTACTGAAATGAAAAGAGTACTATCATTGCTTAAGAAAGGAAGCAAGTACAATGCTTTATAGGAAAGTAGGAAACTGCAGTAGGCACCATTGTGCATATGGGATAATGTACCCTGCATGTCCTTGACCCTGAGACTCCATACAAAGAGGCTGTTTGAGTGTGATTGCTGATTCTCAACACCCCTCCTCAATCACAACTAGGAAAGGCACAAAGTGTGTAGAGGCTGTAATGAGAACCACCTGCAAAGTGTGGGTATACCACAGACATGGCAAAACACCAGAGGCTGTCGCAGAAAAAGCTAAGTGTGGGTACCATAAACATGGTGGACATCCAGAGGCTGTAACAGGGGCCTCACAAAGTGTACAGGGACTGTAATGCCAAGTTACATAAGGAGTTTACAAAGCTTATGGCAGGAAACATTAGGGCAAGGAAAATACAAGGCTATTAAAACAGTCTATCAGAATTATGAGAGTACAAGGACTGATGAGTCTTGTCCTTCCGATCCTGGTGGTCTTCATCTTCATCTTCCTTTGCTTCATTTTCTTCTTCTTCTTTGACTGCGACTAGATAGGCCTTTTGGGATCTCTTTCTTGCGTGGCAGAACTTCTCGGTGTGTCCGGTCCTTTTGCAGAAGTCACAAAAGAGCTGATCTTTCTTGCCTTTGTACCTGTTGCCAACATATAATGCATGCTCATCTCTAGAGGTACTTGGTTCTTCTTTAGTTTTCAGCTTCTTTTCTTCTTCTAATAGTGATGCCTGGATGTCAACAAGTTCAGGATTTGGCATGTTGATTAAAGTTGTTGATACGTTATTATATTCAGGAGGCAAGCTCTTAAGTAGAACACCGATGCAAACATCTTCATCCATTTTAATGTTGATTCCTGCAAGTTGGGTTAGGAGTCCTTCCATGTAATTAAGATGTGTGGCAAGTGATGTGCTGGACTTCATTTCAAGCCTGAAGAATTCAATTAGGAGACCATACTTTGATGATTTAGATTGTGCACCGAACAGGGTGTCAAGTCTTTTCCATGTATCCTGTGAGGTCTCACAGTTATCCACGTGATGGATATAACTGTCATCTAGCTCCAATTTGATAATGGCCTGGGCTCTGTCATCATTCTTTTGCCAAGTAGTTGCAAGGTCCGCGTCCTGAGGTTTCTTCTCTTTGCCATTTGTGATGGCCCAGAGACCCTTCTTCATCAGGATGAGCTTGATGCGGGTTTGCCAAGTGTGGAATCCGACTCCTTTGAATCGAGCATTTGGCGAGTCTTTGCCCATGTTAGATTTACAGGAACAGTAGCAAATCAACTTCAGACTTTATTAGATTTGAGCAACAGAAGAATTGATTGAGAGACACAAGTGCTAAAAAGCACTAACTGAGTGTCAATGAATACCAAATCTGCAAAAGTCTTTTACTCCAAGTGATCTTCCCCTTCTTGATTTGATGCTGATGTCGTCAGATCTGAGTGACAGTACTTTAACGAACTTCAGAGAGTATTGCTCAGTGATTAAAATCACTGTTAATAACTTCAGTGAGAGAAACAGTGAAAAATGTCAAGATTTTGAAGCTTTTGGCTATGGTGGATTTAGGGTTTCTGAGACAGGGGCCTGGTTTTTTGCTTATTGCAGGAGCTACAGTGCATCATTTTTAAAACTTTTTACATATCTAGGAAGCTTATGTCATGGGCTACCAAAGCCCCATGAAGATTGTGCAGATCGTGGTCAGTATAAGGCGCGCAGGTGCCGCGAACAGATTCGGCGCAGATCTGGACAGCGTGGTCGAATTTCTGCAATGCTGGAGCCAGGGAGCATCAATGTCATTGATTGTTGTGCCAAGATGAAACGCCTTGAGCAGAGGAACAACTCTCCAGAAGAAATCGTGGGCTGAAATGGCCTGGTTGAAGAGTTATGGAAGCTCCAAGCAAGGTAGGTCCTGTTTGGCTATGGCAGACACAGAACAGAGATTTGGGATTTTCACAATGCTGAGCTCCAGATGGTCCAATGTCCTGGATTGATGTGATACAGAGAAGCTTTATGAGTTGGGGAATACTTTTCCAGAAGGAAGCTGTAAGAGATTTGACCTGTGGAGTGAGATATAAGCAGTTCAATCTGATAGGGTGCTGCTGGCTATGGCTGCCATGGAAGCTTCAGTGAGAGTAGAGTTGGGAGATGAAGTCATGAGCTGACATTGAGCTGGATGGAGGTTCAGAAGAATCAAGAGAGGCTGGAGAAGCAATGCCATGCCCAACTGGGCTCTGATACCATGTTAGAAATGCGGGATCTAGAGCATGACATAACCGGAAGCTATGGAGGATGGAAGGAGAAGTGTAGACTCATGATGGAATGGACACTGTTTGTTACACAAGTGAATTAGGTTCCAAGATTGAGACTTGGACTCATAAACACAATCTTGTGTATGTGGACAATGACATTGACACTTTACTGAAATGAAAAGAGTACTATCATTGCTTAAGAAAGGAAGCAAGTACAATGCTTTATAGGAAAGTAGGAAACTGCAGTAGGCACCATTGTGCATATGGGATAATGTACCCTGCATGTCCTTGACCCTGAGACTCCATACAAAGAGGCTGTTTGAGTGTGATTGCTGATTCTCAACAAGAGTGTTGGCGAATAAAAAAATTTGGAGTTATAACTCAACCTACTCGAGTTTTGAAAAAAAAAAGTATAACCATTTGGTGACATATAGCCACTAAAATAATCTATGGTTGTATGGAGATTAGGTTAAAAAGCAATATTTTGTAGCCACTCTCTAGGAGAAGGCTATGTATTGGTTCAACAGTTATGGTATGGATGCTTTTAATACATATGATGTCCCAAAAGAAAAAGCCAGAGATTTCACAAAAGAAAAAGCTATAGATTTGACTTTGAGCCCCCTACCTCTGCCCTTTTTCTTCCTATGGATGCTAGAGATTGTAAATTTCTTTTTTTTTTTGTGGCTTTTAACCTTAGAATCTAGTTTTCTCATGTTTTTTGTAAAAAAATTACATGGCGTAGCAAACAGAATCTGAGAAAGAGATAGAGAGTACACAACAGATAAGAGGAGAATCAGTAAATTCTTTAGCTCCAAACAACTGATACAAAGATGGCTCTGTCCACCCATGCACTTCCACTGTGTGAAGCTTAGATGGCGATCTAGATAGAAGATAGGTGAAGAGCTTAAGGCTAGCTGGAACAACTCTGACTGGGTGAAAGATGAATGATGGATGGCTATGAAAGGGTTTAGCTTTTATAGCCCACGAAGGCCGTTAGGTCGGCCTGACCGACCTACCATATAAGCCTCTACTAGTCGGCCAGGGAATATTCCAAGGAATATTCCCTTTACCATCAGGTCGAGGACGCTGGCCAAGGACCCCCGCCAGGGGGGCTGCTGGCCCCCCTAGGACCCCCTAGCTAGGGGCCGCTTTTAACTCCCTTACCCCGCAACTTGATGCAATGCGCCTCGAGTTGCTACCAGCGTAACCACTCCGTCTAACCCAAAGATTAGACCCACAACTGTCACCTTTTTTCCATCCGGTCACATAGACCTCATCTGATATACAAGTCAGGACTCAACTAATGTCCGGGTTCACATTTGGCTTCTCCTCATAATGGGGGCCTTACAACTTTGAGCACCATGGATCATTGGTGGCACCTAATGAGGGTGGGGCATTGATCATATCTAACACCCCCCCTCAATGTCCACCCATAGGTGAACTATCTCCTCGGCCCAATGCCGAGTCTCTAAAGATGAACTTGAAGCAGATCCTTCGTAAGTGCTTTGGTGAAGATATGTGATCTATTCTCCTCTGTTGGACAGTAGACTAGTTCCACTATCCCATCCTCCATCAAATCACGCACATAGTGATACTGGATCTCTATATGTTTGGTGCGTGCATGAAACACTGGATTTTTGGCAATGGCGATGTAACTCTGATTGTCACATCTCAGCATAGTTGGTTCTTCATCCTGCACTCCCATATGCCATAGAATCCTTCTCAACCATATTGCTTCACATGCAGCAAAACAAGCTGCCTTGTACTCTACTTCAGTAGAAGACAATGCCATTGTTGGCTACTTCTTACTAATCCAAGATAAAATTCCTGAACCCAAGGAGAAACAATAACTAGAAACTGACTTCCTGGAATCACTGTCTCCTGCCCAATCTGAGTCAGAGTTCCCCAGAAGAGAAGTTCTGAAACTGTATGTGATACCATAGTCAAGAGTTTCCTTCAAGTATCTGAGCACCGACATCCCAACCTTCCAATGACTCTCATGAGGTTTGTTTGAGAACCTGCTCAAAACACCAACAGCAAAATTGATATCTGGTCTAGTGTTACACAAGTAGATCACCTCCTGTACCTCCCAATGTCTGCTAGTGTTGATGTATCCTCGATGGATAACTTTGCATTCACATCCATAGGTGTAGCTATCTCCTTGCACTCGGTCATGCCAAATGCCTTCAAGATCTCCCATGCATACTTCTTCTAAGAGATGAAGATCTTTCCTGGCTCTTGCCAGACTTCAATCCCCAAACAATAGTGCAGCAAGCCCAAGTCTATCATTTCAAACTCAGAACTCAAAGCCTTTCGAGTTTAGTTGATCATATCTTCATAGTCACCTGTAATAAGAAGGTCGTCCACATATAGGACAATCACTACAGACTTTTTACCATCCCTGTAAATATACAAGTTAGCATCTGAGGCACATCTTTTGAAGTTTAGGTTTAAAAAGAACTTATCTATCCGCTGGTACCATGCTCTAGGGGCTTGTTTTAGCCCATACAATGCCTTCTTCAGCTTACACACTTTGTTCTCAGAATGGGGGGCCTCAAACCCTGGTGGCTGAGCCACGTACACCTCCTCCTTGAGGTCACCATTTAAGAATGCTGACTTAACATCCATTTGGTACACTGGCCACTTCTTGTGGGCAGCCATTGCAAGTACCGTGCGAATAGTGGTCATTCTGGCAGTTGGGGAAAATGACTCTTGAAAATCAAACCCTTTAACTTGTGAAAATCCTTGGGCAACCATTCTAGCTTTGTACTTTTCTAAGGTACAATCAGCCTTATACTTTACCTTCCAGATCCACTTGGTGCCAATAACCTTCCGCTTTGCTCGTCGATCCACTAGCTCCCAAGTGTCATTCTTCATTATGCTGTCATACTCCACTTGCATAGCAGCCTTCCATGATGGATCTGCAAGTGCTTCTTCTAAGTCAGTTGACTCCTTTACATCTCCCATAATCTCAACCATCAAGGCCATATTGACTATGTGAGCAGAAGCCCTCCTTTACTCCTCTATTCTCTGAGACCTCCTTGGTCTGTCTGCCTTCTCCTCAACAGATGCAGGCATAGGATTATTGTGGTCATAGAGCTACTTCACCCAATGTGGCAATGGATTTTCCGGTGGGGTGATGTTAGGTTGGTGAACTTTTTCCTCATCATCTGAAGATGATGCTTCCTCCTCCTTAAGGATAGGGATAGCTCTCAGGACTGGTTCATAGTGGATCACTTCTTTACTTGATGATAAAGTGGAAGAACTTGCCTTCTCCTCCTCCACTGTATGCAGCTCCTCCTTGAACACCACATCACGGCTCGCGATGATCTTGTTTGCCTCTTGGTCATATAATTTGTAAGCCTTCTGCTCATCACTATAACCCAAGAAGATACATTTTCTGCTTTTTGGTTTTAACTTGTTTCTCTTCTCATCTACAACATGTGCATAACATTCACATCCAAAAATTCTGAAATGTGAGACAGATGGTTTCTTACCAGTGTAAGCTTCATGAGGCGTTTTTCCCTTGAGAGCCTTTGTGTAGCTCCGATTTAGAATGTAGACTGCAGTATTAACAACTTCAGCCCAAAAATGGTTAGGCAATCCCTTGCCCTTTAGCATGCATCTTGCCATCTCCACAATGGTGCGATTCTTGCGTTCCACAACACCGTTCTGAGTGTGTGAGGCGTCGTCAATTGACGCTTGATCCCTTTGATCTTGCAAAAGTCTTCAAACTCCTTTGAGTTGAACTCACCACCACCATCTGTTCTAAATTTCTTCACACTTTTCCCTATTTCATTCTCAACAAGTTTTAGCCATTCTTTAAACTTACCAAAATCTTGAGCCTTATCATGAAGGAAGTACACCCACATCTTCCTACTGTAGTCGTCGACAATCAACATAAAATAAGAAGATCCCCCCAAGGCCTGTGTAGGCATCTTACCACACAAGTCAGCATGCAGCAACTCTAGAGGAGCCTGTGCTCTATTCTTGCTTTCTTGTGGAAATGCCTTTCTCTGTTAATTGCCCATCATACAAGCTTCACATGGTTCCTTCAATTCAATTATTGTAGGTATGTGAGCAACCATACATTGCTTTTGCATCTCCTTCAACACTGCAAATCCGATGTGTCCAAACCTTTCATGCCAAATCTTACTTGTGCCCACTCCAGCAGTGGCTATAAGAGCACTTAGCTCATACAGGTTGTTCCTTCTTTCTCCTTTGCCAACAATTGTGCCAACACTATCAAGAATTTCTGCACTTGTCTTCTTGAACCTCACTTCATGACCAAGATCAGTTATGGCAGCAACTGATAAACAGATTTCTCCTGATTTCGGGAACATACAACACATTTGAAAGCTTTTTGACTTCACCATTTGCAGCAACAAAAGAAATAGTACCTGTGCCTGCAGCAGGGCATTTAGCATCATTTCCAACTGTCACAGTGATGGATTCTTGTAGAGGCTGCATAGAACTGTATAAACCTTTCTTGTTGGTCATGTGATGGGAGGCCCCACTATCCAACACCCATGAGTCAGTGGTACATTCTTCTTGCGCGGAGGAGCACACTTCCTCAATGGTCGCCATGAATAATTCCAACTCTGCTTCAGCCGTATTGGCTGTCTCTTTCCCTTTACTTTTAAGGGTACCATTCTTTTCATCTGCCTTCTTGACATGACAATTTGCAATTGCATGTCCTTTCTTCTTGCAGTAGAAGCACTCTCCTTGAAAATTCTTCTTGCCGCCCTTCTTTTTGTCACCATCATTTTTGGTGGAGGAACCACCTTTGCCTTTTGCATTGGTAGAGAATGTAGCATCTCCATTGTTGCTTCCTTCTCGGGCTTTCAGCCTCCTCAACTCCTCCTCCATCAATAATGCATAAAACTCCTCAAAAGTCAAAGCTTGAGGTCTCACTTGAGTATTAAGGGCAGTTACTAGTCCATAAAACTTTTGTGGACAAATCCGAAGACACCTCCGAGCTAGCTCTTCGCTAGTCTTTTGTATCCCGGTGCCAGCCATCTGGTCACGTAGATTCTTAATCCGAGTGATGAATGCTTCAATCATCTCTCCTTTAGCAAACTTCTCTGCTGCTAGTTGATTCTCCAAGTTTTGAATCCTTGTTTGGTTTCGTGTTTCATACTGACTCCTTAGTACATTCCAAGCCTCTGACGCTTTGGTTGTATACTGAATCAAAGTCAAAACACTGTCAGAACAACTTGTAACTAAGGCACACAATGCATATGCATTCCTTCGTTTCCAAGCTCGTAGAAGATCTGCATTCGGAGGAATCATCACACTAGAATTTGATGGGTTGGGGGTAGGCTGTGGTTCTGCGTCAATCCCCAGCACGGACTCCAGAAGCTCATAAGAATCAAGGATAGTTGTAATTTTGAACTTCCACAAGGTGTATTTTGTACCATCTAACTTGCCTTCGCTGAAGGTTGGTGGATGAATCCTCAGTGTTTGAATAGCCGGTACAGCAGCACCACCTCCTACACCGCTTCCTGATGCACCAGAACCGCTTACGGAAGTCGACATAGTTTCTCTTTGCTGTTGAAGCCTTTGCCTCTTGCACACTCTCTGATCTCTAGAGCCCCCGCGCTCTGATACCATGTAAAAAAATTACACGGCACAGCGAACAGAATCTGAGAAAGAGATAGAGAGTACACAACAGATAAGAGGAGAATCAGTAAATTCTTTAGCTCCAAACAACCGATACAAAGATGGCTCTGTCCACCCATGAGCTTCCACTGTGTGAAGCTTAGATGGCAATCTAGACAGAAGATAGGCAAAGAGCTTAAGGCTAGCTAGAACAACAACTCTGACTTGTTGAAAGATGAATGATGGATGGCTGTGAAGGGGTTTAGCTTTTATAGCCCGCGAAGGCTGTTAGGTCAGCCTGACCGACCTACCATATAAGCCTCCAGTAGTCAGCCATGGAATATTCTAGGGAATATTCCATTTTAACTCCCTTACCTTGCAATTCGATGCAATGCGCCTCGAGTTGCTACCAGCTTAACCACTCCATCTAACCCAAAGATTAGACCCACAAACGGTCACCTTTTTGCCATCCGGTCACATAGATCTCATCTGATATACAAGTCAGGACTCAACCAATGTCCGGGCTCACATTTGGCTTCTCCTCATAATGGGGGCCTTACAACTTTGAGCACCATGGATCATTGGTGGCACCTAATGAGGGTGGGGCATTGATCATATCTAACATTTTCATAATTTCCTATGAAGCTAAGTCTACCTACAAATATGAAATAAAAAATTGAAACCCTCAATAAATCTATCTCCTCTCAATCCTGTCATCCTAAACTAATATATGCAATAGTTAGGAGTACAAGATCCTATTCCATAACTTAGCATAAAGAGCATGTGCTTCGTTGGTCAATTCCATTTTGTCCTAGCACAATGAAACCAAAATGTGAGACATTTCTCAAGCTTGTCAGTGGACCTAACATAACACTTATTTTTTAAAGCACTTTGATCAGCACGGCTATAGCTATCTCTCACATAATCATTACACACTCTCATGAATACCATATCAAATCCACTATTTTGCCTCATTGTTGTAGTCTATCCACAAAGGTTTGGCAATGGCTCCATGACTCAAGAAATCTTTCTCAAGCATGCTACATCTCCATATCTTCAATTGCTCTAAGTTTACCTTGCTAAGAAGAAGAAAAATAAGAAGAAGAGAAAATAAGAAAGAAGAGTTTCACACATCGGCCTCTCACTCTTCTACACACACACACACACACACACACACACACACACACACACTCTCTCTCTCTCTCTCTCTCTCTCTCTCTCTCTCTCTCTCTCTCTCTCTCTCTCTCTCTCTCTCTCTCTCTCTCTCTCTCTCTCTCTCTCTCTCTCTCCCCACAAGTAAGAAGTTAGATGCAAGAAGCAAGAAGAAAGGTCTCTCAAGATTTCACACTACAAGAATGGGCTTATCCACCATTAATTTTTAAGCTTTTATACATAGGGAGGATTAGATAGACTAACCCTTTTTTTGACCCAAACGCAGACAAGTCTCCAAAAATAAAAATCTTGATAGAATAAAAAATAATCTTGGCATGACTCAAAAATTAATATACCCTCGCTTCCTACGCTTGCACTTTCACTTTTACTTCCTGACTTTTTGAATTCATGTGTTTCCTTAACTTCTTGACTTTTCACCCTTACTTTTGAGAAGAGGTTAATGCCAAGTCATGGATATCATAGTTTCTTTCATAGCACCTACAATACCAAAATTTATTGAGGAGATACCTTATGAGTCACTCCTTATGTAAATATAGTAATTTTGGTGGACTTGTTGATCCCTAAAGTGTAGAGTGGCATTCACTATGGCTTGTTGGAAGTTGAAGACCTTCGCCAACTTAGGATCCTCTATCCAATGGATTCCCATAAGGTTAGGCTAGGTGGCTTATGTCAATGAAGCAATAGATGCATATATGTATCCATTGATGCTTGACATACATGGTAATGAGCCATAGATCCTATTGAGGGTCATCATAAGTTGTTCTCTCTAGTTGAAATACATGGAGATCATTACTAGTGCATACGTGAAACAAAATGCTAGGAAATGAGATATATATTGTCTTGCCACACAATATAAGAAAGCCAACCCTATGCTGTACATGATATATTTAAGGTTCTTAAAGTAACATTTTCATTATGCACTTCACTACTTAAACCCAAAGCCAAATCAAAATCTTGAAAAGAAAGTCCATGAAATCAAATCTCGTTATTTCATTATTAAATGTTATAAAAGGTTCAAGACTATTTGAAATAATGTTGAGACCTGTAGTAAGGATATGTAGGTTTCCTAATTTATATCTTAGGGGGTACCTTCTTTTCAATGATGATCTTGGGATAATCCATCCCAACTATGGATTAAGCATAAGGAACATAGGCTTTTATCTACACAACACACAATTTGATTGGGCTTCTTTAAAAATTGTGAATAAGTATGTCGATTCTAATTAACCAATTGACTATCTACCAAGATGAGGGCATTGGGATCCCTAGTCTTAAAAAGCCAAAAAGCTCTCAAGAGATGTAACACTTTCGATATTTTTTTCTCTTGTCAAATCCCAACTCAAATAGCCCAATTTCTTAGGATCAATAAGTGAGTCCTAGAATCTCTAGCCCCACTCATTCTTTATGAATATGCAGTGCTCTTTATAGTGTTCTAGATTCATGATCACCTTGAGGGTATGTATAGCAATAAAGAGTCACAAGTGATAATGCTTGACTTACAAGCCAAGGTATAGATGGTCTAAAATAGCCATTAATCATGAGTGGTCAAAGAGAACTTGAAAAGAATCAAGTTCTTGGGTCATTCTCAAGAAGAGTGATTCGCATATATTGTATTTTGGTTTAGGCTTTGAATTTTATAGAACCTAGGTTATATTGATTCTACGTTTACCTTGTAGGAAAAGTATCTAACTTGACCCACCACGAAAATGATTCCTAATAACTAACTAAGTCACCTAACAACGCTCTAGTGTCTCCTAATAACTAACTAAGTCACCTAACAAATCCACTGTCAAGATAAGAGAGTCATTTATGTGATTGGTTAAAGCCTAAAATGGTCTGGCATTGCACTTGGTTCAATGAAAGTAAGAGACAAGGAGGAGTCAAATATCAACCCCTCCATCCATAAGGCATAATCTCACCCTTGTCCCTAAAATAGTGCTAAAATAATACTAGGATAAAAACCCTATGATTAGAACATCTAATGGGATATGACTCTCACAAAGGTAATGCATCTTGGATATAGTGACAAAGTGTGGTATGATTGATTGTAAGCCAATCCTAATATCAAATGTCAAAATGTGAAACTAAGTGCTAATATTCTTCAATTCTTTCAAAATCCTCCAAAAACTTTTGTAGATGTCCACAAATAATTTTGTGTCAGCAGATGCTGTTGAAAGGCTACAAATTCCACCGGATCGATTGGGAATACCAATTGGATCAGGTTCGGCATTTGAAGGACTTACAACCAATTCTACTCCTATTCAAGGGAAGTTGAATCTTAGAATTGGGGATTACTGCGACCAAGAATCTTTATCCTTATCCATGGATCCTTTTCGTAATTGTCAAGCTTTCAAGAGGGATCATCTTCACTGAAACCTTTGGATGTATCTTTTATGCTTCTTAATGATATATCTCTCTTTTGGAGGTTGCATTCAGATGGTTGTTTTGTGTTTGTGTTTGTGTTGTGTTAATTTCTATATGTGATGAGTTCGTGGTGCTTGAATCTTGGATTTGTTTGCAGCTCTCTTTTCAACTATTTGCAATGATAGTGATGGTGGATGGAAAGCTTAAGATGCAAAGCTAAATATCCTTTTATATCCTTTACAAATTTGTTATGGTTGGCTAGTGTTAATGGATAAAGGTGTTTTTCTTTCGTTGTATTCTTTCTTAGATATAGGTTATAAGTTGGGGTCGTGGTTGGGTCGATTATTGAAGATGTTAAAAAATATTGAGTTGAGCTCTTTAATGAAATTGTATTCCCTTTTTCTTAGGTCATGAAGACATTCCTTATTAAGTGTGGGGATATGTTGAATGTTGAATTGACTTGGTTTTTTTTGTTGATTTTCATTGTTTTTGAAGGCTGAATAGTTGATTTTTTACGGATTTTGAATGATGATTAGTTGTTTTGAAAGTGTTTGAGAGTATTTTGGATGAGATTGATTATGTTTTGGAAGCTCATGATGATTTTCAATAGAAATATGAGGCTCTATGATGTTTTGATAGGTTCTATTGAGATTCTGATTGGTTCTGATAGCTTCTTTTTTTCTTTTGTATGAAGCATGGATTAATGATTGATGGAAATTGAGGTTTTTTGAAAGCTCATTTAATGGTTTTTTATAGTTTGGAATGGTTTTAGTATGAGTTATGTGGTTCTGATGCTTCATGTTGACCTTCTGTAACCCTCTGTTGAGCTTCTGTAGAGCCTCTATTTCTGTTCTGTATGCTCCTTTAAGTGTTTTGTGGAATGTATGTGTGACTTTGGGAGAGTTTTCTAGCCTTTGAAAGAGGTGAATGTAAGTTCAAAAGAGCTCAAGAAATTGGAAGAAGTAGTTGATGAAGACTCAAGAGAAGACTGGAGTGAAGTGATAGTGATGAGCTATGAAGAGTCACTATAGTGGCCCTGGTGAGCTTTCATATCAAACACACCTCTTGGAAGGAGCATCCACGACCAAATAAGGATTATTATGAGTGATTATTGATTATTTTAGTGAGGAGATGATGTACTATTGATTGAAAGAGAAAGAGAGAGTCAGAGGTAGCCAATTCTATGCAAAATAATGTATATATATATATGAGAGATTGTGAGAGAAAACTATGAAGACAATGAAGATGAATCATATGTGATCTTTTTCCATTCAAAGTGGAGCATTCTTTTGTGTTTTCAAAGTCTATCAAAGGATTCTATGAAGAATATGAAGAGAATAATGAATTTTGTTGAAGTCAAAACCATGAGAGAATTGTTTCTATGAAGCTACGTGAAGATTTCTTGCTTGAGGTGTTCTTTTCCTTATTGTGGTTTTCTAAAGAATGAAAAAAAAGCTTGTTGATGTTACAATATATATTTTCCTACAGTAGAAACCCTATTTCGTTGGTGTTCCTTTCGGAGCTCCAAATCAACAAAGTGGAATAGGTTTTGTGCAGATGAAGAAGTAGTAGAATAACATTGGTGAAGGATCAATGGAAAATATTATGCAATAATGATGGGAGGCATGCTGTGAATATGGTCATTATAAAACTAGTCAGTAGTTTTTGCAATTGTGGCATATGAATACAAGTCATTAGTTCATTTTACATGTGTCTACCAGCCTAGTACACCAACCCACTAAGGGAAGGTGACACTTCTTTTGCAGGTTTGTTTCGCCAGGGATGTTTCCAAATCCCTGTTGAGAACATCCTCTAAGTGAGTGCATTAAAGGCTATACAACCTTTTGAATAGAAAATGACGTTGATAAACTCAAAATCTCAATAAATGCTATTTTGAGTTTACACTTTTTTAACAATGTGAAGTTGTCATGAAGCAATCAAGCACAAGAAGCACTGGTCAATATGAAAGTTGATAAGGGCACGAGTTTATATCCTTCCTTGGGCTAGAGTTTCTATCCTTCCTTATTGAAGTGAGAGTTTGTAAGTACTTAGAATTGGGTTGCATCCACTCTAACAAGACGGATTTGCGATGTTGGATCTTGGTGCAATGATCACACCTACTCACATAGGATAAGAGGAGGAAGAAAATTGCATTTACTAAGGTAGCACCTTTTTGCGCAGTTGGTGGATTTCTTTTGCATGTCAGTCATTCACTTTTGCAAGTTGTTTATCAACTAATAGAAAACATTAACTCAAGCACAACAATAGGACCTTCTATTTTGGAAGGGTTACTGGAGGGATATGTGTGAGATAAGAAAATACTACTCCCCTCATTTGCATTTAGAGTGCAACAATGGTATAGTGGGGCGAGGGAGATCACCATACACCTAGAGTATGAGGGCTACTAGTATATTAGTACATAACTTGGCCACTTGAAATCTCAAAGAAAAAATTGGCAATTGTGTGGTGCCTTGAGCTATATCTTGTCACTTCATTTTGAAGCATTCTAGAAAAAAAATTAAGTAGTTTTGATGGTCTCTACATGTGTGATGGTTGAAGATATGATTTTTTGTGTTGTAAAAAACACCCGCTAAAGAAGCACACATGGGAGCCTTTCAAAAAATTCAAGTGTAGACCACTAAGCAAGACGATTTTAAACCCGTGTTAACCAATCAAAGCCTACTTCACTTCTTCATGAACAGTGCAAACAACGTTAACTACTTTGTTACTGGCCTCACTTTTCTCAATAAATGCACCATTCTTGTGGCCACAACTTTATTGCTCCCCTTACCCTAGGTGTGACATAATCTTTAATGGCTATACTTGGGGGGTCTACCTTACAGAACATGTAAGATACCATGTGAGTTCAAAAGAAAGGGTATTATATTTAGTAAATTTTACCATATTATATTTAAAAAAGGGGTTTTTTAATTACAATTTGATAAGCATCTGTAAGTTTAGTAAAGTAAAAGGGGTCATTTTAAGGCCTTGTAGCATGTAATGGAAGGGTATTTCTTAATATCCTTTGAATGTAGGTCATATAGATGATTTCTTATAGGTGGATCCTCTAGGTGGCTATACAACCTTTTGAGTTAAAATGATGTCCTCAAAAGTCAAAGCCTAGTAAATGCTTCTTAGATCTAATTCACACTTGTTTGAACAAAGGAGTACAAGGATGTCATGCCAATGTGACATACTATCATGCTTCAAAAGATTGTACAATGTACATCTGAGTTGATGGGTTAGAGTGCCATGCCACTATGACTTCATATTGAATGGCATGCGGCTATATAAGGGGTGATGCATTATGATCTCTTTTTTTTTTCCTTTGAGAAAATGTCAAAATATCAAAGAAAAAATTGTATGGGTAAAAAGTAGAGTTTCAAAATCCCCTATTTATAATTCACAGATTTGAGATTTTCTAATAGCATCATTCCATATTTGTCAACTCTAAGCTTTGTGTTTTAGAGCTCTTCCACATCAATGAGCATTTTCTTCCTAGCTCTGAAGGGCTCAAGACATGACAGAAGCCTGGGGTCTATGACAATTTTTTATTTCAACTCTTCTAATAGAATATGGGCTTTATCCATCTGTTGTGCAAATTCTTTGCTTTTTCCTTTCCCCTTATACTCTCTTTCTTTAATCCACTTCTCATGTTGTTGTAGCAAGGAGTCCTCCTCCTGATTGACCTACAACCACAAATCAAATATAAAGGTAGTGAGTGGGTCCTCTTTTGAGTTGTCAAATTGGCACCTATTCTTGCATATCCATATATTCCACATATCCAATTCCAGATTGCTAGGGAAATCCCATATATCTTCCATAGTAGGAGTTCTTTCCAATTGAACCTCGTGGGGTGGACTTTTTGGAACATTACATGCAAGTATCCCAAAATCCTTTGTTTAGTCTTACAATTAATGAGCAAATGAAGTATAGTTTCTATTTCTTTTCCGCACCTGGCACATAATCCATTCCCTATATCCAATTTCTAAGTCCTTTCATTAGTCCAGAGTGCTTTGTGTATTACTAACCAACCAAGACAGGAGATCCTTCCTTGATTGGCTCTGCTTCATAGGCTCTAGCATATGTAATCCCATTGTTTATTTAACCATTCTAGATGCTTGAACTCCTAATATAGTTGAGTCTTGGGTACTTTGAGAAGAGGCATTGGTAGGAGGGGTTTGTCTGGCAAAAGCCTATGAGATTGAAGGTAAGGTGGAGGTTAATGGCCTCCTTTTATGTGCTGGTGGAATTGAAGCTAAGGTGGAGGTTAATGGTTGTCCTATCCTTGAAAAGGGCTAGTTCATGTTCTTTGAGATTATGTTTGTCCTTGAAAAGGAATTTGTCCATCGAATCTCTTGTTTATTTGTTCCGTATGTCTTCCCGATTTTCAATTCCTGTTTTAAACATCTTGCATCTTGAAAGCTGACTGAATTACGCATGACGGTCTTGTGTTGATGATGAAGAGGCCACGGGTAGGGTTTGAGATGAAGGCGTGTGGGTTGGCGGTCCACTGATCAAGAGGCGCTCGAGTGACTCCTTCCCCTCAAGAAGAGGAGTGTCACCTCGAGTAGTATGCAGACTATTCGACGTTAAGTTAAGTGGAGTTGGCGGATAGGTCGATTTGATGGGGCAATTATGGTTTGTGAGGCTTGAGTCGATGCAACGCAATCGAGGGTGCTCGAGGCGAGCAAGGGGGCGAGTGGAGTCCCCCCAGTCGTTATGAGGTGAAATTTGATTAGATGAAGGTCGGGTGATAGCAAACGAAGATCGACCTGATGGCCTCGTGGCACGTAGGCTGGATTCAAACTAGAAAGTGATGCCCACGAACCTTGTGGCAAGGCCATATGATATGTCACTTGGTCGTGTCCACATGGGTTATGGATTCACACTTAGTTACTATCCACATGGGGTCAAATGAGTTAAAGGTCAAGTAGGTGAAGTTGGTAGGTTGACTAAAATCTAGAGAGGTTCTTGATTTATTAGTTCGAAGCTGACAAAGGCTTTTACGATCTTTTAAGAGATTTACACTTATAAGAGCGTGTTTCAAGGAGATTCAATTCATATGGCATCTAAAAGATGCACAATGGTAGTCAAGCAAGTCATGGTTATGATGGGAGCAGAGCAAGCCATAGCTACCACAAGTGTGGCTCCTCTTCCCTCTAGAAAAGAGAAGAGGTGGAAATAATAGAAATGGGAGAAGATCGAATAACAACTATGAATCTATTAGAAATTAAGTTGATACTGAATAGTTATATGTTGTGTAACATGTGATGAATGCAACGAATGTAGATGCATCAACAATAGTGAGTGATGATTATTGCATGTGCCTAGCACTATAGAGGATTTGGTTTCCACTAGGAAAATAGTTGAGCAATGATTGCAAGAAAGTTCTATCAAGATGGTATTTTTCCAAGAATGGATGTAAGCCGGTTACAAAAGGTAAGCGTGTGGAAAGAATGTTTACCTTGGATGTAAATGTACCTAAGTTGAAGGCTACTAACTTTGCACAAGGTCCATGAATTTTGCCTGATATTGATATTTGACATAAATATATTGACCATGTAAATGTGCAACAATTGAAGAATATGTAGTCATGTGAAATTGTGATAGGCTTGACTAAGCTTAAAGTGACTAATTGCAAAATGTTTGTGAAGCATACCAATTTCAAAAATAAATAAGACATGCGTTTTCTCTTTATAAACATGTAAGCAAGAATTTGCTTGATGTTCTATATTCGGATGTGTGGAGCCCTAGATGTAGGTATTAGGTAATTTGTATTGTTGGTCATACAAGGAAGATATAGATATAATTTCATGATGGAAAAAAGTGAGGTGTTTTCTCACTTCGAGATTTTAAATATCTGGTTGTGAAACAAACAAGGGTGTAGATTAAGTACCTAAGGTGAGATGGAGGGGGAGAGTACCTCTTCAATAAATTCACTAATTGTCTAAAAAACATGGAATTCAGAGGAAGTTTACATGTAGATATATTTTGCAACAAAATGGTGTTGCTAAAAGAAAAAATAGGCACATTGTAGAAATTGCATGAGCCTTGATGATTGAAAATAACATGACTCATTATTATTGGGTTGAAGCTATCTCTACAGCAATGTATATTATGCATATGAATCCCACTATTATAGTACATGATGTGAAACTAGAGGACAAGGTTACTAGCAAGAAACTAGATTTGTCACACGTTAAGTATTTGGATGCATTGCATATGTACATGTGCCTTATGAGCTAAGAGAGAAGCTAGACCGAAAAGCTAAAAAGTGTGTACTTGTTGACTATTTCCTTAAGCAAAAGGATTAGAGGTGTTATAATCTAGTTAAAGCTAAGACATGGATGAGTAGAGATGTGGTATTTCATGAGATGAGCAGTTGGTTAATTATTGAAAATATATTATTGTAGATAATGTAAAAGAAAATATGGTTGTAGAATATGTAGCTCCACAGTCAGAAACATTGAGTGGAGAGTGAGTGGGATAGAAGAGCACTCATAAACATTGAGTGGAGAGTGAGTGGGATAGAAGAGCACTCATAAACATTGAGTGGAGAGTGAGTGGGATAGAAGAGCACTCATCTTCTAGTATAGGTCTGTTGAGAGAGACCATGGAGTGGTAGGTTACACTCCTACAAGTGTATAGAGACTATATCATGAAAGGGAATATAAAAAGTGCTTGGTGTGTTAGATGTTTTTCCACACTATTCACATGTAGATGGTGAGTCTAATGGTTCAAATCAGAGTATGGATTAACAGTTTGGTATTCCACTTGTTCATAGACATTGTGTGATGAAAGATAGGGTTGATATAAAGGGAGTGCAGAGTGCTTCATAAGTGCCTATGTCAACCAAAGTAAGGTATCCTATGTAGATATTGACATATGATGGTTATCTTACTCGCCATTATACATATATGAAAATGTTATAAAAATACTTGAGCCCACTTGTTTTGAGGAAAGCTTTTGGTCATATGCATTGGGAGAAAGCCATGGATGAAGAAATGTTTGTGTTGGATGTCAATTAGACATTGTATTAGCTCTAACAAATCAATAATAATTAAGAAGCTAGCTTTCGTTTATACAGCCACATCATAAAAAATGTGTGTTATACGTTTAATACCCATATACCATCCCTATAATACCCTAATACCTTGTAATCACTAATCTTATTTTGTAATAATATCAATAATAATTTAAATATAATATTTTCAATTTTATTTAGTAATTTTTATTTAAGTTAGATAACTTTTTAAATGTGTGTGTTTTTAAAACTTTTTACTTATGGATAATACTTAAAATTATGGTTTTCAATTTATTAATAATTATTAAAATCAATATTTTAATATATAGTATTTTCAAGATATTTATAAATTATAAATTATTTATTATTTATCATTACTATTACTTTTATAATTATTTAATTAGTTTTTTGCCTAGATTGTGTGATTGAGCAGCTAAAGTCTCTTTAACTTTTGCTAAGGAGACAAGCCACATTTTGGGTTGTGCTAGGGCTCATCTGGGGGTGGTCCTTATACATTATAAATTTTTTGTATTAAATAATTTTTTGGTATGAAATAATTTTATACTAATCTTTTTCTTAATCGAATACAATAATCTACATATTTGCTTACGTGTCCCTTTACTATACCCGCACTTTTAGAGGCCACCCTATAATAGTCTTATATGTTTTATATTTTATGAATATAGTCCACTTGCTTTACACACATACACCTAAGGTATTCTTTAGTTTTTTAGTTAACCTAACAAAATTACTTTGGATACTTATAACTAGCTTCCTTAATTAACCTATTAAGAACTAGGTTCACTCACATAACTTATTATATAAACATGAGAACAAGGAATACTATCATCAAAAATAGTCTTTTTATTGCTAGCAAGAGGGAAATGCATCTAATCACCTAGCCATCGGCAATATTGGCCCAATAATTCAGGTAAAAAAACTGCTCCACACTACTCACCCATCATTTATCCCCTAACTAGTATTGGGATCTTCTAGACCTATTTTCTTTCTAAACATCGTGGCAATATCTTCAAAGCCTTGCTAGTCAACACAATTCTAAGGAAATTAGTCGCATGTGTGGAGAGACCTCTCACCATAGTGCTAGTCCTAATATGAAAAGATAGGGGGAGAGAGAGAGGGAGCTTGAGCTCTTGAAAAACACACAAGTCACATTCTTTCTAATAAGACAAGGTATCTGCTAGGTAGATAAAGGGCATGAAAATGTAGGATATCCAGTTGTTGGGAATCAATATTCACATTGATATTCATACATAACTTTGGAATGGCCTTTTGATCATTATGTGAATGCCTATGCATATATGCTAGGTACCAAGCAAAGTGAGCTGTCAATCTCACAGAAGGATTTGGAAATTGTGAATATTGTTGGGAAAAATGGAGATAATTTTGGTATGCTTGACTAGCAGTTGTCCACTCCCCTGGAATTAATGGCCAATTAATCTACGGTCCAGAAAGAGAATCAGTTGAACTCCATCCTCTTTTTCTTGGAATCTTATGATCAAACCCTTCATACCCACTAACCAACTGAGGGGACTGAGAAATAGAAGTGGTAGGAGATGGAAGAGGAACGGGTAAAAGAGGATGAAGAGATGGGTAGGCAAAATCATAAAATGAGGAGTGAGATAAAGAAGGATTAGTTGAAAATTTAGGTGAACTGGTTAAGAAATGTGTTAATTGATAAGCAAGAAAAGTAGAAGGAATATGTATAGATGCGGAAGGACAAGACGGAGAAGGGGAAAATACTCGATCTTCAATGAAAGAACAATAGGTAAAGATCGGAATTTGAGGGGCACCCTGAGGTTGGAAAAGGAGAGTTAAAATGAATGTTGAGTTGGATTTATAAAGGGAAAAATAAGCATCATATCGATGGGCCATTTGTTGATAATAAGATAAGCTAGGAATAGATGGACCTAAAGCAGATCATCGATAGTAAGCATCAAAGAAGGATGAATCAAATGGATGGTGCTTGGAAATATAAGCTAAAAGATCCACCCTCAGTTGGTTAGTGTTCTGTACATGATTAGAGGCTTTGTTCTGTCTTTGGTTTAGGACTACAGAATCAATCATTGTATGCCATGAAATGTTAGGGCAAGCAGCCACTTTAGAAGAATAACACTGGAACATTTCATCTATTAGCAACTCCACATGTTTGACGTACAAGGCAGCTTGTAAGACTACATCTCTAATCTACCAAGCTAGATCTTCATCATCTGGAATCAATAGATCACCTCTTAAATACATATAAGACATCAGCATTGTATTCGAAGTCACAGAGTCTTCAAAGACCATACTGACTACTTTTGTCAGCAAATCAAAAGACCAGGCTCCACTCCAACCATCCTCTGGAAGAGGTAGATCCATCATTGAGAGCTTAATATAGAAGGCCAACTTCTGCAGCTGATAGTGGACAAAAAAGGAATGATCAGAAGGAACATACTCTTGAAATTGCTCAAATGAAGACCATAATAAGTCCATCTTGGATTGAAGCACTTCCACTTTAGCTTGGAACAAAGGGTATAATGTGGCTTGTTGTTGGAGAACTTCCAAGTCCAAAGGGGAAAAAGAAGAAATTGTATGTACAATAGGACTCTGTGAAGAAGAATGTGACTAAACCAATTGATCATTAAGTTGTTGAATTTGGGTTCTGCTCTATTCTAGGGTGGTACTTGCTATCTTAAGCTCCTCTATTTGGGAAGTTAGCAAAGCTTGAAGCTCTTGAGATTTCTTCAACAATCTATCTCTTTCCTCAATCACATTAACCATTTGGGTAACTAGAAATTTTCATTTTTTGAGTGTCAATGAGCTTAGTCATCTGCTCCATTTGGATACAAAGATCAGAAAAATGTTCATGAGCAGAAGCTAGCTCTGCATTTGCTTTTGTTAGCTCTTCTTTGGTCTGTTGGACTTTGTTATAGCAAGAGGAATAGAGCTACTGGATACAGACAGTCACTGAGAGCTCAATAGAACGCTGAATGTCTTGACATAGGAAGGGAATTGCATCTCCAACTATCAAGTGTTGTACTGAAGGGATAGAAATCTCTAGAGTACCATCACAATGTGCTCTGAAAAGATTTGGCGTTGTGAGGAAAGCTGATAGGTGATTGCTAGATTGGACAGGAATGGAGACTGGAGGAGGAGCTGGGGCTAATTCAACCACTCGTTTTACGTTTCCTTTGAACTACCACAAGAGGGATAGGATCAAGATCAAGATCCTCAATGACAACATCAGAGTGTTCAATAGGGGGAGGAGCTTCTGGTGGATCAACTATCAAGGTAGGAACTTCTTTCAAAGGGGCAACATATGCCAGAAAGAAAAAAAGTTAGGAACCAAATGTAACATTAGTTACGTTACCCTTTGTGGCTTAGAAAAAGTGTTGATCCATCTTTGACAAAAGGTATGAACTTCAATCAATAGTTATTCCTTTTAACACAACTCTGGAAGCTGTAAATAACTCCTTTGAAAGGTAATTAGAGGATGTCTTGGCAGGCATAAACCTGTCCTAGAGAAATTGGCCTAGCTGCTTCCACATAGGATTGGAGATCATGGAGACACTGATGCTAAAAGTAGTAAGAACCTTCTTGGGATCCAACACATCTTGTGTCTGCTTCTACAACAATTTAAGGATATCCTCATTCGAGAATAGTTGTCTAGCAATAGGGAAAGACTCTCCCCGATTGGGTAAAGAGAGCATTTTCCAAACTTTTAGGCGTCCAGATCTCTTACTATAAGAGGCTAGAAACGGATCACAAGTATCAGTATTCTCCAGGATGAGTGGCAATGAGAGTGCAATGAACTTGGCTAAGCCTACTTTGCCAATAAGTTTGGACTCCAGTAATAAAGAATAGTCGTGAGACACCAATGGGACGTACTGAACTAGAGGAGTACGAGACACCATTCAGATGGATTACACACACACCACACACATACACAAACAATCACAATGAATGCCTACAAAACAACATGATAACCATAAATAAGAGATCGACTAGAATAGACATTCACATATGTGACCAACCAACTGACCACCCCAAGCATCTCACATCCTAAGAAAAACAATTTGGCATGACCTCCATACATATGCAACCGAAAGCTTCATGCGACGCAAGACAATCATACAGCCTGGATCTCCATATCATGTAAAAAAGAAAACTACAAACTGTACCCATAATCGTATCATAGCAACCAAACCATAGTACTACAACAACCCACACATGACATGACTAGAACTTCTATAATCAGGTTTGACAAGAGAAACAACTCGAAGGACTGCACGTGCCCATCCCATGAAGCACATTTATTGAAAATGAAAAAAAATGCAGTGAGGAAAATTAGTTTAATGAATGGTTCATTTTAAGAAATTATTTAAATGGATGAAATTTTATTAGGCGTTAAACCTTTTTAAAAAAACAATTGTTCCTTCTAAAATGTTAATTACAAATTATTAGGGTGAAGCGGTGCGTTAAATGAAACCCAGACTCCAATACCCACACTAAGGTCTCTAAATGCAGATTAATTCATTAGAAATTAATGGTGTGTGGAGCACCTTTTTGTCAGCGCGTGCTTTTTGTGATAGTTGGTTCATTTTCAATTAAAATTACATGTGTATGTAGTGTACAAAGTGCGTGCTAAGTGAATGGCGGGTTCATTTTAATTTATAGAAGGTGTGTTTGGCGCAAGCACGCGTGGAAAAGTGGGTGATTAAATTTATTTTAACAATTAATCGTGGTTTTGGGGTAACAAAAAATAAATAAAGTAGAAAATATACAAAGAAATACCTGGTAGGGGTGTGTATGCAAGAAAATTGAATGCACATGTATCAGTCCCAAGATGTAATGAATTCAAAAAGACAAAAAGCCACTAACTAGAAAATATGTGACAACTCATTTAAAAAAAAGGAAATATCAAGTCAGGTTGGTGTGGTTGTATTTGGTTTGTTTGGTTGTTAATGTTTGTGTGTGTTATTTTTTTTTTAAAGTTTGATTTTTTTTCTTCGAATTTTAATGGTGAATTGTCAGCAATCAACCCTAAGCGAAAATTAAATCATCAAGTTTCAACAATGTGTCTGAATTTATCCAAGATTTTTCAACTTATTTTCAAAATGTAAAAAGATTTTGTAATGAATTTAGGTATTTAATTAGCATTTTTACCTTAAAATAATAGTTTGACCATTTGGCAAATCATTTTCGGCTTGTGGAACATTCTAACAATATTCAAATGAGTTGGTGGTATTTTAAATTTTTTTGAAATTATTTCTAAATTTTATTGATTTTCAATGAATTTTAAAGGATTTTGAATATTTTTAATTTCTTGCAATTAATTTTTTGTATTATGACCATGAAAATAATCTAAATTTTTTTTCAATTGGTCAAATAAAAATTTAGCCATTTTATTAAATTTATATGATTTTTAAAGTGTTTTTAGGTGTTTCCTCAAGTTTTATCGGGTTTGGAAATAAAAAAGAGGTACTTAGGTCTGCGTGTGAAGAACTGTGTGGAAACGACTGAGTATGCACCACCACACAGACAAGGCCGGACGTGCGTCCTCGCGCGTGAACACACATGAACAAGGCCGGACCCCTGTGGACGTGTACAAACACCCGCAAGCCGTGTTCTGGAGCTTTTATTAATGATTGTAAGGAGGGTCAAAGTGTGGGGCTGTTGCGGTTTGGGGGAATAGTGGGAAAGGGGCTATGGGAGAGGGGGGGGGTGTGTCTGCGGGGTTAAGGGGTGGTGGGTTAATGGTTTGTGGGAAGGGGGGCTTAGGGGGGGTGGGTAAGGTGGTGGTGGGGTGGCTGCAGGTAGTGGGCGAAGGGTGGGCAAGCAGCAGGTGAAGGGCAGGTAGGCAGCGGCAGCGTAGGGCGGGCAGATGGGCGACATGTGAGCTTATGGTGGGCAGCACCGACTCTTGGCCCTCTCGACTCGGGGAGGCCTTTGCCATGAACCGGGAGCTGGAGGTCATCCAGAGCGGTGGGCGATGCTTGGGGCGTGGGGGTGTGTCACCCCGGAGCTACTAGCCAAGGACGGAGTGAAGGTCGAGGAGGCTGTCTGGTTCAAGGCCGATGCCCAGATCAGCTCGGAGGGCGGGCTCGACTAGTGGGGCAACCCCAGCCTTTGGTGCATGTCCCAAGGCGAGGCGACAGGCGTATGGCGGCAGCGGATTGCTGTGTGGGGGGCAGGGCGAGCCAATGGCGGTGGTGGGTGGGTGTCCAACCTGGGGGGCGGGGTCACGCTGGGAAGAGGCGGGACGAGGAGGAGGAGGAAGAAGAAGAAGGAGGAGGAGGAGGAGAAGAAGAAAAAAGAGGAGAAACAAAAGCAGGAGGAGGGAGAGAGGGGAGAGAGAGAGGGGCCGGGGAGAGAGAAGAAGAAGAAGAGAGAGAGAGAGAAAGAAAAGGAAAGAGAAGAGGGAAGAGGGAGAGGTGGTGGTGGGATAATGGTTTGTGGGAAGGGGGGCTTTGGGGCAGGGGGGGGGTAAGGTGGTCGTGGGGCAGTTGCAGGTAGCGAGTGAAGGGCGAGCAGGCAACGGGTGAAGGGCGGACACGCGGGCTTATGGCAGGTAGCAGCAGCTCTCGGCTCTCTCGACTCAAAGACCTTCACCAAGAATTGGGAGTTGGAGGTCATCCACGTGCAGTGGGCGATGCTTGGGGTGTTGGGGTGCGTTACCCCCGAGTTGTTGGTCAAGAACGGAGTGAAGACCAAGGAGACCATCCATTGCCCAGATTGGCTCGGAGGGCGGGCTTCACTACCAGAGCAACCCCAGCCTTTGGTCCATGTCCCAAGGCAAGGTGGCGGGCGTATGGTGGCGGCGGCAGACTGCTATGTGGGGGGCAGGGCAAGCCAATGGCAGTGGTGGGTGGGGTCACGCTGGGCGGCGAGAAGAAGAAGAAGAAGAAGAAGAAGAAGCAGAAGCAGGAGGAGGAGGGAGAGAGGGGAGAGAGAGAGGGGCCGGGGGAGAGAGAGAGAGAGAGAGAGAGAAGGAGAGAGAAGAGGGAGAGGGGGGGTGAGGGGACGCTGGAGAGGTAGTTAGGGGGGCCAAAACGTGAATTTAATAATAATAATAATATTGAAAAAAAGAAAAAGAAGAATAGGAAGAGAAAAGAAACGTCCCTCCCGTCCCGCCTGTGTGTGGGTGGGGGATAAAAAAAATTTGTTGTGTCAGGAACATGGATGCGACAGGTGCAAGGATGACGGATAATAGGACGAACGTGACATGCACATCGAAAAAGGAAACGAGGGAATGCACTCGCAAACCCGCACAACTTCGAGACACAAAAATAGACAAAAGTTAATGGTGGAAAATCCATATGCTAGAACAAAGTGCGGGAAAAAGGAAAAGTGTGCAAGACGACATGTTAGACCGGCCTAACACTTCAAAACATGGTGCTGACTCGGATAGGACTTGTGCACGTGGAAAAACCAGAAAATCATATTCGAAACGAGGCAGAAAAATTAATAGGAAACGAGTCGACGGTTGAATTGCAACAAAATAAACACGAAAAATGTCCAAAGGGATATGGAAAATAGGATAGAAAAGATCGAATGTGGTGTTGGGGATGGGAAAGTGCGTTTGTATGGGAAAAACCGGAAAAACACACCTGCAATTGGACGCGAAAAGTAATTGTGGAAGATTGGTACATCAGAACAAAAGGCCATAAAAAGAAAAAATGTGAGGACAAGTGTGGATGACAGGGCGAGTAGGTCAGAACCCATTTCTGGGGACATGAGGAGGTGTTCACATGGAAAAAACAATAAAACGGAGCTAAAAAACACATAGAAAAATTTATAACGAAAAATTCAGAGGTCAAAAAAGGGCAGAGTAAAAAGGAATAATGGGAAGGAAGGTGGGTTGGACAAGGCTATAAAATCAGAAGAAAGTTTCGAGGAGAATAGGGCAGGTTTGCATGGAAAAAGGACGAAAAGATGCATGAAAAAGACACGAAAAACCGCAAAAAGTAATAACGGACAACCCGTACCTCGAAATGACTAGCGGTAAAAATGAAAAATATCAAGTGGAAGGTATAGGTTAAGAATGTCACATCCATTGGTTGTTCCGAATCAAAAAATGCATATTCACATGGGAACATGTCAAGGTGACGTAAAATTCTTCAAATTTTAATAACTTTGAATCGTTGATCAGAACAAGGGGTTGTAAAAAGAAAAAGTGTACTATTTAAGGGGAAAAATAGGGCTATAAGGTTGGATATGGGTTTTGGTGAACGTAGGGTACATTCACATGGAAACTCGTCAAATCAAGAGATAAAGAGAAACGGGGAAGGAACGTCCTCAAGAGTGGGGTGAGGTAGGACGGTGGGTGGGGAAGGAATCCCATCAGGGTAAAATCCAGCCGCGGCATAGATGCATGATCAGAATTGGGATATGCATGAGGGTATGCCTTGTAGACACGCAGGGACAAGTTCCCATACTTAAGACCTCCGTAAGGGTGAATTAAACATCAAGGACCTAAGACCACACATTAGACCAACCACGAAGATCCCCATACTTAAAACATGACCATCACCAGAAACATAAAGTGTAGGGTTAGAAAAATTTGGCCCATATTGCCGAGGATTGAGGTTGATTGTCAATATCATGTGTTGTGTCACCGTTAACTGTTAGAGGTACCAAGGTGTCTTCACAGCACATGTCCAACGGGCCAAGGACCACACAGAAGCACCCAAGGAGGAAACTTTGTTGAGGAAATTGCGGGAAGTCTTCGATAGCGAAGGATATTGCACTCATCTCACTGTCACTCAAATGAAATGAAAGAACAGTCACTCGCCCCACTACGAACATCACACGATTTGAATAATGATGGAAACCTAGTGTCACACCTGATTTAGAAATCATCAAGAGAGAGGGTACAGAAGGAGAGTACGCTAGGGTGCACAGTTGATGGTGCATTAGTGCGTCCCACCCCATCTGGCATAGGTGCAAGCAGGAAGGCTAGGGAGCCTTGTTGTGCACTGTACAGAACAAGGTGATGTGTCCTGTGGTGATGGAAGAAACCCATCCTATGTGTGCATAGGGAAATGGGAACGTACCTAACTCTAAGTGTCGTAATGTCCCTCAATCCTCACCTCTCAAGAATTGATTGAGGATACACGAGTCATGCTCAACCCCTCCTTTGTCTCACGCTCTGTTGATAGATACAACACGGTAGCCTATTCCTGAAACCCATTGATATAATCCTTACTATCACGTGTGCAGAGCGGGCGTATGCCTTGTGTGCAAGCAATTGATGGTGCAACTATGCATCCCGCCATATGCCAGCATACAGTGCAAGAAGGAAGGCTAGGGAGGCTTGTAGTGCTGTGCATAGGAACACGTTTGTGCTTTGTGCATTGAGAGGCCCATCTCCCGTACATGCAATGCTCCATTTACACATCTCACCTCTCTATTGGATATAAAGGGAAAGGACTAGTCACTCACCCCACCCTATGTCTCACGCTTTGTTGATGAATATAGAGGGTAGCCGATACTCACATCCCCATCCGGTTAGGATGAAAGTTCACGATGCTCTAAGTTTGTTGATGAAGATCATCTTCGTCTGTTGAAGGTGTCCACGTGGATTGGTTGATGAAGAGGCCTACCTAGGGAGATAGCCAACAAATTTGGAGCTTGGATTGCATGGTGGAAACTAAGTGTGTTATAGGAACTAGAAGTACTGATGAGGTTACGGGTTTCAATGCACCAAGCGAGGTGGCTTGAAAACTTCTTCTACAAGAGTTTAGCTAGAGATTCGATGATCCTAGACTGTGGGATGTTACTACTTTTGAGAGTATAGGCATATGAACCCTCCTTATGCAGGAGTGGATGAGGGCAGGCAGGTGTGAATGGTCCTGAGGGGAAGAGGAAACCCTAACCCTAGCCACTTGGGGCTATATAGACAGCTAAGGTATCTACATCAACCTTTAAGTGAGAGTGACCCAAGTTGTACTTTCATGAGCAACTGAATAAGCAAGACTTGATCTTGTACTTGTGAGCTCTTCTCTCCCTCTTGTGCATACTTCAATCCTTGCTTCCACTTTGATTTTCCACATGGTATCAGAGCCATCTCTGATCCTTCAGCTTCCCTTAGCCTCTTGACACACCTAAGTGCACAAGAAGAACTCTTGCCCTCTCATTTACCTTCCTTTCCACCATAGCCAGCTAGACCCACCTCTGTTGGAGAACCTAGGGAGCAAAGGAGAGCATTTTAGCTCTTGATTCCTTTTGGAGCTCTTCTCTAGCTCAGGATGATTCAGTGTGGCATATCAAATGTGGGGATTAGGTGACGTGGAGGGCGACATTACATTTTTCCTGAAATTGGCACATATTTACAGGCGTCACATCTCGAGCTACTGTGTGTGCTGATGAATGCGCAATGTTGGTAGCTATCATGGGGTTTTGTTAGCCCTCCTAGTGGGCCATCTCCCTTTAAGAGGGTTTGAAATAATTCCTTCTCTACTGGCTGCAGTAAGCAAAACCCTAATGTGGGTTTCTGGCAGCCATAGCCAAGAAGCTTCAAGCTTCCTATTCCACTTTTTTCAATCTGGGAATAATTAACAGTGATTTTAATCACTGAAGCACATGGTATAAAGTGCATTCCTGATTTCTGAATACCTTCAAGCCTGCTCTCAACACTGACAATTAGTCAAGTATCTCACTAAGCTTGACAAGGCAAATACCTAAACATCTCAATCTTGAGATGAGTGCTTCTAAGCATTGAAAAGGAATCTGGTGACATTAGTGCTACTGCCTCATGTCGAAACATGAATATTGATGTGATTGAAATCTCCTTGGACTCTTCACCAAGTGTTGAAGTCATTAATTGACCTTGCTCAACCAAATGTTCATACACTAAACCACAAGGTGGGGACGAGCCAGAAGTCTAGTCAAAGTTCACCTCATTGAAACCTAGGAAAATAATCAAACTTAAATCAAGGGTTGTTTGAAGGATCTGACTGCCAAAATCTTACCTTGAGATATTACATATTTATGATTTCCAACCTTTTTTATCCTTACAGCTTTAAAGTTGGTTATCATTTGTAGGCCATAGCCTATGCATATGTAGGCTTCAAATCCACAAGTTTAATGGTAAAATATAAAATGATGGAATAGGGCTACTGGCCCTTCATAAAAGGGACCAAAGTTATTGACCCATCGAATCCCCTTGATGTAGAAGACAATGAAAGAGCTCAAGCCATCATCATGCTTCATCTAGATGGATCCTTAATTCATCATATTGATCAACTCTCCAGTGCCAACAAGGAGAAGTGGGATGAGCTTGAAAGGCTCTATGGCGCTACAGGGAAGAACTCCAAGATTTTTCTAAAACTTGAATTTATTAGCTTGGAGTATAAACAAGGAGAAGATCTAAGTAAGCTTATTTCACATATGAAGGGGCTCATGGTATAGCTGGCCTCCGTTCAAGCACCAATTCATGATGAAGATGCCATTGCCATCCTTCTAAAGACTATAAAGAAGGTCTTTCCAACCCTTGTTACTACCCTTACTAATATCCCGAACCCAACTTTGGCAAGTACTATCCAGTCATGCCTAGATGAAGAGAAGAGGAACCATAAAGAAGGCACTTTAGCATTTACTTCCCATGAGCAAGTGTTAGTCCATATAGCTTCTACAAAGTGCTCCTTCTATCATAAAAAATGGAAAATTGTAAGTAATTGATGAAAGAAGTATAAAAAAAAAAGAAGTACAATAAATGCAAAAAGATTGGGCATATCACAAGTAAGTTTCCTAGAGTTCCAGAAGTACCTAAGGAATTGGAGGCCAAATTTGCCTCCCAATCCACAGATGATTGACTCTTCTGAGTCATGTATCCCTTCTGCCTATAACTATCCTTATAAGCATGTTCTATAAAGGCATCCTAATTTGGGTTAAGGGGGGGCATTCTCTTATGCTTTGTATTCCAACTTGGCATTGAGGGGGTGTGTTGAGAGTATAGGCATATGAACCCTCCTTATGCAGGAGTGGATAAGGGTAAGTAGGTGTGAATGGTCCTGAGGGAAAGGGAAAACCCTAACCCTAGCTAGTTGGGGCTATATAAATAGCCAAGGGGTCTTCATCAACCTTTGAGTGAGAGTGCCCCAAGTTGTACTTTCGTGAGCAACTGAATAAGCAAGAATTGTTCTTGTACTTGTGAGCTCTTCTCTCCCTCTTGTGCACACTTCAATCCTTACTTCCACTCTAATTTTCCACAACCACCTCTTCCACAGCTAGCTTCTCGTCCAAGGGTGTGTGCCACCTTTTCTTGGAACGAGGCCTGTTATGACATGGAATTGCTTCCTTTTCTCCCATAACAGTTTTATTTTATTTTATTTTTTTCTTTTCTTTTACCCTACTCCTGAGGGTGTTTCCACATTTTCTCGAAGAATAGGTCGGCATGACAGGGATCAATGTCCTTTTCTCCCATGACCGATATATTTTTATTTTCTTCTTTTTCTTATTGTCTTTGAAGCATCAAATAGCAGGAACACCATGTATCAGAACCATTCTTGCCACCTTTGTTGGATCAAAGATGGAAAGGAAGCCAAGGGGGAGGCAAATGTGGTTGCCAGGGGCTATCAAGACAAAATCATATCATTAGGATCAGCAAGAGGGTTATCAAGATCATTAGGTAAATCCGTCTTGACCATTGTGCAAATAGTGAGGAAACTATCAATGGTGATTGTCAGGATCCCTAGGGAGGTAATACTTCTTGAGGCGATAGCCATTAATAAGGAAGGGATCATCTGAAGCATTGATTGTCTTGGACTTGGACCGAGTCATTCGGATTAACGGCAAGTACCTTATAAGGGCCCATCCAACATTGTTGAAGCTCACTTGAAAACTTGCCAAATCGGGAATCATAAGTGAGGACTGAGTTGCCTTCCTTGAACTCCTTTTGCTTGATGAAGTTATCATGATAGAACTTTCTGTGAGCTTTCATGGCTTCCATGCACTGTAGGGCCATCCTACGGATCTCATCAGGATATGCCAAGTGCAAGAGATGGCATTGCAGGGACTCATCATCTCCCAAATATTCCTTGATAGCCACGCGCAGAGAGGGTAGCTTGAGTTCAACAGGAAAGATGGCTTCTATTCCATACACCAATTGGAAAGGAGTTTGCCCTGTAGTAGCCTTATGGGAGGTTCTGTACACCCAAAGGGCCTCTATAAGTCGATCATCTCAATCACAACGATGTGCGGCTATCGTTCTTGTTAGAATTGAGCATAGGATGCGATTGGTAACTTCGACTTGGCCATTGGCTCTAGGGTAATAGGGCGTGGACTTATGATGATGAATCTTATACAATTCTGTCAACTCCTCCATGATCTTGTTAAGGAAGTGAGTACCTCAGCTGACGAGCTCTAGGGGATTGCCAAAATAGGTGATGGTGTTCTCATACAATAAAATGGCCATGCTATTACCATCGTCTTGCTTTAGAGCTTTCGCTTCATAGCACTTTGTTACGTAGTCTATATAGACCAAGATGCATCTATTCTGTTTCCTTCTGGTTGGCGGATCAATGGGCCCCACGAAATCAATTTCCCACTTCTCAAATGGCTTGAGGGGAAGAATGGGTTGTAGGGATATGTCACTGGATTTGGTAGGCTTTCCCATTCGTTGACAGGCATCACACCATTTGTAGTAATCATAGGCATCCTTATAGAGGGTCGGCCACCAATATCCTACAAGTAAGGCATTTCTGGTTGTTGCTTCTCCTATGAAGTGTCCACCACAGGGCTTGTCATCACATGCTTTAAGAATAATTCCAATCTCTTCTCTTGCCACACATCTTTGCAAGACTTTATCCTTGCCTTTCTTGTATAGAGCTCTGCCTAATAGGGTATAGGGGGCTGATTCCAATAGAAGCTTCTTCTTCTCATGGCTCAAGTTACTCGGGGGATACTGTTGGGTTACTAGAGGGCTGGATATGTCATACCATGGGGTAATGGTTTTGATTAGAAACAAGGAAGCATCCGGAAGGTCTAGATCATCTTGTTCTTTGTCATCATCACTTTGAGGGATTCATGAAAGGTGATTAGCTGGGACATGAGTGCGACCGGGTTTGGTAACCTCTTCAAAGTCAAACTCTTGAAACAAAATGAGCCATCTCATCATTATTCCCTTCACGTTGTCCTTGTTCATCAGGAAGGACATGGCTTCATGGTCCACATAGAATTTGAAATGTGTCAACAGTAGATAATGTCGGAACTTCTCCAAAGCAAATACCATTGCTAGACACTCAAGCTCTGTCATTGTGTAGTTTCGCTCTTTGTGGGTTACTTTTCGACTTTCATAATAGATTGGTTGATCTAACTTAGAGGGGCCCTTTTGCCATAAGAGTGCACCTAGGCCTTCAACTGATGCATCAATGTGCACATGAAACTCCTTTGTCCAATCAGGAGGTTGCATGATGGGTGCTTCAATCAAACACTACTTTAGGGTGTTGAATGCCTCATCACAATCATTGGTCCATGTAAACTCAACATCTTTTCTTAGGAGTTTATGAAAAGGGGCTTCCTTTGTCACAAAGTGTGTAATGAATCTTTTGTAATAGCCCACATGGCCAAGAAATCCCCTTAATTGCTTTAGGTTGGTTGGGACTGTCATAGCGGGATCTGTTGCTATCCCTTGTGCAAAGACAATGTGGCCTAGACGAACTCCTGATGAGATGCCAAAGACACATTTGTTGGGTTTGAGAGAAATCCCATACTCTCGACATCTATCAAAACACTGCTCTAAGTGTCCCCAATGCTCATGGATTAGGCTATAGACATAGAAGTCATCGAGATACACCTCAATAAAATCATGTAGATGGTTCTGGAAGGCAGCCATCATCACTCATTGAAAAGTACCAGGAGCATTACAGAGCCCAAACGACATCACTCTATAAGCATAGGTTCCCCATTTAGTTGTTGTGAAGGTTGTTTTGGATTGATCCTCTTCTGCAATTTGGACTTGATTGTATTTGCTGAATCCATCCAAGAGGGAATAGAGCTCATGGCGTGCCATTGTGTCCAACAATTGGTCTATGAAAGAGATAGGGAAATGATATTTATTCATCTTGGAATTCAGCTTTTGGAAGTCCATACATATTCAAAGTTTCCCATTCTTCTTGGGTACTACCACAATGGGTGAAACCCATTGACTATTAGCTATTGAATAAATGAACCAGCTTCAAGGAGCTTCAATAATTCAGCCTTCACCACAGTAGAAAAAATTGGATTCATGCGCCTCTGTCTTTGCCTCACATGTTTGGCACCAGGCTCTAGATTGATGTGGTGTTGGCATATTGTGGGATCAATTCCCTTTAAATCTTTGTACGACCAAGCAAACACGTCTAAGTTCTCCTTTAATAGGTCTCAAGGACTAGTAGTTCTTCTTTGGGCCCACCTTTAGGTGACATTCAGTACCTTTAGCATCCATGAATGTCAATTGCATTTCACCTTCCACTTCACAGATAAACATCCCACAGATTGATTTTGGGTAAAGATCTGATTCCTTCAAGAGAGTGGTCTCATCTTCTGATGATGGGGACTAGAATTGATGTCCTCTTTTAATGGAGGCCTAGCTCACTCTTTGGGAGGCTGCAAGGGTATCATTGAGGTTTATGGGTTTGGGTCGGGGATGAGTTACTTCTTGACTTGAGGATTCATCTTCTCAAGATGCATCCAAGAACGTCACATAGCAGGAACCTTCTATGTTCAGTTTGAACTGCAGGGCTGGGGTTTGTTGGCAAGGTGCATCGTCATCATCTTCTCTTAGGAATGATAAATTTGGATGACAAGAGATATTGCTGAAGGAAAGCCTATTTTTCTTAATCCATTTCTTATAAAGGCTTTGCTCATGACGCGACTCATTAATCAGTCCAAAAGGTACCATAATCATTTTGTCAATTAGAGAGGGATCGTATGATTTTGAGGCTTTAGGAACTTCTTCCTCATCTTCGCCTTCTGCGAGTAGGATAGGTCCTTCTAGCTTGCTTTCATAATCTTCTTCTGCATTATCACCTTTGTCCTGTTTATATTCTGTTTCTACATCTGTGGGTGCTCTGTAGTAAGAGAAGAACAAGCTCTCTATTATGTCCTCTATTTCTCCTTCTGTCTCTATCTTTGCTCCTGTCTATGTCTCTGGCTCTATCTCTACTCTTACCATGTAATAGGGAGAACAGTACATCCATGCTTCTATCTTGTTGTCAGAGGTGATTTCGAAAGTCAATTCGGGTCCATGCAGGAGGTATTCTCCCATGGACAAAGACTTTGCTTCCTTGGGTAGTTGGCTTACAGTGCCCATTATTAGGGGTTGTGCCTCTGTTTTCTTGGGAACGGCCTCTTCTTCTCCTAATGTACCATCTGTTACTTCATTGGAGGACTTGGTTTACAACTTCGATGGACGTGGATCCATTGCCTTTTTGTGATCCATACAAATTCAACACCACTTTATTGGGTCCTTTGCCTAGGGTTAGGGTTCCTTTGAACCAATCCGTCCTTGCCCTTGCTTCAAAAAGCCAAGGTCTTCCCAACAATAGAGGGTATGAGGTCCCGTAGGAATTTGGTTTGACCACCAGATATGTTAGCCAGTAATCCATTCCTGTGAGGGTTGTCTTTGCGTATGGGAGGATGCCCAACGGTTCGATTTTGCTTTGGTCTGCCAATCTGATAAGCCATTGTGTAGGTTTCATTCCTTGCAAGCCTAGATCCTTCATTGTCACATCCGTCATTATATTTATTGATGAGCCTCCATCAATCAATGCGTCTGCTATGAATCATCCTTCAATCCAAACTCCAGTCTCTGGGATTCCAGGATTCAGGAAGACGTTAGCCACATCTACTTCCTTCATGGGTTCTGAGGCTCTGTTGGACTTGGTTGCCATGGAGGGAGCAATTCTTAGGCTTCTTCTTCTTATCAATATGGTTTTACATTTCTTTCGACAGCTAGGAGACTACATCAACAATTGTCGGAATGTTAAATTTGGTTTAAAAGTGTCTAGGTTTTTGACCAAATCATATTCTTTGATAGGATCCACAGGCTTTTCCAATTGGCTGGGAAATGGGGCCATTCCCACTTATATCTTCCCTTTTTCTTCTAGAATCGGCAACATCTGCACTTCTTCTTCTTCAAGGGGTACTTCGGCATCCGCTATCTCCCAAACCTCTAGACTTGTCTTTGCAATTGTCTCTGTAGCCCTCTATGGCTCTGTAGTGCTATGTACTATCTTATTCTGGACTACAATGTTCTAATTTTCTCGAGGAAGGTTGAACTTCACAGACTTGGTAGAGGGAATGTTCTCTTTGGAACTATGGGTTCTCCTTTCTTTGCCTGCGCGTTATTGTGGCCACTTTCAATTCCACCAAATTGGAAGCAGGTTCTTGGGTCTTCTGTTGGGTATCAGAAGTAGATTTCATAGGATCTAGACTTGGACAATCTTTTACAGTGTGACCTTCTCCTTTGCATCGACTGCGTAAGGGCCTGTAATCCACAGACCTTTTAGGGTTTGGATAGTTTGGTGAGATATGACCCTTTTCTCCACATCTGTAACACCACTTTTGATCTTTGGCCACCGCCAGACTATCGTCCTCTCTAACTCTAAGAGGGAAACCTCTTTGGACCAAAATTAGGAGCGAACTCTTTAGGCTTTGGTCCAATGTCCAGTGTTGTCATTTTGGATTCCAACAAGTTGAATCTTGAATCTTCATCTTTCTTTCTTCTTTCGTGCATCTCTTTCAAAGAGCAGATATCCTCTGTATGGTTCTTCCTCAAATAATATGAGCAGAAGGCTCCACGAATGGTTGGTTTTTGGGTATATTTAGTGGCTAAATGTCTCGCTTGATGGCACTTTCTGCATCATGTATTAGAACGAATCACATCTCTCCCACCTCCCGCAGGAGTGGATATATTGGTGGTATTTACCTTCAGCATTTGTAGCTGTTATGTAATCACATCCATAAGCTCTTTCTTGATACTTGCAATTGAGTTGGAAAGGTAATCCTTCAGATTTTCACCTCCTGGAGTACTTGTAGTAGGGTTTTGAGAAGCTTCTGTTATTACTGCATACACTGGTTGGGTTGATCCAGAGGGTTCTTTGTTCTGGTTTTGATTCAGAGTTCCTGTTGAGACTTGGGGTTGTTGATTCTAGTGGGTAGGATTCCATTGTTGTTGAGTTGCCATTAGAGGAACCATTTGAGACCACTACTATTGTGGTTGAGAACCATCATTTGAGGCATTGTGGATTAGGTGCTATTGTGGTTGAGAACCATCATTTGAGCCATTTGCGACCATTGTGGATTAGGTGCATTGTATTGTGGCACTATTTGCATCTGGGAGTAAGGGTAGGAAATTGCCCTTGGGATTGCATTTGGTGGGTATACCATTACTGGCATAGGAGGAGGTAAGACTCCTCTTCTTGAGGTCATTGACAACCTTGCTTCAACTTTGTCATACAATCTTGAACCTTCCACTCCAACTTGGAGACTAACTGGTCTTCTCAATTCCACAAACTTGCAAACGTTTGGTCGTAGGCCTTTGAGGAACACTACTTTCTGGATGCCTTCATCCAAATGATGATTGGTCCATCTCTTTAGGATGGATCTCATTTGCGAGACATAAGATTCTACTCTTTCTCTAGAGGACTGAACTCCTCTTGCATCCGCTCTTCAAAACCTTTATGCCCGAATTTAGTGAGGAAGTCCAACTTCAGGTCGTTCCATGTGCCAAAAGTTCTTGTTGGTTATCTCTCATACCATTGAAATGCTGTGCCTTTGAAAGTGGATGGAAATATTACTAACCAATGCTCGGGGGTTTTGGCATTGTTGGCCACACATGCTACCATAAATTCTACTACATGAAGATTAGGGTCTTCATTGTACTCTCCTTTAAAACTGGGCAATGAGACTACATTTGCTAGCCTGTCATCAATATTTCCAGGATGGATTTGACTAGGAAGGGGACCTTGAGTCGCCATGGGGACTTCTATAAAGAGTGCTTTTAGGGTAACAAAGGAGGCTTCTGCTATATAAGCTCGTTCTCGGCCTTGATTTTTTCCTTCTCTCTTCTCACGTACCTTTGGAGGACTCATTCTAGTGCTTGCCTCTTGATTGCATCATTCATTCATCAGGGGGTTGGCTCCAACTAGTTGGTCTATACTCAACAGAATAGAATCAAAAGGGCTTCACTCTCTAGAGGACTCTCTGGCCAACATCTCTTCTACTTCCTTCTTTTCTACATCTTTGAAGTCAGCTTTCAAACCACTACAGAGGGGCAGATATTCCATTCTGAAGGTATCAAAACTCATTCTTTTGAGAATCTTTGTTGTGCCATCATCATAATAATGCCAGCTTTTGATGGTTTCAATAGTGTATGTTGTGAAGAATACTCTATCTACCAACTTCCAGTGGGTTGCTAATTGGACAAACAGAAGATTGTCAGTGCACCATGCATCCCATGTGTCCTACTGTTGAGCATCTACGAACAAATTCCAACTCTTTTCTTTCTTGTTTTCGTGAACCTCCACTGACCATGACTCTTGGGGCTTCTTCATGATCTCCCACTTGATGATGTCTGGAAACTTCTCAATGAATGCCAAATCTTCCATGGATGGTCATTCTCTCTATTTTTGTACTTCATTTTGTTCCCAAACAATTTGCCACCAAGATACACGTCTCTGTTGCTTTAACAAAAATAAGAAATAGTCCACCACATAGAGCCTGCATCATGATGGTAATATGTTTCCACCATTGTGGGATGAACTTATTGTGGAAAGTGGCTTTAGCAATAAGAATCTCCAATTCTTTAGTGGTAGAAGAAACTTTGCAAGCATCCATTGAAATTTTCTTCTCTTCTTGGCAATGCCATTTCCTTCATTTTTAGCCTCTTCTGATGCTTGTTGATGGCAGTTTTCCCTGGTTGTGCACCAAGAACATGGAGCTCCAAAAGGAACACCAAGGAAATAGGGTTTGTACTATAAGAAAATCTATCTTGTAACATCAATAAGATTTTGTTTCATTCTTTAGAAAACCACAACAAGGAAAAGAACACCTCAAGCAAGAAATCTTCATGCAGCTTCATAGAAACAATTCTCCCATGGCTTTAACTTCAACAAAATTCATCATTCTCTTCATACTATTCATAGCATCCTTTGATAGACTTTAAAAACACAAAAGAATGCTCCAATTTGAATGGAAAAAGATCACATATGATTCATCTTCATTGTCTTCATAGTTTTCTCTCATAATCTCTCATATATAGATACATTGTTTTATATAGAATTGGCCACCTTTGACTCTCTCTTTCTCTCCCAATCAATAGTATATCATCTCCTCACACAATAATCAACAATAACTCATAATAATCCTTCTTTGGTCGTGGATGACCCTTCCAAAAGATGTGTCTGATATGAAAGCTCACCAGGGCCACTACAGTGACTCTTCATAGCTCATCACTATCACTTCACTCCAGTCTTCTCTTGAGTATTCAGAAACAACTACTTCTTCCACTTTCTTGAGCTCTTTTTAACTTAAATTAACCTCTTTCAAAGGCTAGAAAACTTTTTCAAAGTCACACATACATTCCACAGAACACTTACAGAAGCATACAAAACAGAATATAACAAAAACATAGGCTCTACAAAAGCTCAATAGAGAGTTATAGAAGGTCAACATGAAGCATCAGAACCACATAACTCATACTAAAACCATTCCAAACTATCAAAAACCATTCAATGAGCTTTCAAAACCCTCAACTTCCATCAATCATTAATCCATGCTTCATACAGAAGAAAAATAGAACAAAACAGAAGCTATCAGAACCAATTAGAACCTCAATAGAACCTATCAGAACATCACAGAGCCTCATATTTCTACTGAAAATCATCATGAGCTTCTCATCCAAAATACTCTCAAACACTTCCAAAAAAACTAATCATCATTCAAAAACCGTCAAAAATCAACTATTCAGCCTTCAAAAACAACAAAAATCAATTAAAAAAACCAAGTCAATTTAGCATTCAATAGGATTCATGCAATGCTTTCAGTTGATTGAGTTGCTTTCAATGTCATGTGTAGTGCCTTCATTTTCCTTTTTCTTTCTCATGCTCAAGATACTATAATGTGGCATCTGTTACTATGTCTTCTTCATCATCTAATGTCAATTCTGTTGTGGGATTGCAATACCACTCAAACTACCTTAGCCACCCAAGTTGTAGCACCCCTAAACTTCCTCAGCCACTCGAAGTGCCTCAAGCACCCTAAAATGTAGTGCTTGCCCCTTTGAACATGTTAATCAATTCTTAATAACAAAGACATTTAATATTCAACCATCTCCCAATTTTTTATAGTAAGGTCTCTCATAATGGCTTTTAACACCATAGCTTACAAATACTATGACTTGATGAGATTGGGATATTAGAAGTTGTGATCATCATACTTCAACTATTTCATTTATAAAGATTCTATTGTGCATATCTTTCCTAAAGGTATATTTTCTTGGATTCTAATGTGTGCCATGGAGAATGCATATAGAATTTAATTTTTTAAAAAAAATTCTTCCAATCACATTGATTTATGACTACAACAATGAGTGGACATGCTTATTATACTTACCACAGTGTAGTCATTATATTGGCTAGCTACATCTTTGATCCATGCACATACTCCTTTGTTTCCAATCTTGCTTCCCTATTTGCCATAATGGAGAGGACATATCACGATGAGTGTAAGGAGATGAAGAGAAGAAGAAGGCTTCTCAATCCATGTCTCTTGCCCTCTCGCACTCTTAACTCACACACTATGCTTGAAGACATACAATTAGTTAGGTTTAGGAACTTCAGAGTCTCTTTGGACTTTAGGGTCTATGCCATCAATCGAAATGTTGTAAACTTGATTGAGTTTATCTTTTGTATAGAAAAATGTAATTTGTTGTAGGTAATGCGCCTTTCAAGCCCTCCATATAGCTATGATGGGAAATAATAAAATATTAGTTAATTCAACAGAAGTAGGTTTTCAACTACTCTAGGAGGATTTTTGCTATTTTGCTTGTGCGGCTTATTGATTGGGTCTATTCACTTTAATTTTAGTACATGGACAACCCTATTTTGAGTTGGTATGACAGAGTGAGGACAAAGTTATGGTTGAAATAAGTTCTAGCTAGGCACAAAATAAAACAAATTTAGGAAATATAGTGAAGTAAATAGGGAGAAGACTCGCAAATACCTATGGATGCATGCATGCTATAGATCAGAGGAAGATTTAGGAATATTATATTATAGTGAAGTAAGTAGGGAGAAGACACGTAGATGCTTGTGGATGCATGCATGCTATAGATCTAAGGAAGATTTAGGACTGTTATATTGTTACAAGGCAATCATTAACAAAGAATGTGCATCCTTTGAATCCCATCCCCTCTAATTTATAGTAGGGGGGAGTGGGGGTAGTAGTAGGGACAACTGGCTAACCTCTAGCACCATGTTGAGGTGTCTGAGGTTCAAGCTCACCTGATGTATGTAAATCATGCGTGACATAATCCCAAAGATCCTTTGTAACAAGTTGATTGCACACCATAAAACTCCACAAGGGATAGTTGGTGCCATCTAGCTTATCCTCTTGATTGAGGACTTCCAAAATGTTGTTGTGGCCCTAGGTATCCTGTGTTGAGTGTTGAAATGACTTGTTTTTTGGATGATTTTTGTTGTTTTTGAGAGCTGAATGGTTGATTTTATGGGATGATTGGTTGATTTAGAAGTGGTTTGAGAGTGTTTTGGATGATATTGATTGTGTTTTGGAAGTTCATGATGTTTGTTGATGGTTTTGTGATGTTCTGATAGGTTCTGATTGGTTCTGTATACCTTCTGTTTTGTTCTGTTTTGGTCTGTTTTGTTCTGATTGTCTTCTGTAAGGAGGGATGGAGTATTGATTGATGAAGAATGAGATATTGTGAAAGTTTATTGAATGGTTTGTGAGAGTTTGGAATGATTTGAGAGTGAGTTATGAAGTTTTGATAACCTTCTATAGGTCTTCTGTAGAGCTTCTGCTTCTGTTCTGTTTCTGTTCTGTTCTGTACTGTAGCTGTTCTGGTACTGTTCTGTAGACTGTTCTGTATGCTTCTGTAAGTGTTCTGTGGAATGTATGTGTGACTTTGAGAAAGTTTTCTAGTCTTGGAAAGAGGTGAATACAAGTGCAAAAGAGCTGGAGGAAGTGGAAGAAGTAGCTGCTGAAGACTTAAGAGAAGACTAGAGTGAAGTGACAGTAGTGAGCCGTGAAGAGACACTGTAGTGGCTCTGGTGACTCTTCATATCAGACATACCTCTTGGGAGGGGTATCCACGACCTGAGAGTGATTATTGAGAGTGATTTTTGAGAGATTGTAGTGAGGATATGATGTATTATTGATAGAGTGAGAGAGAGAGAGTCAGAGATAGCCAATTCTACTCAAACAGAGTGATTGTATATGAGAGATTGAGAGAAAAGACTATGAAGATATTGAAGATGAGTACTATGTGATGTATTTCCATTCAAAGATGGTGTATTTCTTTGTTTTCTTTGTTCTATTGATGGATTTTGTGAAGATGTTGAAGAATATGGTTGATTCTATCAAAAACCGTGGGAGATCTACATGATGCTGCATGAAGATTTGTTGTGCCTGGTGTTCTTTTCTTCATTGTGATCATATGAAACATGATAAACAAGCCTGTTGATGTTACAAGATAGATTTTCTTGCAAGAGAATTCCCTTTTTCTTGGTGTTCCTCTTGGGGCTCCATGTTTTTGGTGCGCAGTCCGGGAAATCTTGCCATCAACAAGCACCGGAAGAGGCTGAAAATGAAGGAAATGGCATTGCCAAGAAGAGAAGAATTCAATGGATGTTTGTAAAGTTCCTTCTTCCACTGAAGAGTTGGAATTTCTCATAATCAAAGCCACTTTCCACAAGAAGTTCATCCCACAATGGCGGAAACACATCACCATCATGATGCATGCTCTATGTGGTGGACAATTTCCTCTTCCTATTGAAGCAGCAGAAACTTGCGTCTTGGTGGTAAACTGTTTGGGAACAAACTGAAGAGCAGAAACAGAGAAAATGAACATCCATGGAAGATTTGGCATTTATTGAAAAGTTTCCAGACAACATCAAGTGGGAGATTGTGAAGAAGCTTCAGGAGTCTTGGTCTGTAGAGGTTCACAGGGACAAGAAGGGAAAGAGTTGGAATTTGTTCGTGGATGCTCAACAGCAAGATACATGGGATGCTTGGTGTACTGATAATCTTCTGTTTGTTCAATTAGCAACCCACTGGAAGCTAGTAGACAGAGTGTTTTTCACAACATACACTGTTGAAACCATCAAAAGTTGGCATTACTATGATGATGGCACCACCACAATGCTCAGACGTATGCATTTTGACACCTTCAGAACCGAATACCTTCCTCTGTGCAGTGGCATGAAAGCAGAATTTAGGGACGTTGAGAGGAAAGAAGTAGAAGAAATGTTGGCAAGAGAGTCCTGCAGAGACTGAAGCCTTCTGTTAACCCTCTGTGGAGCACTAACAACATAGTGGAGTCAACCCCCTGATGAATGATGCAATAAAAAGGCAAGCGTTAGAACGAGTCCAGAGGTACGTGAGAAGAGAGAAAGCAAGAATCAGAGCTGAGAGCGAGCTCGCAGCAGAAGTCGCCTTTGACGCCCTTGCGGAACTCTTTACAGAAGTCCCAATGGCATATCAAGCCCTTCCTCCTCCTGCTGGAGGTCCACTTCCAAGCCAGATCCGTCCTGGAAATATTGATGACAGGCCAGCGAATGTAGTCCCATTGCCAGTTTTTAAGGGAGAGTACAATGAAGACCAGGATCTTCATGTAGCAGAGTTTATGGTAGCGTGTGTGGCTAACAATGCCAGAACCCCTGAGCATTGGTTAGCGATATTCCCCGCCACTTTCAAGGGCGCGGCGTTTCAGTGGTATGAGAGACAAGCAGCAGGAACTTTTGGCACATGGGACGACCTGAAGTTGGCCTTCCTCACTAAATTCAGGCGTGAAGGTTTTGAAGAGCGGATGAGAGAGGAATTTATGAACCTAAGTCAGTCCTCTGGAGAAAGAGTGGAAGCCTATGTCTCACGAATGGAATCCATCCTGAAGAGATGGACTAACCATAATCTAGATGATGGCATTCAGAAGGGAGTGTTTCTCAGAGGATTACAACCAGAAGTCCGTAAGTTTGTGGAGCTGCAAAGACCAGCCACACTGCAAGCTGCAACAGAAGATGCAAGACTGTACGATGAAGTGGAAGCTCGATTGGCGATGAATTCAGGAAGAGGAGTCCTACCTCCTCTGATGCCAGGAATGATGTACCCACCAAATGCAGTTCCAGGGACTGTTCCCTATCCCTACCAACAGATGCCCTCAGTATCACAGTACAGTGCACCAAATCCACAGTGGCCACAATCCATGCCTCAAATGTTGGTTCCACCACAACAACCATGGTCTCAACCAATTTCCTCAATGCCAAATCAGCAGCAACAGTGGAACCCTACCAACTGGAGTCAACAGCCAACAGTTCAAACAGGAGCACTGAATCAAAACCAGAACAGAGACCCCTCTGTACCAGCCCAACCCGTTTATGCAGTGATTACAGAGACTCCTCAAAACCCTCCTGCCAATACATCCGGAGGAGAAAGCTTGAAGGATTATTTATCCAACTCAGTTGCAAACATTAAGAAGGAGTTGATGGATGTGATTACAGAACAACTACAGACGTTGAAAGTGAATACCGCTAGCATATCCAACGTTGCAGGAGCAGGAAGAGATGTGATGCGGTCAAATACTTGGTGTGGTAAGTGTCATCAAGCAGGCCATTTAGCCACTGAATGTACACGAAAACCAACCATCCCTGGAGCCTTCTGTTCCTACTGTTTACGGAAGAATCATACAGAGGACATTTGCTCTCTGAAAGAGATGCATGATAGGAGAAGGAAGGAAGAAGACGCAAGATTTAACCTGATGGAATCCAAAATGACAACACAAGATATTGGACCCAAGCCTAGAGAGTTTGGTCCTAATTTTGGACCCAGAAGATTTCCTTCCCAAAGTTACAGAGGAAGACAGTCTGGCGGTGGTCAGAGATCAGAAGTGGAGTGTTACAGATGCGGAGAAAAGGGACACATCTCACCAAATTGTCCAAATCCCCGAAGGTCAGTGGATTACAAGCCCTTATGCAATCGATGCAAAGGAGAAGGCCACACTGCAAAAGACTGTCCAAGCCCAGCCCCAGTGAAAAACAGTGCTACTGATAGTCCAGCCAAGGCACAAGAGCCTACCTCTAATTTGGTGGAATTGGAAGTTGCTGCCATCACTCGTGCAAAGCAAAAGGAACCACCTATTCAGAAAGAAACTAACCCTCCTGCCAGAACAGTGAAGTTCAGTCTTCCACCAGAAGAACAGAACAGAACAGAGTCTAACAGTGCCGTACAGAGCCCTACAGTGCCACAGAGAGTTACAGAGACAGTTACAGAGGCAGGACCAGAGGTCCAGGATATAGAAGAGGAGGAAGTGCCACAAGTGGCAGAAGAAGTTCCTGTAATTCCTCTGATGGAAGAAAGAGGGAAAATGAAAATGGGTGTTGCCCCATTCCCTAACCGATTAGAGAAGCCAGTGGATCCTATTAAGGAATACGATCTGGTCAGAGATCTAGATACCTTTAGACCAAACCTCACATTCCGACAATTATTGATGTTGTCTCCCAGTTGCCGAAAAAGGTTCAAAAGTATACTGACAAAAAGACGTGGTTTAAGGATTGCTCCCTCAACAGCAACAAAGTCCAACAAGGCTCCAGAGCCTGTAAAAGAAGTGGATGTGGCTAACGCTTTCCTAGATCGAGGTACTCCAGAGACTGGCGTATGGATAGAAGGCTGCTTCATTGCAAATGCACTGATTGATGGAGGCTCATCAGTGAACATTATGACGGATGTGACGATGAAGGATCTAGGCCTACAAGGTGTGCAACCCACCCAATGGCTCATCAGACTGGCGGATCAGAGTAGAATCAAGCCGTTGGGCATTCTCCCATATGTGAAGACTACTGTGGCTGGAAAAGATTATTGGCTGACCTATTTGGTGGTGAAGCCAAACTCTTATGGTACATCCTATCCTCTGTTACTGGGCAGACCATGGCTTTTTGAAGCCCGAGCAAGGACGGATTGGTTCAAGGGAACCTTGACCTTGGGTAGAGGACCCAACAAAGTGGTGCTGAAACTGTATGGTTCTCAAAAAGGACATGGATCCACCTCCTTGGAATTATCTTCTGATTCCCCTAACGAGGCTACAGATGGAACATCAGCAGACGAAGATGCTGTCAAACAGATCCTTCCCAAGAAAACAGTGGCGCATTCCTTAACAGTGGATACTGTAAGCCGACTTCCAAAAGATGTAAAGCCATTATCAATGGGTGAATACTTCCTGCCTGAACCAGGCATGACTTCTGAAATCACCTCTGACAGTGAGATAGAAGCATGGATGTACTGCTCTCCCTGTTGCATGGCCATAGCAGAAACAGAGACAGAAGCAAGAGAGGAAACAGAGAATCTGTTCTTCTGTTACAGAGCTCCCACAGAAACAGAAGCAGAAGCAGAAGCAGACGCAGAGACAGAGACAGAGACAGAAGAGGATGGATATGATATGGACGAAGAAGATTATGAAAGTGAGCCAGAAGAGTCTATCCCACCTGAAGAGGATACATTTGAGGAAGAAGTTCCAGAAGTATCAGAAGCCGATGAGCTCATGCTATGGGACAGAATGGCGATGGTACCATTTGGTCTGGTAAATGGATCTTCTCATATGCAAAACTTTTATAAGGGATGGATTAAGAAGAACAAGCCGTCTTTTAAGTGTGGCTCCTGCCGTCCTAACCCATCCTTGCCAAAGAAAGATGATGATGATGCACCGTGCCAACCAGCACCAGTCCCACAAACCCAACAGGCATCAGAGGGTCCCTGTTATGTGACGTTCTTGGATGTGTCATCTTCAGAAGAGGAGTCTTCAAGCCAAGAGGTAATTAATTTTGAAACCAAACCCGAAACGGCGCTTATCCCATTCCAATGTCTTAAGGAGCAACCTAAGTCTCCACCAAAAGAAGAAGTTGGTTCTAGTGGGACATCAGAAGAGGACATCACTCCCTTGAAGGAGTCAGATCTGTATCCAGAAGCAGTCCGCGGGACCTTCATTCGTGAAGTAGAAGGTGAAAGGCAGTTAACCTTTGTGGATGCAGAAGGCACTGAACGCCACTTGAAGGTGGGTAGCAGTCTCCCAGAAGAGGAGTTGTCAACCTTGTACAACTTGTTGAAAGAAAATTTGGACGTGTTTGCATGGTCGTTCCCATGTTCTGGCTGATCATCTGTCGCGTATCCCACAAACTGCAGACGAGGAGCAGGATGATCCAGACCTCCCTGATGCTTCCCTATTCTTGGTAGAAACTGTAACTCCCTGGTATGCAGACATTGCCAATCTGCTGGCAACCCAGCAGTATCCTCCTGGTATTTCTAGTCGGGAAAGGAAGAAGCTCATGCTAGAATCAGCCCCATACACCCTGCTAGGCGGTGCACTGTACAAGAAAGGCAAAGATGAAGTACTCAGAAGATGTGTTGCAGGAGATGAGATTGGGATTGTTCTGAAGGCTTGCCACGACGAGCCATGTGGAGGTCACTTCACAGGAGAAGCTACAGCCAGAAAGGCTCTGCTAGCAGGATATTGGTGGCCTACCATTCACAAAGATTCCTATGATTACTGTAAAAGATGTGATGCTTGTCAAAGAATGGGGAAACCCATGAGGACAAGTGCCATGCCATTGCAACCTATCCTTCCTTTGAAGCCGTTTGAGAAGTGGGGCATTGACTTCGTAGGTCCAATCGACCCTCCTACCAGAAGGAAACAGAACCGATACATCCTCGTATGTACGGATTATGTTACAAAGTGGTGTGAAGCTAAAGCCCTAAAGCGGGACGATGGTAACAGCGTGGCCCTGTTCATGTACGAGAATATCATCACCCGTTTTGGTAGTCCCTTAGAGCTGGTAAGTGACAGAGGCACTCATTTCCTTAACAAAGTCATGGAAGAGTTGACAGAGTTGTATAAGATCCGCCATCGCAAGTCCACTCCTTATTACCCCAGAGCCAACGGCCAAGTCGAAGTCACCAATCGCATCCTCTGCTCGATTCTGACAAGAACAATTGCTGCACATCGTCGTGATTGGGACGATCGACTTACAGAGGCCCTCTGGGCGTACAGAACCTCCCATAAAGCAGCAACGGGACAAACACCTTTCCAGTTGGTGTATGGTACAGAAGCTGTTTTTCCTGTTGAATTGGAACTACCCTCTTTGAGAGTGGCGATCAAAGAGCGTTTGGGGGATGATGATTCACTGCAACGCCGTCTCCTGCATTTGGAATGTTTGGACGAAATTCGCAGGATGGCTCTCCAGTGCATGGAAGCCACGCAAGCTCGACGTAAGGCTTACCATGACAGTTTCATCAAGCACAAAGAGTTCAAAGAAGGTGATTTGGTCCTAGCCTATGATTCACGCTTTGGTAAGTTTCCTGGCAAGCTCCAGCAGCGGTGGATGGGCCCCTATAAGGTACTTGCAGTCAACCCTAATGGCTCTGTCCAAGTGCAGACCGTTGATGCCTCTGATGATCCCTTTCTGATCAATGGATATCGCCTGAAGAAGTACTTCCCTCCTTGGGGATCTTGATAATTATGGACACTTGATCCTTTTCCTCATTGGCGCAGCACTGTACTTCTTATGATGCTACTTCTGATAGCCATTCTTCAGCCACTTCTGATGAGGTGGACGCAACCCTTTGTCCCCTCAAAACCCCCTTCCAGCCTTGATCTCTTATCCTCTATTTTCCACCAGCGACAGTGGCGAGGTGGGTTCTGACAAATGGTCTTTCTACCATTCCCTTGTTCAATATAGAAAAAAAAAAAGAGAGAGAAAAAAAAACAAAACAAAACATATCGGTCATGGGAGAAAAGGACTTAGGTCCCTGTCATGCCGACCTATTCTTCGAGAAAAGGTGGAAACACCCTCGGGAATAGGGGAAAACAAGAAAAAACAAAGAAGAAGGAAAAAAAAAACAAATCTGTTATGAGAGAAAATGAAGCAATTCCCTGTCATAGCAGGCCTCGTTCCAAGAAACGGTGATAAACACCCTTGGGCGAGAAGCTGGCTGTGGAAAAGGTGGTAACACCCAGCAGTCCAGAAAGTGGATTCATTAATTGATATCCCTCGGATCCAATTCCGACGCTACCTCCCTTGGTACGCTGTGTCCTGGGTCTCTCTGCAAAGTGACTACCTGTCCTCTAGCAGACGACATGTTCCTATCCAACACAATGTTCGATTTGATGGCTACCTCCCTGGCTACGCCTCTTCAACAATTGACGAAGCGATCTTCATCGACAACCCCTTGAGTGATGTGAGTTTTCATCCTAACCGGATGGGGAAGTGAGTACGGTTGCCCTCTGTATCTATCAACAGAGAGTGAGACAGAGGGTGGGGCGAGAGGCCAGTTTTTTCCCTTCAAATCAAATGAGAGGTGAGAAGTGTGAATGAAGTGTTGCACGCACGGGATGGGCCTCTCAATGCACAAAGCACAATTTGTTTCTGTGCACTGCACCATAAGGCTCCCTGGCCTTCCTTCTTGCATTGTATGCCGGCACAGGGCAGGATGCACAGTTGCACCATCAACTGCGCACAAGGCATACACCCTTTGCACAAGCGACTGTGAGGATTACATCAATGGGTTTCAGGAAAAGGCTGCCCTCCTGTATCTATCCACAGAGCGTGAGACAGAGGGTGGGTTGAGTGTGACTGGAGTTTCTTCAATCATTTACCGAGAGGTGAGATTGAGGGACGTAACGACACTTGGAGTTAGGTATGTTCCACTTTCCCTATGCACCCACGGGATGGGTTTTTGCCATCATCACAAGACACATCACCCTGTTCTGTACACTGCACTGTAAGGCTCCCTTGCCTTCCTCCTTGCACTTATGCCAGACGGGTTGGACGCACTAATGCACCATCAACTGTGCACCCTGGCATACTCCTTCTGCACTATTTCCCCCTTGTTGATTCCTCAACCGGGTATGAGTTATGGGTTTTAATCATTCTTCCTCAAGTGATATTAGTCATGGGGCGAGTGACTGATCTTTCATTCCAATTGAGTGATTGTGAGTTGAGTGCAATATCCCTCATCATCGACAATGCATTTCCTGCGATTCCTTCCATCAGCCACCTCCCTGGGTGCTGCGGCGTGGTCCCTGCCATGACGAACGTGTGCTGTGAAGATGCCTTGGTCCCTCCAGCGCCGACAACAACACTGGACGTGCCATCGATACTCAACCTTCATTCTTGACGCAACGGGCCAAGTTTTTCTAACCCTACAACTTCTGTTTCTTAGTGATGTTCATGTTTTAAGTGTGGGGAAGTTAGTGGATAGTCTGTGGCGTGGTCCTAGGTCCCTGTTGCTCGGTTAACCCTATCCGTTAAGGTCTTAAGTGTGGGGACGCGTCCCTGCGCGTCTATGTTGCATACCCCTCTGCATATGCCTTATCTTGCTCATGCATGTATGCCATGACTTGCTTTTACCCTAATGGGATCCCTTTCCACCCATCCGGTTATGTTTCACCCACCCTTGGGGGCTGTTCCCTTGCAGTTTTCCTTCATTCCTTGATTTTGAGGTCCTTCCATGTGAATGCACCCTACGTTCACCAAAGTCCTCATCCAACCTCATAGCCCTATTCCTCTCTTTGAACTGATCATTTTTTCTTTTTACCTACCCCTGTTCCAGTGCATGGTTTTTGAGTTATTAATTTTTGAAGTATTTTACGCAATTTAGACGGTTTTTCATGTGAACGCGCTTTTCTTGCTTCGGAACCGTGATCTGACGTCATAGCCCTAACTAGTGCTTTTTCCCTGACAGTTTTCCTTTTTATTCCGCATCATTTCGATACATGGTTTGTCCGTTATTAATTTTCCGATTTTTTAAGACTTTTTCGTGTGTATTTTTGACATTTTTCCATGTGAACCTGCCCTATTTGTATCGGAATTCCAATTTGATTTGACAACCGTGTCCCCTGTGCCTTCCCCTACCTTTTTCCTTTTTCCTCCACCATTTTTCGACTTCTGGATTTTTACTTATTAAATTTTAAAAGAGTTTTCGGGAGTATTTTTGGAGTTTTTCACATGTGAACCCCTCCTATTTCCGCCGGAACTGCGGTTTAACGTGATCACCCTGTGCCACTCCTTCCTGCGGACATTTTTCCTTCTTCCTGCATGTCTTTCCGGTGAACGGTCTGTTCGATATTAATTTCCGATCCCATTTTCGAGTTTATTTTTTGGGTTTTTCCCATGTGAACGCGCCTTACCTTAGTCGGAATTATATTTTGACGTGATAGGATTGTCGGGCACATCTTTCTGCACAGTTTTCCTTTTTTCTGCACCTCATTCCGACGCACGAATCTTTCGATATTAATTTTTAAATTGCATTTTTTGTTCGTTTTTTGTGTTTTTTGCACGTGACCGCCCTTTACCCCTCCCGGAACCCCTGTCCCGTATTTTCCTTGTTTCCCCACTATCGTCCTGCCCACTTTTCATTTTTACGCTCTTTCATTTTGACGTCCAGATTGGTAGTTATTAATTTTTCTTTATTTTTACGTGTATTCGCGCGCCCGTTTTACGCGTGAACGCGCCCTTTTTCGATTTTACGAGTCTCCACACGCCCCGGTCGTGTCCGCGTAACCCGTACCGTCTTCCCCGCGCCATTTCAATCCCGTCACGGCAAATTTTTTTACCCCGCCCCGCGCACGAGCGCGGGACGGGGGTACGCGCCTTTGTCCCTACCCATGCCCCCCCCCCATAGGCCTCCCATCCCTTACCCCCACCTGCCCATCCCATGGCCCCCCCCATGGGCCCCCCACCCCTTCCCCCCAACTGCCCATCCCTTCCCCAACGGCCTTTCTCTTTCTTTCTCTCTCTCTCTCTCTCTTTCTTTCTCTCTCTCCTCCTGCGTCCTCTACCTCCCTGCCATCTCCAACCTCCTCCCCCGACCTCCTCCTCCCTTCCTTCTCCCTCTCGGCAGCGACCTCCCTCCCTTCCTCCTCTTGTCAGCGACCCTTCTTTCTCCCTCCCCCAGCCCACACCGTCTCCGTCTTCTCCCAGCCCCCCCCCCCCCCCCCCCCCCCCCCCCCCGACTTCCTGTTTCTTCCCGACCCCCCCCCCCCCAGCGCCTCCCTCCCTCTTCGTCGCAGTGTTCGCAGCCCCCCTCCTCCTTCTCCTTCGCTGCCGCCCGTGCCCACGCCACGCCCACACCACCCCAACTCCTTCTCCTTCTCCCTACCCCCGCCGCCACTCCTGCTCCCCGCCCTCGGGTCGCCCGTGCCCACGCCAGTCGCCTTCGCCCATGCCCACGCCAGTCGCCTCGTACGCCAGTCGCCTAGCCGCTGCACCTCGCCCTCGCCGCCTACGTCAGCCGCTGCACCTCGCTCCTCGTCGCCTTCTGGCCGCCTGCCAGCCACGTGGCCCTGCACCCATCAAACCAACCCCCCCACTAACCCCCCTTCCCACCCCTCCTAAACCCACCCCCCATTAACCCCCCACTAATCCCCTTTCCCACCTCCCACCCCTTCCTTCCCACCCCTATACACACACCTCCCAACCCCCATTACACACCTAACCCCCCTCCTATTACCCTCTGCAGGCCCCCTTTCCCCCATTCCCCACCGAACCCTCCCCTGGCCTACCCAAGAATACCCACCCAACCACACACTCCCCTACCTAGCCCCCATTCCCCCCACTGCAACCCACTAAACCCACCCCCATCTAACCCCCCATTCCCACCACCCACTCCCTTTCCCCCTTTTCCACCCTCATTCCCCCCCATTACCCGCGTGCACCCTAACACACACTACCCTACCCAAGCCCCCCGTCCTACCCTGCAGACCCGCAGCAGCTCACCACACCCCCTCCATGAACCCCAGTCCCACCTGTAACCACCCTTGAGCTGTCGACACGCGTGCGGGTGTGTACGCGCTTGTGGTTGATCGTGCGGTTATTCGTACGCGAGTGCGAGATTTTGATCGTTGGTTGCTGACCACGCAGCTGCCACGCAGCCTGTTGCTGGGTATTTTTCCCACATTTTTCATTAACACACCCGTAAATCTTTTTTTTTCCATTTAAATAACAACTAAAAAACACACAAACATTGAAAAATATCAATAAATCATTAAAAAACCACTTTATATTCTGAAAAATTACAGAAAATCTAGAAACCTTTCCTTTTATTTTTGCAATCCATGGCCCTCTTTTTCTCCACTTGTAAATTTCAGCAAAAAATATTTTTGCCTATTTTAAAATTCTAAAATCTTTCAAACTACCCAAAAATATGATAAAAATTCATTAAAAATACTAAAAAATTCCCAATTAATTTCTGAAAAATTCCTAACCCTTTCCTTCCCATTTTTATTTATTTTTGGCATATTTTTCTCAGCTGTTATAATATTTTATTTCACACCTAAATTCTTTCACACTAAATCACACAAATTCATAACATAAACAAATAAATAAAAACAACCATTAAAAAAATAAATAAATCCCTTTTTCTTCCAACACCCCAACTAACCGTCTCGAAACCCCAATCCAGATATTTTTGGATTGAGAAGAGCGCATTCCTGCATTACATACACACCCCTTCCAGGTATTTATTTTATGTGCTTTATTTATTTTTTATTTTCCCCTTAATCACAAATTAATTGTTAAAATAAACCCTTTAATTCACCCACCGTTTCCACGCGCATTCGCGCTAAATACACATACTTTTTAAAATTAAAATCAACCAGCCGTTCACTTAGCACGCGCTACGTGCGCTAAAGAGGCACTTTAAATTTTAAATTAAAAAGAACCAGCCGTCACATGAGCACGCGCTGGCAAAAAAGCGCTCCACATCACCTTAATTTATAATCAATAAATTGCATTTAGAGACCCAGTCGGGAATCAAAGTCCGGGAATCAAATAACTGCACCGCTTAACCTAATAATTGGTAATTAAATTTATAATAAGGAACCGCCATTTTCTTGCTAAGGTTTATCACCTAATAAAAATTCACCCATTTTTAATAATTGATTAAAATCAACCCTTCATTAAATTAATTTCCCCCTCACTGCACTTAATTCCCTTTTTAATGAACCGTTTCGTGGGATGGGTATACCCTGTTTTTAGTGTTATTTTCCATGGTCCAGTCTTGGTTCTATCACAGATGTAGTTTTGATATGTGTCGGATGTGGTATGGTTTTGGTTTCCTGTCTTTGTTACGGTTACGGGTACGGTATGCAGTTTTTTTTTTTGCCTGATACGGGGTTCAGGGTGTTTGTCTGATGCATCGCATGAAGCTTTCGGTCGCATTTGTCTCAAGGTCATGTCAAATTTTTTCTAGGATGTGGTTTGCTTCGGGTTAGTAGGTCGTGTCACGTCTTATTTGGTTATTCTCTTATCCTTGGTTTTTGTCTGTTGCTTTGCAGGCATTCTCCTTGATTGTCTGTGTTTGTGGTGTGTGTGTAACCATCTGAATGGCGCCTTCTCAAGCTCCTCCCCCTATCCAGTACGTCCCATTAGTTAGTCGGGATTACTCGTCCCTACTTACTTTTGAGCCCCTCACGAAGGCAGGACTTGCTGCTTTTGTGGCCACTCCTTTTCCATTACTTCCAGAGGATCCGTCCGTATGTGATGAGTTCCTGGCCTCTTACAGCAAGAAGACAGGCGTAGTCCAAGGAATGTCTATGACATTGATGTCTCAAGGCTTAGGGAAGGCTCTGTCTTTACCCTTCAAAGGAGAACCTTTTGTGACCACTCGTCAGCTCTTCTCTAATGAAGAGATTCTGAAGCTGTTGCAGAAGCAGACAAGGGAAGTCCTTGATGTTAAGAAGGTGATAAACTCTTCAGGAGTTTCGTTTTCTATGATTATTGATCCCGTATGGAAGACGATGTGTCAGTTCCTTCAGGACAGGTTTATGCCTGCCAAAACGCCATCCCACTATTTATCCAAAGAGCTTTTCACAGCTTCCAGGATGGTGTTGAAAGGAGTTGCTATTGATTGGAGCACATACCTCCTTACTAAAATGGATCAGCATTTTGTTAAAGTCACGAGGGGTAATGTTACCAATGTTACCTACGGATCATATTTGTCTGCCTTCTTGACCTATTCAGGTTTACAGAAGACTGTGCCTCCACCTCCTCCATTAGATCCAGTACCTCCTCCTCCACCTTCCGACGAGTCAGCACCCATTGACATTGAGGATGATGATTCTCCGCCTCCCCTGGTCATACAACGCAAACGCTTGAAGAGGGTAGCGGATAAAGCCCCTGCTGTACTTCCCTCAGTGCCTATCCCTGCTACTTCTGGCAGTGAACTCCCTGGGTATCTCACTTGCAATAACCTGTTCAGAGCACATAGAGAAGGATCCTTGGAGATCTCAGTTCCCTCCCTGAACAGTCTCGTCTCAGGAGATGCCATTCCTTTCCTCTGCAAGGATATTCAAAGTTCCATTGAGTTGTCAGTGACAGCCTGTGTTCAACAGCTGTACGCATCTTTCTATGAGGAGCTCATGCAGTCCAAAGACCAGTTGCATAAGGCAACATCTGAGTTAGCTTCTGCTAAGGATACCTTAGCAGATCTATTTAAGCAAATGGAACAGCAAACCCAACTGGTTGCCATCCAGAGCGATGAGATTTCTTCATTGAAGACCCAGTTATTCGAGGCTCAGTCACAGGTTACTAGCCTTTCAGCAGAGAAGGAGCGGATGTCCAGCGAAGCGAAAGAATTCCAAGTTCTTTTAGATGACAAGCTTTCAGCTTTACAGATGGCTAATGACACAGTGGCCAACCAAGCCTCCCAAATCCAGCAGTTGCAAGATCAGCTTGCAAAGTCCCGCTCTGTTCCTCCAAGCCCTCATGTTCCATTGATTCCTTCTCTTTCACAGCAGGATTTGACTGCCCTACAGAGACAGGCTACTTTGTGTCCTCTATTCCAAGACAAAGTGGAAAGATTGCAGTCCAGAATGGACTTGTTATGGTCTACCTTTGAACAGTTTCAGGAATATATCCTACCAGACCATTCTTTCTTTGTCCACTACCACTTACAAAAGTTGGTCTTCTATATGAAGCTTTCCACGATGGATTTACCTTTTCCAGAGGATGGCTGGAGTGGGGCTTGGTCTGCTGAGTTGTTGACAGAGGTAGTCAGAATGGTCTTTGAAGATTCTGTCACGCCAGACACCATGTTGATGTCATACATGTATCTCCGAGGAGATTTGTTAATTCCAGATGAGGTAGATATGGCATGGTATGTGGGGGATGTGGTCTTACAGGCTGTTTTGTATGTCAATCATTTGGAGTTGCGCATAGCTGACATGTTTCAAAGTTATTTCTCCAAAGTAGCTGATTGTCAGGATAATTCGTGGCATCCCATGATTGATTCGGTGGTCCTCAATCAAAGACAAAACACAGCTCCTACCTTTGCCCAGAGTACTAACCAACTGAGGATGGATCTCTTAATCTATCTTTCCAAACATAATCCATTTGATGCTACCTTCTTTGATGCCTATCATAGACGATCTCTCTTAGGACCTTCTGTTCCTACCCTCCTCTATTACCAACAATTGGCTCACCGCTATGCTATATATTTTTCCCTTTGTCAAACTAATTCCACAGTAATTTTACCACTTCTTTTCCAACCTTCCAATTTCCCTCAAATTTCTATTTTCACTTACTGTTCCTTTATTGAGGATAGGGTATTTTCCCCTTCTCCACCCTGTCCTTCACCCCTCATTAATGTACCCTCCACATTTCCTATTTATCAGTTAACACCTTTCCTTAGTGATTCCTTACAAATTTCTGCCACTCCTTCTTTAACATTTTCTTCCTTTTATGATTTTTCCTATCCTTCCCTACATCCACTTTCCCTTATTCCACTACCCTCTCCTAACACTTCCATATCTCAACCACCTCAGTTGGTTAGTGACTGTGACGGTTTTGATACTCAGATTTCCAGAAGAAGGGGATGGAGTTCGGATGATTGCCTTACAGGACCGCAGATTAATTGGCCAGTAATTCCGGGAGAATGGACAGCTTCAAGTCAAGCTTATCAAAACTATGTTCATTTTGCCCAACAATATTCACAATCTGCAGATCCCTCAGTGAGATTAACTGCTCACTTTGCTTGGTACCTGGCGTATATGCATAGGCACTCTCATACTGATTCAAAGCCTATTCCAAAGCTGTGCATGAATGTCAATGTTAGCATTGATTCTCAACAGCTGGAGATACTGTATTTTCATGCCCTCTGTTTGCCTAGCAGATACCTGGTCCTGTTGGAAAGGATGTGCTGTCTCCAATTTTTTCAAAATCCTCCTAAAAACTTTGTAGATGAATCCTTATCTATGGATCGATTCCGACAGCATCAATCTTTTAAGCGGGATCATCTTCATTGATACCTTTCCAATGTATGGTGAAAGCTTTTAATGAACACCTCTCTTTTTTGAAGAAGTCATTCAGATGGTTGTGTTGTGAGTTCATGTATGTCAAACGAACGTAGTGGTTTCCTATTGGATTTTGTGTACGAGCTATGTTTTGGAGATTTGTAAACATGGGGTCGTGGTTGGAGAATTGAAGCTGATGCTGAAGAAGACGAAGCAAACTTTTATATCCTTTATATAATTTGTTGAGATTTTTAGTTTGATAAGAGGTGTTAATTTCAAAAGGGTTTTCCTTTCTTTGTATTTTTATATCAGAAACAGGTTATAAGTTGGGGTCGTGTTGGATGGATTCTTTTTGAAAAGATATTGAAGATCAAAGTTGAGCTTTTCAATGAACTTGTATTCCCTTTTTCCTGGGTCGCAAGGACGCTTCCTTATTAAGTGTGGGGATATGTTGAGTGTTGAAATGACTTGTTTTTTGGATGATTTTTGTTGTTTTTGAGAGCTGAATGGTTGATTTTATGGGATGATTGGTTGATTTAGAAGTGGTTTGAGAGTGTTTTGGATGATATTGATTGTGTTTTGGAAGTTCATGATGTTTGTTGATGGTTTTGTGATGTTCTGATAGGTTCTGATTGGTTCTGTATACCTTCTGTTTTGTTCTGTTTTGGTCTGTTTTGTTCTGATTGTCTTCTGTAAGGAGGGATGGAGTATTGATTGATGAAGAATGAGATATTGTGAAAGTTTATTGAATGGTTTGTGAGAGTTTGGAATGATTTGAGAGTGAGTTATGAAGTTTTGATAACCTTCTGTAACCTTCTGTAGGTCTTCTGTAGAGCTTCTGCTTCTGTTCTGTTTCTGTTCTGTTCTGTACTGTAGCTATTCTGGTACTGTTCTGTAGACTGTTCTGTATGCTTCTGTAAGTGTTCTGTGGAATGTATGTGTGACTTTGAGAAAGTTTTCTAGTCTTGGAAAGAGGTGAATACAAGTGCAAAAGAGCTGGAGGAAGTGGAAGAAGTAGCTGCTGAAGACTTAAGAGAAGACTAGAGTGAAGTGACAGTAGTGAGCCGTGAAGAGACACTGTAGTGACTCTGGTGACTCTTCATATCAGACATACCTCTTGGGAGGGGTATCCACGACCTGAGAGTGATTATTGAGAGTGATTTTTGAGAGATTGTAGTGAGGATATGATGTATTATTGATAGAGTGAGAGAGAGAGAGTCAGAGATAGCCAATTCTACTCAAACAGAGTGATTGTATATGAGAGATTGAGAGAAAAGACTATGAAGATATTGAAGATGAGTACTATGTGATGTATTTCCATTCAAAGATGGTGTATTTCTTTGTTTTCTTTGTTCTATTGATGGATTTTGTGAAGATGTTGAAGAATATGGTTGATTCTATCAAAAACCGTGGGAGATCTACATGATGCTGCATGAAGATTTGTTGTGCCTGGTGTTCTTTTCTTCATTGTGATCATATGAAACATGATAAACAAGCCTGTTGATGTTACAAGATAGATTTTCTTGCAAGAGAATTCCCTTTTCCTTGGTGTTCCTCTTGGGGCTCCATCCTGGTTCTACATTACTACAACTTAATGTACATATTTAGTAGCTAGACACTTCCAATATTGAAGCGTGAAATGTACTCTTTTGAGTATGGAAATCTCAACATGTGATACTAATGCAAGTACCAACAAGGAAGAATATTGAGAACATGTGACCAATCTTGAAGAAAAACTTAGAAACTTGAGCCTTAGGTTGGGAATGGATGATGTATGATGTAAATCCATTTGGCAAAAGTACATCTTATAGTTTAAGAAAAAGGTGCTAGCAAACTATATTATTCCACCCTCAATGGCAATAAACAAAGGGCATGTTATGTTGTCTCTTCCGATTCCAAGAAAACATAAAGTCAAGAATATGGATGTGTATCTATAGAGCCCTTGATTGAAGAGTTGGAGATACTTTAGACATGAATTGAGACAATGACATATATAAACCTCCACCATCATAGGACTTCACATTGAGAGTTATCTTGATGTGGACAATGCATGACTTTTCAAGGTATCATGAATGTTCACATATGAAGCTCACAAAACAATTGCCATGTATGTATATGAGTATGATTTTTTTGATTTAGGGTTAGTTTCTACGAGCATGAAATTTGGGTTCGGGTCTCTCTACTTTAGGCTAATGTACATGTCTCATTTATGGTGCATTATTGGTTTCCTAATAGCCAGCTAATCTAAAGAATTAGGTCATTTATAGGTATAATCTAGTTTACCTAGTATGCTTTTTCTAATTGTTTGTAGATTTTAAAAGCATGGTTTAACTAGCATAAAGTTGACTAGTTTTCTAAAAGACTAGATATCCTTTTCCAATTAAAAAATTGCCATTTGATATTACACTTACATAATGGGAATCCAAACGTGTTCCACTAATGAACGCTTGACAATATTCAACATGGGATATTCAAAATATATCAACGACTTGAGTATCACGACTATGTGGGGTCCTGAACTTGACCATGAACCTGAGCCTAGAGTCTCTGCATCCTACCATATAAGAGGGAAAATTTGTTTTTGAGAAACATGGTGGGCCAATGCTAATGAATAGGAAAAAGCCTTGTAGTAGAAGCCTTTGCTAGTGTTCATGATGCATACTCAAGAGGCCTAAAAGTGAGCCAAAAACATCAAACTCATCAAGGCAAGATAGATCATCAAGGTGATAATATAATCTTGCTATGTCAACCTAGATATAGAGTAGGGATATGTCCAAGGACTTGTTAGTCAATAAGTTCATGCATGTTAGGAAGCCGCTGCCTCACCTTGGAATCTTTAAGATGAGTTTGACTACAAGATCCCTATGTAAGTACGAGCTTCATCATATCATTTGATGCACTTCTTTGATGATTCTTGTTTCAACATATTTGCTATGATTGGATTTATTTTAATCATTTTCTTATTAAGAAAAATGCATTGTTTCTTTGCTAGTATTTCTTTAGTTTCTTTGCTCTTTTGCAACACACTAGTTACTAGAAAGACTACAAGTTCCAATAGGGTAAAAATGCATCATTTTTCTTTATATAAGCAATGTGTTACAAGCATAGAATGAAGGTCCAAAAAAAAAAGAAATCCCAGGGAGTTATTGATTGTAGAATTGTAGCTCCAAGCTCAGTTTTGCAATTAGTAACTCCCTGGATTTCATTGGGCTCTTAGTGAGACATGTTTATAATAGTGTGTAAGTAGGCATGAAGATTGTAGAAAAAATGCATAAATATTCACATTTAAAGTACTGTGCAAGTGGTGATATTCATGTAGTAAAGTTCACATTTCAAATCACAAGTAGAAAGCCATTTTTTTGCACGTGCTCAGACGTAGATTTTTTTATGTGATTTTTTGCATAGTGTTAGATGCACTTGTAGGTTTTTCTTTATAGTTGTGTCAATATGGGTGCTTGCAGGCTTAATCTCTTTTTTAGGATAATGTATTAATACTTATTATGAGACATTGGGTTACACATGTATGGATCTCATATGTAGGTTTTTGTCAGATTTTACCATCATAAAACAAATTGCCAACCTCAAGGGATCAATGGAGGAGATATATGAGTTCTCTTGAAGGCTTAGGTTACACTCGCATCCATGCATGCATTGACAATTGTACTCTCTTTTGTTGGTTGTACTAGGATGCTTGAGAATGTCCAGTTTGTGGGGAGACCTTGGTATAGAGTAGATGTGAAATGTGTATACATGCCTCACAATATTTTGCACCATTTTTCCATCATTAATACTCCCATGAAACACATGTTCAAGTGTCAATCTATTGCACATAAGAAATACATAGAATGCTACAATTTGAAATAATAAAATATTAAAGAAAATACTTTTAAAAAAAGAGATGAATGAAATAGAGTAGAAATCCTATTTGCATTACATCTCAAAATATATTTACATAAAGTTTAACTTCATACAAAATGAAAGAAGTCCAAGCTAGCAAATCTTGGATATCATTACAAAATACAAGTCACTAAACTTACATATGAGACTTTCCTACTGTGCATGTCTCACTAATGCACGTGTGCTCATACCTTCGAAAGGCCAAGTTATGAAGGAATATTCAGATCCCCTCATGATGATGTGTGTGTAGTACGTGATGTAAGAGCAATGCTTTACTTTTCATCATGATGCTACACCTTGTCTTGTAAATAATTACTGAAAATGCAAGCTAGTACTGCACAAATCAATATAGCCATAGCCACAATGCATGCAACAATAATCCTGTTCATTTCTTAAAAACACCACAAGGTAAAACTTAAAGCTAAACCTACAAAATTGACCAAGTGAGAACCCTAAACAAAACTTGATTATGAAAGAGCCTAAAAATTACCCACACATATACATAGGTCCACAAATGTAAAATCTATGATTTTCCATAAATCTACGAGGTTAATGGATGTGCAAAATTGGGTATTGAAACTTGCAAATCACATGTAAAATTTCATGCTTTAGTAAACACAAACTGAGAACAAAACTAAGATATCCATAGAGGGATCATATCAAATCCTACATATAAAATATAAATATAAAAAACCTTAAAAACTATTATGGTGAAGAAGAACATTGAGCTCGAAGAACCTCTCATCCTTTAAGATTGTGGAAATGCTCTATTTTCTTTAGCCTTTGCAAACAGAAGAAGAAGAAGAAGAAGAAGAAGAAGAAGAACAACAACAACAACAACAAGAGATGAAGAGGAGAAGAGATGAAAAAATAAAGTGGAAGAATAGAAAAATGCACTTACCCTTGTGTAGGAAGAAGAAGAGTGGGTTAGGGTAAAAACATGCTTTCTCCATGTTAGCTCTCCTCATGGCATCTCCCACATAGGAGTTCATGCTCTTGCCTAACATCATGTCGATCTCTCAATGATTCCTCAATCAAAGCTCTCAACCCATTTAGCACCACAAATAGCTCAAAAGAAGCTTGAAATTTGAAATGAAGTGATGGCATGTTCAAATATTTGTGTCTATAATGGTGCATTTTTTAGCACGTTAATTTGTGAGTAAAGCAGCACATTAGATGGAGCATTTATATATTCATAAAATAAAAATTGTTCCTTACTTGACTCTTTGTAGACCCTAAACCTTAAACCCTCAACCCTATATATCAATCACACACACACACACACACACACACACACACACACACACACACACACACACACACACACACACACACACACACACACACACACACACACACACACACACACACACACACACACACACACACACACACACACACACACACACACACACACACACACACACACACACACACACACACACACACACACACACACACACACACACACACACACACACACACACACACACACACACACACACACACACATCTCAAGGGGCTCACTATATATGTGTGCGTCCTCGATATCACATGCATTTGAAGCCTATTATAAATATCCTTATTTGTAAATTTTTCGTATGTAAGATTAATATAAATACCCTTTTGTATGTAAAAATTTATAAAAATAGTATTTTAAAAATTCCTTATTGGATGGAAATTTTAAAACTTTCTAAGCAAGATTGATAAGAGTTATGTGACATGTTGTAAATCCATCACTTATTAGCTAGTCAAGCATATAATACTAGTGTACAATATTCATCATGGAGAGCTAGGAAAGATTGAGGAGAGAGTTATGTGACTAGTGCTATATGTTCACATGTGTCCAAGAGGGTGAAAACCCTAATTGTTAATAGAAATTGGATTAAAATCTCCTCTCCTTTTAAGTTTGAAGAAGGCAATAACTAATCTAAAACTGGACAAAAACTATAAGAAAGTTAGACCCTATCATGATACATAAGGCTAGAGAAAAGCCTTGAAACATTACAAGTACATGCACTTGAGAAGTGGTCATGTGATTCCAACCCTTAAAAAGAAAAGAAATCCTAGTCCCAAGAGACCAATTGGAAGTTTGATAATTGAAAATACTTTATTTCCCAAACTTATTAACCATGTCATAGCTCTAATGAACCAACAAAAATCATATCCCCATCCAAGAGTACATATAATCGATCATCCTATCTACCCAACAAAAATTCCTAAGAAAATTCAAGATTTCATGGAGAGTTGAGGGCCACACTCAATTAAGAAAATCTTAGAGCACTAGTGTCTTTAGCAAATTTTTGGCCAAGACAAAAACAATTGAGGACCATACAAGTAGAACTGGATGGGATTCAAAATATGCACATGAATATAAGGATGGAAGGATTATCTAATGACACCCTTACCAACCTTGTTCAATACAAACTTTTGACCATATGAAAACACTCATAGTAGAAGCACACCTAGCCAAAATCTTAGTCACTAGAATGGGTAGTACTCTAATGTGAAGAGACCAAGCGAAAGTTATCCTAGTTGTTAAGCAACTTGGTAAGTACCAACTTGGGGATGATTCCTATTTAAGAAAGACTAAAAAGGAATCTTGCATGTCCTACCTTTAAGGCATGGTTGTTGGCTTCTAAAAAATTTCCTCCTATGAATCCCATCTATCTTAAACTCTTATTGCTTCAACATGGAATGCCATGACATCTTTATATATAGGGAGTTCCCTTTGCTTGCACTCCCTTGAGCTTGAAACTCGAGCCTCAAACTCAGCCAACGATCAATATGTCTCTTCAAACTTGAAGTCCAAATCTTTCTTTCACACATGATTTTCTAAGATTGATTTGCTAAATTCCCATATTGACATAGCTTTTGAATTTTAGTATCCATTATCTTCTTCGAATCCTCACACTATAATGTTAGCTTCCCATATTAACGATAAGGATACCCAACTTCTAGATCTTCCTTGGATTACATGGATTTCAAAACTTCCTTGGATACATCATTTGTTGAGATTGATTTGCCATATGCCCTTGCTAACATACTTTATTGACTTCACCCAAGGATCAATATATCTATAAATATGGCTTTGAAATCTTCCTTGGATACATCATTTGTTTGAGATTGATGTGCCACATGCCCTTGCTGACATACTTTTTGAACTTCAACATCTATTATCAACTTCAAATCCTCACATGATAATGTTAGCTCCCCATATTCATGCTACGGATACCTAACTCTCAAATCTTCCTTGGACCACATGTTTGTAAGGGAGTGTGGCAAATCAATCTAAGAAAATGGTGCGTCCATGATATGCATCGCAAATTGCAGATGCAAATAGGGATGTAAGCCTAGAATACACAGATCAAAGCCATACGTTTTTATCTTGCTTTTTAACAAGAGAAGCAAGGAAACAAAGCAATGAAAACATAGGGAGTTGTTGTGTGGATGCATGTGTAAATCTTTGTTTAACCCCATCTATCATAAACCCTTGCAAAGTATCCCTACAATAGTTATAGTTATGACATAGTACAAGCTTTTGACTTGACCAAAACAATGTTTGGTAGCTATCTCTAAAAGCTACCAACCAATGTGGGGAGAGGGTGATTTGGTCTCACCCTTATTACTTCAACATAGAATGATACAATAGCTTTAAATATAGGGAACTCCCTTCAATTGGACTCCCTTAAGCTTAAAATTGGAGCTTCAAACTCACTCATGCATCAAAATATCTATGAACTTGGCTTTCAAATATTCCTTGAATACATCATTTGCTAAGATTGATTACAACATGCCCTTCTAAACTTTAGCATCCATTATTTGCTTCAAATCCTCACTTGAAAATGTTGGATCCCCATATTCACACTAAGGATACCCAACTTTCATATCTTCTTAGGACCACATGTCTACAAGGGAGTGTGGCAAATCAATTTCAACAAATGGTGCGTACATGATATGAACTACAAATTGTGGAAAAAAAAGGGCTGCAAGGTTTTGTCATGCTTTTTGATAAGGGAAGAAATGAGAGAAAGAAAGGAAAATATAGGGAGTTATTGTGTGGATGCATATATAAAGCATTGTTTATGAAGTTGTTAAGTGAACCATTTAGCTCCACATCCATTTAACTAATCCTAATGATACATAACACAACTTGCATATAGGGGTAGGAAGATGGATAGAAATGCAAGG